>NW_020925424.1:537421-537752 GCF_003984885.1 Neopelma chrysocephalum | reverse complement strand
AAAAAAAGGTAATTCACTGTTCGTTTAAATCATCTTTGGAACTAGCACTGCCTGCTGAGTGAGAAAGAAGATAAAGCGGTACAAACAAAACGTTTAAAGGACTTTAAATAAAACTCGATGTGCCCGAAAACATTAATACCCTGGCAGCGAACAGCGCCTGCTCCTCGGGGGCTGCAGATTTCAGGCAAACTCTTCCATCGCCGGCCGGCCCCCGCAGCACGGTCCCTGACCTCCCCCGGCTCTCCGCAGCCCCAGGAGCGCCGGGGCGCTGCCGGTGGGTCCCGCGGAGGGTGGGGAACCCCGCCCGGCACCGCCCCGCCGAGGGCCGCCC
>NW_020925424.1:432678-537021 GCF_003984885.1 Neopelma chrysocephalum | reverse complement strand
CCGAGCAGGTGTCGGGGCGCCGGGGCCCCCCGAGCCCGCCGAGGTGAGTGGGGAGCGCGGTGCTGCGGGCGGGGGCTGCGGGCGGCCGGGGCTGCCCCGCTGTGCGGCTCCGCTCCCGCGGGGCTGCGACGGGCTGGGATCTGCGCTCTCCCCGCTGCGCTCTCCCTGCGCTGCCGCAGCAGGACGCGGGGGCTCCTTTCCCTGGCGGTCGGTGTGGTCATCCCCCCGCCCCCCGTCGGCTCTGGGGGCTTCATTCCCTGGCGGTCGGTGAGGTGCAGCCGCGTCCCCGTTGCCGGAGATGTGGCATCTCCCGGGGATCGTGAGTGCCTCCCCCAGTACGCTGCGGGCTCCATCTGCTGCGGGTGGGCAGGGTGCAGCTCTCCACTCTGGTGCTGGGGCACTTCATCTCACCCAGAGTTGTTTGTGAGCGGCAACAATCCCCCCTTCCATGTGTCGGTGGGTTGCCTCCACCGTGATCCCTGGGGCTCCATCCCTGGGGGGCTGAGGGTGTCATTCCCTCTGCAGAGGGTCAGGGGGATGCGTACCCCATCATCGTGGGGACTCCATCCCCAGGCCTGGTGGGTTGCAGGAGTCCCTGCCCAGGGGCCATTGGGGTCCATCCCTTTGTAGGTCAATGGGGCAGGTGTTGGTGGGGTCCATCCCGCAAGGGTTGGTGGGGTTTCATTCCTCTGGGGGTCAGTGGAGCATATCCCCTGATTTGGGGGGTGCTTGTAGGGTCTCTGCCCAGCCCTTGCTCCGCTGATCCCAGTGTGCCTGCCTGCAGGGCAAGGGGCGTGCTGTGACACTTTGTGCTATCACCCTGCGCTGTGGATTAGGTCATGCCGTGACACTGCCTGTTACTGTATTGCAGTGCAGCGGGGCCCGGGGATATGAGGAGAGGGGTTGCAGTTGCAGAAAAAACAGCAACCTCCCCCCTTCGCTATACGCAGCGGTTTAATAAAATCAGACAGCATGAAGCATGTGTCTGATTTTTTTCCCCCCCGATCATCAGAAGGTAGTTCTCTGTGTCATTAAATACTCCTGTCCGCACAAAGCAGGCTGTGATATATGCAGTGTTGTAAGCCCGGGAGCAGTTGTGGATGAGATGTGTAATCGGAAAACATCAGGAGCTGACCTCAAACTCTAAAGTTAACTGTGCTGTCTCTCCTTCGGGTGGCCTGGGGTACTCTTTTAAACCTGTCTCAGTCTGTAACTATCTGTCCATTACACGTGGCTGCAGAAAGCTCTGATGCCCCTTTGAAGCTGCCATAAAGCTGTAAATGGGCTTAATATAGCCCATCCCGTTAACCTCAGTGCTTTCCCTCGGTATCCTTTTAATGAACGGCTCGTGAATTTCTCTCAACGGGCTGTCAGATCTTCTCTGCTTCTGGCTGGAGAGAGCTTGGCGAGGCTGTGTGAGAGGAGACTTCCCAGAGCTTCCCAGAAGGATCGACACAAGGGGTTGGTGCGCTCTGGCCAATGCAGTGGCAACGGGTTCAGGCACTGTCCCTGCATCAACATCTTGATTTTAGGGCACTCCCAGGGCAGTGGAGACGTCAAAGTCTTGGGCTTCACTTTGCCCCTGGCAAAGGGGCAGCCAGAATGCTTGTGAGCAGACCATCTTACCAGAATGCTCAACCACTTTGGTCTGTGTTCTTCTGCCTTCATTTTGAGGCAAACTGCAATACCTGTACACCCTCTGCAACCCTCACTTTCATGTCCAGGATGCATGTCCTTGCAAATATTGTGCTAATCCCTTGAGATGACTCACTAACTTTGCCTTTTTTAGAGTGTCTACTGCTTCTCTTGCATGGGTTTTTGCACTAGACAAATTATCTTCTGGGCAGCCAAAGCTCACAGTGCGTGGAAGAATAGCCTGCAATATTACTGAGTTAATAATTTTCTGAAAAACAAAATGCCTGAATGCAAATAGAATGGAAAACATGTCTTTGAAGTCTTTTTTCTTTAAAATTATTCAGTGCCTAGCCTGGAGGAAACCTATTTTTTTTAACTTTTATTAAACTCACTAGTATTTTACAGAAGTGGGAAGTGATTTTATTGTTTCTCCTTTTTGTTTAAAAGTCTTTCAGTTTTCATGACATGAGGTCTTTTCTGTGTTACCTTTTAAATGTTGACAGGGGATTGCTAGTCTAAGAAACTTTATGTGTGAGTAGATGTTTAGTCTGGTTTACCAGCTCCTGAGCTGGCAAAGGCAGCTGCCAGCAGCTCTGCCTGGGGCACAGCAGGGCTGAGTCCAGCCAGGGATGCTCAGGAGTCCCAGGGCACTGATTATCTCAATTGAGTTGAAGTAGGGAGAGAAGGTCAAAGTCCGTGTGGTATTGTAATGGATTTCCTAGGCATGCAGGGAGCAGCAGCTATCTTGTATGGCAGGTATCTACTGCAGGGGCCGTTTGGCAATGCTGGTGACATCAAACCTCTGTGTTGTAAGAGCCAAATTTAAAAGGTATTGCATGTCTTCATGATATTGCCGTAGGTGTTTTGCTAGCTTTTCAGTAGCTTTATGAAATAAGAAACATCTCTGGGTGGGAGTCTGTCTGGGTGCAAGAGCACACACTGGGTGTTGGGATGTAGGAAAGGCTTTAATGTAAGGTCCATTTGCCTTAGCTCATCTGCACAAGGGTTGGGAAATGCCTCCTGCCTTTAAAATCCGAGCCATGACATCCAAGTCTGAGAAAAAAACCCTTTTTTTCTTTTGTTTGTTACTAACTATAGTTCTTGTACACAGCACACTTTGTCTCCCGAAAGGGCAGTTGAGATGCCCTAAATGAAAAGCTGTGGGTTTTGCCTGAGTAATACATGAAAAAGTCTTATAATGCAGGCACATTTCTTAATTGTGTCTGAATGTTGTTATTAAAATTAACTTTGCTATATTTGTACATGTTTCTATAGTAGGTAGATAATATTTCTGAATGCTATTACTGTCTTCAATATAGGACTTGTTCTCTTGCTGGGTTTCCTGCAGGTGTTAGTAGGTGCTCTGTGTAACATTCTTACCTGAAATGGGTTCAAACCACTAATAAACCCCATTAGACAAATGCAGAATAAAAAAAAAAAAAGTAAAAAAAAAGTGGTTTTACTGGGCAATGTTAAGTCAGGAAATACAGAGGCTGAGGCTCCAACAGCAATATTAACTTGGCTGCAATACACATCCTGTAAGCTCTTTTATGACATACATCTCATAATGTAAACAGGAATAAGCATGTAGATTAATGTATGCAGAGAAGGAGTAGAAAAGAGTATTTTTCTGAGTCTGGCCCCCTTGTCCCTGTGTCAGCTGGCTCTTGCACGGAGCCTGGGAAAGCCTGGCACTGCCTTACACTGTGCTGGGCAGTATGTCCAGCACCGACTCGGCTGCACCCGACTGCTGATGGAGTAAAAATAACTGCAGTGAATGAGTAATTTGGGTTTTGTTTCTGTCAAAACAATACCAGAGTAATGAAGTTTGTTTTGCTCCTTAAGGTCTGTGAGCTGTAGGATGTATGATCCTTAAGCATTCCCTCTTGCATTATTCCCCACTGGCGTGCCTGGCCCTGCTGAGGCTGCTGTGGTTGTAATGAAGTGCAGTGGCTTTGCCTTGGTGAGTCTCAGCTTTCTACTTGTATTACCCATGTGTTACAGTAACAGCTCTCCCGGCTAATTTTAACTAGATCATGCACAAAAGTGATTACATGCATATTGTATTTTAACACAGATCTGAAATGGACCAAGCAGTATTGCTCTTTGTATTACATTGTCTTAATTAAAAACTGTTTTATTAATATTTCAGTAAATTGATAAATTTGGCCTGAAGGTCAAATAGTCTAATCTGACCTTCACCATGTCACAAGACATTATATCTCATGCAGTTACCACTGTTCTGAACTGGAGATTTGCATGCAATGTGGTGTCATCTAGGGCAGAGTCTGTGGTCCTTCAGCATCAGCTTCCAGCAATGACAAAGGTGGTCTGGGTGAATAAAATTAATTTATGGGTACTCTCCAGGAGAAAATAATTATCCTTTTCTGTCTAAAAAGGGCTCCTAATCTAGTATCAGCACACTGATATTGCTGCCTTGCTGTGACATTGTAAAGCTCTGCAAGGGAAGTGGGAGCAGCTCTAATTCTGCAACCTAATACTTCTCCTGTTATACCTGCCTAATTGCAATGGCTCCTCTTTGGTGCAGCCTCCCAAAGATGCTGCTGGAGCATTGTTGTAAGCCACAGCACTGTGCTTTAATTTCATTACTGTTTGATTTGGCCAGCATTTTATTCACTTTCTCTGCAGTGTTAAACAGTTTGCAAAGGGGTTTACTGCCTGGCTGGGTTACAGCACTTATTGTGTGCACTTAACCTCAATTTCTCTTTAAGTGGAATTGTATTAACATAATTTGACAAAACTTTGAAATTACAATAGGGCTGCTTTTGATAACTGACTTACTCCCCCCTCCCCCCATAAATAACTGTGTTTATCAAAATTGTCATGATTCAGAAAGTCAGAATGGTTCAAATCAAACAGAGTGTCTGGATCCCACTGGGTTTTGGTTTTGGCCATTTTTGCTTTGTGAGAAGTGAAGGTAGGCACCGCTTTGGGGTCCCACTACGGTGAGCCACCAGCTGTCCTCTGTCAGCTCTCAGAAGTGGAACGGTACCTGTCAGGATTTGTGCTGGGGGAGTTGTCAGAAAGAACAGCATTGAAAAATGAGAAAAGCATAGAAAATGGTCTCTAACTACATTAAAGACTTGTGAAACTTCTGCTGTTCTGCAAAAAAACCCTGTAATTTTGCACAGTGGAGCCATCCTCCCTGACTCAGACTGGGAGAAAGACCTATTCAATGTTACATTTTAATCATATACAACACAAAGACTTTTGCTGTGCTGTTTAAAATCCAGCTTTCTTTCAGGCTGTGTTCTGCCGGGATGTTTTCATCCAAAACGGACTGCTGAGGCTGACAGGAACAGTCTGAAAAAGCAGCTCTAACCTTCCTTCCTGACACTTCAATAGTGACACCCACTGTGGGAAACTAGGGCATAAATGCATTAACACTTGTCACTGGGAAGAAAATCCTCTCCATGATGGGCACCAGGAGAGAGTGATTCTTAGATTCATGATACAAATTGGTTCATTATTTATTTCAATCAAAGTCTGTAGGTGCTGCTACAATGAAAAATTAAAGTGCACTTTGCAGAATACTTGTGAGCTGACACTCTGCCAACCCCAAAGCCTTCCTGACCTACAAAATGAAAGAGAGCTTTGATGCTCGCTGCACTCTTCACAAAGTCTCAGACAACAGGCTTTGCCCAGAATTTTGACAGAGGCAGGACCTACTGAAACAGATGCCAAACCCATTTTGTTCACTGTCGCCTTCCAGGGGAAACATCCTGCTGTTGCCTCTTGGTGTTACAGATCTGTACGAGGGCAACCCAGCTGCTTGGTCTTCTGTAAATACTTTGGACTTCAGTAGGTATCCCCTTACTAGTGCCACCATCCTGTTGCATGTTGTCTAAGTTTAGCAATGCTCTCATCTTCCCAGATGGGTAAAAGACAGCTTGTTCCCTGCTGGAGCAGGGTTTTCCCACTCCACCAGCTGTATGCAAATGCAACACTTCTATAAATCAGTAATTGTGAAGGAACTGAAGGAACACACTGCTGCTTCTCTCTCTGCTCCCAAGGCAAAAGTGGTTGCCCAGCAGCGTGGGGAAAGTCTAGCTTTAATACTGAGCAATGTATTTTACTAAATGTGCTGGTCTTACAATCATAGAATGGTCTGGGTTGGAAGAAACCTACTTCCAAATCTACTTCCAACCCTCCTCCCTTGTACAGGGACATCTTTCACCAGACCAGGTTGCTCACAGCTCCATCCAACCTGGTCTTAAACACAGCTTCCCTGGGCAACCTGTTCCAGTGCCATGCCACCCTCATAGTAAATATTTTTTTTTAATATCTAATCTAAACCTACTCTCATTCAGTTTGAAGCCACTCCCCCATGTCCTGTCATTACATGCCCTTGTAGAAAGTCTCTCTCCATCTTTTTTGCAGGCTCCCTTCAGGTATTGAAAGGCTGCAAATAGGTTAGCCTGAAGTCTTCTCTTCTCCAGGCTGAACAATCTCAATTCTGTCAGCCTTTCCTCATAGAAGAAGTGCTTCATTCCTCTAATCAACTTGGTGGCCTCCTCTGGACTTGTTCCAACAGGTCCATGTCCTTCCTGTGCTGAGGACCCCAGAGCTGGATGCAGTGCTCCAGGGATCTCACCAGAGCAGAGCAGAGGGGCAGAATCCCCTCCCTTACCTGCTGCCCACCCTGCTTTGGGTGCAGGATTGGTTTCTGGACTGTGAGTGCACATGGCTGGGTCATGTCCAGCCTCTCAGCCACCAGCACCCACAAGTCCTTCTCAGCAGGGCTGCTCTTGATCTGTTCATCCACCAGCCTGTGTTGGTACCAGGGGTTGCCCTGACCCAAGTGCAGCACCTTGCACTTGGTCTTGTTAAACCTCATGAGATTCCCAGGGGCCTACTTCTTGAGCTTGTCCAGGTCCCTTTGGATGGCATCCTGTCCTTCAGGTGTGTCAACAGCACCACTCAGCTTGGTGTCATCTGCAAGTTTGCTGAGGCTGCACTTGATCCCTTTGTCTGTGTCATTAATGAAGATATTAAATAACACTGATCCTAATATGGACACCACTTCTCACTGAGGTCCCTTGGGACTCTGAGCCATTGACCACCCCCCTCTGGATGCGACCTTCCAACCAGTTTCTTGTCCATCTAACAGTCCACTCATCAAATCCATCTGCCTCCAATCTAGAGAGGATGTTGTGGGATACCATGTCAAAGGCTTTACAGAACTCCAGATACATGACATCTGTAACCCTTCCCTTGTCCACTGACGTAGTCACCCCATTATAGAAGGCCACTCGGTTGGTCTGGCAGGACTTGTCCCTGCTGAAGCCGTGCTGGTTGTCTCAAATCACCTGCCTGTCCTCTATGTGCCTTAGCACATCTTCTAGGAGGATCTGTTCCATGATCTTTCCAGGACCAGAGGTGATGCTGACAATAAGTAGTTCCCAGGGTCCTCCTTTCTTCTGGTACCCTTTTGCAGTCACCTGAGGCTTCTCCTGGCTGCCATGACTTTTCAAATACCATGGAGAGTGACTTGGCAACTACATCAGCCAGTTTCCTCAGGACTGTGGGATGCATCTCATGGGTTTCCATAGACTTACGTCTGTTCAAGTTCCTCAGGTGGTCATAAACCTGATCTTCTCTTACAGAGGGAGGGACTTTGCTCCTCCAGTTCCCATCCTGCTGTTCATTCACTTGAGAGGTGTGGGAAGAGAGGTTGCCATTGAAAACTGATGACCAAGATCTGTTGGGGTGTTTATTTCGCAATAGAACTGAAGATCAAAAAGAGATTTCAAAATGGCATGGGTTTTGAGAGAGCTTCTGTCCAAAGTCTGTACCAAAGCACAAGCCCCAAAGGCTTTCCTTACTTAATGCCACTCTAACACTCTGATGCACATGGTACAGCTCCTTCATGTCCCCTGTGCTGAGGGAGGAGGGTGGGTGGGACCTGTGGCAGCCACCTCTGCGTGTTGTAGTGCCTGGCTGTCAACCCATCAGCTTTAATCAGGGCTGTCAGGAGCTCTGATGGCAACTGACCTCATGTTAAAGACTAAAGTCCCTGTCTCGTCTGAACTCAGCTCTCTTCAGGAAGAGTTTCAGATGACAAGTGGGACAGGTATTAAACATTAACCAGCTGTTCATCTTTAAAATACTAATCCTGGCTCTTAGCTGTTTTCCTAGTGTGCTGGGTTTGAAGGACTTGAGACTTTCATGAGTGATGAGTATCTATCTCGTGGTCATCCCATATCTGCAGTGCCAGTTTCCAGCTTTCAGGCCCTCCTCACAGGTGTCTCTGCTAGGAACATGCTCACTTTGTTTATCTGGGAATACAAATATGTGGGTGGGCTCACTTCAGGCCACTTTTCAGTTTGCCTCCTAGGCTGCCAGCAGCATAGATCATATTCCCCTTCCCTTAATAATCTTTATTCTTTGGTACCACTGAGCAATCTTCCTCCATATGGGTTGTATTTGCATCTGCCACTTCTTGGGATGAGGAGTTGAGCAGAGAAATGTCTTTGTTGCTATGATGGGGCTTGGGCTGTGAGGTGACATGTGGCACGTCATATTCTAGCAGGAATCCATCTCCCCTCTCTTACGGAGTAACAGACATCCTCCTATTTCTCTTCTGAATAAAACTACGAGCGTTTCTGTATGGGAAATCTGTCCCATAGCTCAGCTGGAAATAAAAAAATGCGGGAAACAAACTGCACCAACGAAGTGGCACCATTCCAAAACGCAGTCAATTGCGGCTGGTGCACTGTCGCTGCTGTGAGGTGTGGGGCTGTGGGGAGCAGGGTGTGATGGGCTTGTCTTGGCCTGCAGCCTTGTCTTTCAGGCCACGTCCACGTGCTCATCAAAGGATTTAAACCTCTATGCAGCGAGTAGTCTGAAGTGAATCACAGCTCCTGGATATGTAGGGTGGAAAGGGCCTGCTGGGTCACCTAGCCCTCTGCTTTGCTTTCAGAAGGCTCCTTCCTAATTAAAGCACAACTGGTGATTGCAAAACGTCTTATTTGGGTGGTTTAATAAATTGCCATCCTCTCTGTGAGACATGAAAGTGTATTTACTAATGTGGCTGTAAATGTCTCAGCTGTGAGGTTGTTATTTACTGCACTATTGTAATGCAAATGTTTGTGGTTATGTTTGCATTGATCACACAGACAGTGCACACATTTTATTTCTTGGGGTATTTAGGCTTGCTTTTTTCTCCTTTCTGCTGTATCTGTTTTGTTACACACTATATAATAGAAATTGCTTGAAGTGTAATTGCCTGTCACTCAAGTGCCATTTAACAATATAGGGCTGTATCAATGAGAAGATTCTTCCTCCTCCAATTAATTTTGATTTTTGGGGGTAGATAGCAGTGTTTGTCTGGAGAACATGCCACTAAATCATTTGGTTTTTTATACATTTATTTACTTTTAAATGTATTTTATGTGAAAGGTAATGGCCTGTAGTTACAGCTGCAGAAGAGAACACTCACTGTCAGAGCCTTGTGGTTGGTGGTGGTGCTCCCAGCATGGATGCAGCCTGAGTGCTCCAGTCTGATGGATGTGCAGTCACTGGTTGTATGCTGCCAAGGAGGTGGCAACTGCCCTCTTTTTAATGTGTGTCCTCGGGCGTGAGGTAGGAAAATGTTTAGGCATCACAGTTGCAAGTTTCCCAGATGAACTATTTTTTGAAGCTTATTTGTCATTCTGAAGCCCTGTATGTCCTGCATGATTCTTTCACGGATGTCGGCAAGCATCAAAGATGGTAGCTCAGCTTCTAAACTGGAAAACTGTTTAGAATCAATATTTCTTGCTTTGAGTGGTCCTGTAATAGACTGGCTTTTCAGTGTGTACAGCGACTGGAAAAATGGAGTCTGAGTAGGAAGCCTTGCCTTGAAACAGACTGCTTTGTGATTAACGATTATATCTGTAGCCTTTTAATACCTCACATAGATGAGATGATAGCCCAGAGGTAATCTCTCGGATGGGATGCAGGGAGCATTGGTTGGAAGGTTTGATGTGGCATCTTTTAGTGTCTCTCTTCAGTGTTCATTGGTGATAATCCTACCTTGGGGTTGGGATGGCTTTGAATTTGATGGAGCTTGGATTAGATGACAACTGATTTAGGCCTCTAATCTATAATGAGTAAGCTATTAGATTGAGTCCTTTAAGTACACAGAGAAATATATAAAAAATTAGGAGACTTTTGAGCTTTGTGTACTATTAGTCAAGACAGTGGACATTATTTTAGCCGTGGGCTCACACTCATAGAGATCTGCCTGGATCCATTGGTTTTTGTTGTGGGTAGGTAGGAGGGAGCTGTTTTAAAAACTACTTAAGCTGCTAAGACTGATTACTTTATTATTTTTTTATTTGTAATGACTGAATCTGTCAAAATTGAACTTGAGCTCTTCTGTGAAAGACCTAATATTTGCCTTAAAACCACCTGGTTTCATTTTGGTCTGTGTTTGCCTGGCTGCATGGACTGCCAAAAGTGGTTGGTATGTCATTGTGTACAGTCTGGGTGTCAGTGTGTGTGCAGGTTGTGTTAGGAGTCAACATCCCTTATTTGTTGGGGAAAAAAAAGAAAAGATCCATTGGGGCCCATTTCTGCTAGAGCCAGAGAAAGCCTGGAACAAAACCCCGTGTCTTTTATAGTTATCTTTTTCTTTCAGCTCCCATTCCATTTATTTTATGAAGCTGCTGGCACTGCAGGGGCAGTTTGCTCTTCCTCCACTGCGCTCAGAAACTTTCTGTTTGCTGGGAGGTGCAGCTGTACCCTACATTTGGCAGTTTGCATTGAGGAGCAAGCTACAATTTCAGTTTAAAGGAACACTGTTTCTCTTAAATAAGAACTTGTTTAAATAAAATCAGGTTAAAAACCAACTAAGCGTCTTTACGGAAGAGCTTACATGGCCTGGCAGGGGTGTGCATGCACTTGGCAGCATTTCGGAGCAGTGACCCATTACAAGGGCATCCCTGTCTCCTTCTCGAAGCTGCCCAGAAAAGAGCAGGTTCTCAGTTTCCCTTAAATCTGGCCAAATTTTGAGGGGAGAGTGAGAAAAGTGTTCTAGCTTGTGTTGATGCAAAATGAATGTAGATTTTTTCAGGGTCCTGTTTGTTTCAATCAAGGGTGTGTAGGGATAGTCATATCTGGTGCATTGGGAAAGACTTATAAAAACATTCAGGACAATAAGGAGCAGCTTATTCTGGCTGCTGGCATGCTTTCTTCTGCCTACCTGGTGGGTCAGGTATAAGCTGCAGCTTAATCCAGGCCACTGTCTGAAGTGATGTTCTAGGGGACTTGTGTGTCTATGGGGAATGGGCACAAGCCTGAAAGAATGAACCCTCTCCCTATGCTAACAGTCCTCTTGCTGCTTATTGCTCTGCATTGCAGGAGCCCATATTACTATCCAACTATGAGTTCTACCTGCCTCTTAGTTTTCCTGATCACTTTAGTATTTGTAATCCTCCCTTTACACTGCTGTTGCTATGAAGAAAGGCCAAACGGGCAGGAGACACTGTCTGTGTGCTTGAGAAACAATGAAATGGTGTTGGAAATGCTGCCAAAGCTTGAAGAGGAAAGGGAAAGGATGAATCTGGGGGGGGGAAATATTTTCTGTTACTTACATTGTGTGTATTAGTAATGGATGGAAAATTATTTCAGACAAAGCTGTGAATTTTGTTTGTCCTCCTAAAAACACTCCATTTTTTTTTTTTAAAGCTTCCCTGTGAGTATTATGGCCAACCTCATTTCACAGCTTGATCTATTCATCTCAGTTAAATGCAATGGACAAAATCTACACAAAACAACTGCTTAACATTATAAGCAGCTTGCATAAACATCAATTATTAAGGTCACGAGAGCTCCCAGAAACCAGCTGAAATGAGTGCACTGTTGCATTTCTTTTTTCAAAACATCCATTAATTAATAAGGGGCTTAGTGCCCAGACTGTTTCTCCCTGCCTGCCTCCATCAGATTTCGCTTTCATCAAGTGGAGGGGAAAGTGTCACTTCTCTCTCTTCCTCCTCCCTTTTCTTTGGCTGGAGCACAGAAAGGTGCCAGACTTCATCCTTCACAAGCCCATCATTCACAGCTGTGATATCCTAAAATGCTCAGGCGGGTTGTGTTGGGGGTGTCACAACAGCAGCACACCCTCCAGAAAGGCCAGGGGCTTCATTTCATGCCTGGCCTGCCCGCGTGCCTGCCACAATAGGAGCAGGAGTCTGAAGTCAAGCTGCCAGGAGCTAGAGAGTAGTCACACTGATGTATTTGGGCAGTGCAGTGAGGGCAGGGAGCTCACAGGAGAAGCATGGAAGACAAGAAGACAATGAGGGGAATGTAGTAGTGTCTAGAGGTCCCATCCGCCCTCTGGAAGCACCACAACCCCTTGGTTTGTGTGGGTGTGGGCATCATGTCAGATGTTGGTCCCCTCCACATGACAGGGGCATAGGCAGCACGTGGTGGCCATGGAGGCCTCGGGCATCAGAGCTGTAGGAGCGTTTGGCGGGAGCTCCTCTCTAGCCCTTTACAGCATGGGAAGGAATTGCAGGGGTTTGACTGAGAAGTGGGCTGCTGTGATTGAGGGGCCAAGCCCATGCAAAGTCTAGGTGCATATAAATATATGTCAAGGTTCACAGTGGGAAATGTTGCAGCAAGGAGATGAAGAAGGAAAAAACCAGGAATAGAATGATGTTAATGTTTTAAATGAATTAATTCAGTTGTGGTGCTAGATGTAGAAGGGCCAAATCAGACTAATTGTGAGGAGGGAGGAGGCTGTGGCGACCAAATGGGAGATGAGGAGAACTGTGATGATGAGTGCTGCCAGTGTGGGTGGTGGGGGAAGGCTGAATCTCAGCGAGCTTACACAGGACAAAGTAGCTCCGATGAGAGGGCTTACTCATGGGATTCTATGTTTAGGAGAGAGGAGGACCTCAGAGATGGTCCTAAAATGTCAAAAAGGCAAGAAGTAAACTTGTGTAAAAGGGGATTGGTGTCCTGTAGATTGCAAATGGCCTGAGATTTTCTTGGCTAGTTTGTACTTGAAAGTAAACCCTCTAAGACAGACACTTCTCTGTATTTGTCAGGAGTCAGTGTGGAGAAGATGGGGATGAAGGCTGATGGTTTGCAACTCTGCTGTCTGGGATCATGGCATCTGCAAAAGAAACTCAGATGGCTAGGATCTGGGCTACTGAGCCCCAGAAAAACAAACTCATCACTTCTGGCCTTGCTGGGTTTAAGTGAGCATCATCAGACGATTGAGGGAGGGGATTGTCCCACTCTGCTCTGCACTGGTGTGGCCTCACCTTGAATATTGTGGCAGTTTTGGGCACCACAATATAAGAAAGATGCTAAACTCTTAGAGAGCGTCCAAAGGAGGGCAGCAAAGATGGTGAAGGGCCTTGAGGGGAAGCTGTGTGAGGAGTGGCTGAGGGCACTTGGTCTGTTCAGCCTGGAGAAGAGGAGACTGAAGGGAGACCTCATCCCACTCTACAACGTCTTCATGAGGGGAAGAGGAGGGGCAAGCAAGATCTCTTCTCTGTGGTGACCAGTGACAGCACTCAAGGGAATGGCCTGAAGTTGTGTCAGGGGAGTTTAGGTTGGATATTAGGAAAAGGTTCTTCATGCAGAGGATGGCTGGGCACTGGAACTGACTCCTCAGGACAGTGGTCACAGCACCAAGCCTGACAGAGTTCAAGAAGTGTTTGGATGATACTCTCAGGCACATGGTGTGACTCTTGGGGATGGTGCACAGCTAAGGGCTGGACTTTGATGATCCTTGTGGGTCCCTTCCAACTCAGCATATTCTGTAATTCTGTGATTCTGTGACTGCATTTTGCTTGGTGCCTCTACTGAAACATAACGTAAATACCAAGACATCAAATGTGGTCTTTTATTAAAAATCTTTCCAGGTACCACACCTGCTCTTTATCTATGGGGAACCTAATTTCTGCAGCCACTAGAGAAACAGTTCAAGGAGATACAAATGTTAAAGCCATTATTCAAATATTTCTGATCTGGGGCCAGTACCTACTTTTAACTTATCAAACATCAAAGAAGTTCTTTGGGAGGAGTTTGGAGGGAGAACCTGCCTCCACCATGCTGCGAGTTAGGACACAAAGGCCAAGGTGCAAACATTCACCCCATAGGAATTATGGGGTGATGCCTTGCTAAAAAGCAAAAAAAAAAAAAAAAAGTTTGTCCCATGCTTTATTCCAGCATGGGTTTTGAAAATTACTCATCAGAGGCTGCTTTTGATATATAATAAAAAAACTCTAAGCAACAAAGGGGCTTTAAAAAAAGCAAAGACTTGACATATTTGTTAATACTCAGGGTAGCAATGCATTAATTTTAAGGCATGCTTTTTAGGCTTGGGGTTTTTTTTTAAAATGAAATGAGGACACTAATTAAAATTAATCCATTTATAAATCTTTCCACATCCAATTTTGAAGTGTAAATAAAACATTTGCCTTGTCTGTCTCTTTTCTCATCATAAGACAATACGGACCATGTAACTTTTAACTCTTTCAGGCATTAAGCAGATAAAGCTTAAGTTATTTACTAAAAGATACAAAAATTGGCTGCACAGTCAAGATAGCTTTTAAGGAGCAGGAAAGATGGCAGTGGGAATGTTGGGAGTGCCTCAAAATGGGTTTTAATGCTTGCCTTTGGGATCTGCAAACCTCAGGAGTTTCTCGCCCCGGCTGCCTGCCTGTCCTCCATTCCCACCCTTTCATGAAAATGAGCTGTCTGTTGGCTGCCTTCCTTGATATGCATTTTTCAGTGTGTGATAATTTGCACTATAAAATACACATGGATGAATTTACTTCAGTTTTGCTCCCAAAGTCAGTCAAGATTTGAATTGGTGAGTTTGGAAAAAGAGAGGTGGTAGACTACTCCACAAATATGACATATTTGATTAATTTATGTGATTGAAAAGAAAAAGAAAAAAAATGGGGGGGCTTATGGCAAAGAAACTCTTTGCAGTTTTAGTTCTGTGACACGTGAGAGTGCAGTGTTGTCAATGCTGAAGGTCTTATTCTGTGCCTTGTTTAAAAAGGAAGCTAAACACGACCTTGGGTCTGTGATGGTTGGTAGCTCCTCAATCTATGCTAATTAGTAAAGACTGTGAGAAAAGTAGTACAGCTGCTGAGGGAACTATATATTCTGACTTTTTAATGTGTTCCAGATATTATCAATTGTGCCTACAGACCTTTGGTGCAGTTATGGCTGTGTCAAGGGTCCCCGTATCTGTGCAGTCGTCTACCACAGCAAAGCGCTTTCATGTAGAGTGCTGGCAAAACTGCTAAACCCACGCCCCAAACAGCCATGTGTAGGTGATATTTTAAACTCTAACGTAAGCTGTGTGTCTCTGCTCCATCTCAGGCCATGCCAAAGCGAAGAGATAGCACGGGGCAGGTCTGTTGTGTGTGAGGATGCTCCCCTCTGCTTTCATATGCAGATATTTAATAAAACAACTATGCATCCCTGCTTCTTGTCATTCCTATCCCTGGGAAGTTTCACGTCCATTGCTATCTTCTATCAGTTTCCTGCGCTTTGGTCTTGATGTCTGTTCTTCATAAACCTTCCAGCCTGAAATCTGCCCAGCACTGACCCCACCCTGGTTCCCAGCCCTCTTTGCCAGGAGTAAAGCTCAGCAGCTGCAGACAAAGTGAGGGTAGGAGGAGAAAAATTGCCAATCCTCAGAACAAAATGTGCAAACTGAAGTTGTACTGGCTTGGAAAGGAGTGTCTTGCTGTGGCTCTCCTGCAGATACAAATGGGCAACAAGTAGCTATTTGGTGAATTAGCAGGTTGAGAGTCTAGATAGTTGTTTTCAGCAGTGTTTGTACTTTAAATATTTATCCACAGTGCACAGGAGCATTGTTCCACCTTTCCCAGAGAAGTCATGCCCAGGTAGGAGGTTTGATGCCTCTTTTATCCCAAGGCTAAATGGGATTTAGCTTCATGATAGCAAGTTTGCAACTCTTAAACTGAGTTGCTGAAGCCTACTGTTTTAAACTGTGCTTCTGGTAATCAGTCTCCTTTTGTGAAAGCATAAAGACACAGATGTTGCAATTGCAGGAGTTAAGGCTTCGTTTGGTGTTTGCTCGAGGTGTTCTTTGTCCGTGGGTGCAGCCACGAGAAGTGGGGGAATGCAGGAGGACACGGCTGGGCACTCACCCTCCACCTCCCGAGAAAATGAGGGATTTCTCATTGCAGAAAGCAACTTTTGCATGGAGCTACAGTGGGATTTTTGCCCTGCGTGCTCAGTTTTCTATTTTACAGTGCTGTGCAAAATGACTTCTTTGCTTCCAACTACAGATTCAGAACTGCTAACCACCCACTGTACAGCTGCTAATACACAGATTATCTCCACAGCCAACAGCTTTAAGTAATCAAACAGAGATAATTTTACCTCTGTGACCCAACAAATAAACACCAGAATCAAGAAAAATCCTTTCGCCACACAATCCTACCCAGGCTTTCAAGGACGGAGTAAGGACTCTCATCAAAGCCTGCAGAGGTGTCAAGGTCACCAGGTTTGTCCCATCTTAGATCGATGGTGTGGGGTGCTCTCAGGAGGGTCATGATGCTCTGTAACCTGATGAGACCATCTCTTGCTGCTGCTGCTGCAAAAGAAATCAAATGAGTAGAGCATACTCTGAAAGTTGTGTCTGCAGTCCTGCTTGTACAGGAAAAATTGTGGCTTGGAATGGCGTTTGTTAATGACATCAGCCTTTAACTTTCTGTTCTTTGGAAGAACAGACATTTCTCACAGCTATCAGAGGTTTAGCACCATTAAGGAAACACAACTGTTACATATCGTAACATTGCATCTGTGTCTTCTTTCTCACTGATCTCCACCAGCGTTGAGAAAGAGAAAAAATGCTAGCCCGAAACTCATATCAGAAAACGTTTTTACGCTTTAAAAGTCTGTTTCTCTTTGCTTTTATTTCCCAGATCAGCTCATTGTGGCTGTGACTACTTTCTTAGAAATGAAGGCTCAGCTTTTTCTTTTTTTTTTTTCTTGTGTTTTTTATTAATGTTAGTAAATTCTAGCTGCTCAGAGCTTCTCTCATTTTCCCTGCCCTTTCCCCCTTTGTTCTAGTCAACTCATTTCCTTATTCCTGCTATTAAGGATACTTAGCATGTTGTCATTGAGAAACAGCACTCATTTCTTCATGGAAAGAAGCTGCTTAATGTTTCATGTATTACAGTGAATAATTAAATAAAGAAAAATATCTAAGCCTACAAAAACTAGCTGGCAGCTGAAAGGAAGAAAGCATTTGCAGTCTGCTGGGGAAAAGTAACACTCCTGGCCTGGTGTCTTAAAAGTACAAGGGTAAGGTTGAAAAATGAATATGTCTGACATGACATTCAAAAAATCTGGATTTTTCAACTTTCCATGCATTTATAGCATTAATCTTTAATTGTCGTATTCTTGAGCGACTGGCTGTGAGATCAGAGCTGAAATTGGTGGGGCTGAGGAAAACCAGGCTGGTAAGTGGAATGAAATGTCTGCAGGGACCACGACCTTGTGAACTGTCAGGGATGGAAAGGCTGTCAGCACTCAGGGAGCTTGGCAACCTGATAGCGTATGGCATGAGCGGTCTTCATGTAAATAAGGGGTTTTATTGGCCTTCATAGTGCTTTTCACCCTTTCTGGGCTGTATGGTCATTGCCCCTTTTCTTTTGATTTTATAATAAATTTTAAAACACAGCTGCTGGGCTCTGTGAAAGTGAGATGAAAAACTGGGGAAATGGGGCTTCTGTGCTGAGTTAGGAGAGGGGTGACTGCTCTCAAATGATCTAAATGGACCATGGAATGTTCTACCTTTTCAAATAAAACCAGAACTGAGCTGTAATTTTGCAGTGACCTTTGCAATTTTACAAAATGAGATCAGACACTTGCCATCCTCATGGAGAGGGTGCATCGTTCAGGGCCAAGTTACAAATGGGGATCTGCACTGAGTATTTTTTTTTTTCTTTCCTGTCCCCCATCTACTTTTTCCCCTCGCTGCAGTATAATCTCAAAAGGATAACATGCTTTGGCAGAATTTGCTGAGACCAGAGACAGATGGAGGCTTGTGCAGAGCAGTAGCTCCCTGTGCCATTGCACATCCCTTCGAATTTGGTTAGTGTTAGTCCCATTAGCTGAGGTAGGATCCTTTGCATTCTCCTTTTTCTACCCTATATGCTGAGAAGTGGAGGCTGGATCGCATAATTTGTATCTGCATCTTCCAATTGCCTTTTGCATTTTCCTTTCTGTCTGTGATCTGCAGCTCTGGCTGCACTGGGCACACAGTAAGCAGGACTGCAGTGATGGCCTTGTACCACTGTGAGAACTGTTGATGTGGATCTGGCGTTCTTGATACACACCAGAGTGACTGATCTAACAACCAGAGAACATCTCACAACCCTCCAGCCTTCACGTGCTCTGCTGCTCTGCCAGCGTGACTGGCCTGACCTCTGCTCAGAGTGACAGATTGGGTCCAATTCAACTTGAAGCAAAGTGGCGTGAGGCTTAGGGAGCTGTTGCAGCATCCCAGAGAGTATCCAAAATGAGGAGAAAGGGGACTTCTTTCGGTTCCAAAAAGACTGTTAGAAATTCCTGTTGAGGGTTGGGCTGCAACAGTGCTGTTAACTCTTCTGCTGGATTATCTATGTACTGCTGAACTAGTGGACATTTAGATCATGTCCAAACATTCTTCCCTTTACATTGACAGAATCTGCACTGAATGGCTCATACTTGATAAGACGAGAAACAGTTTGAGAGGAAACGTGGTTTTTGATTACTGCCTCTTGCACCTCATCTGTGATAGCTCACCAGTTTGTGATTGGCTGTATGGCAGAAAGGATAGTGCCATTTTAAATGTGCTGCTTATGCCACTGGCTTAGACTTTTCCTGCAGGCTTGATTCAGGTACATAACCACACATCTACTTTGAATTGCGTGAATACTACTGCTGAAATTAGCGACATTCTTCCTGTGGTTCATTTAGGATGCATGGTTGCAGCTGACCCAATTCCTGCTGAAATAAGTGGAAGAATTTCCCAGTATTCTGATAAAGCCAGGTCAGGTCCTAAATCCAATTAACCCTTTGTGTTGTCTGCTTACCACAATACTATAGTTTGGGAATGGTACAAATTCTGGTATGGACTGCACTGATCAGAATTCTTTCCATAGGGTGTACCAAAAGAGGAGCTCTCCTCAGTCCCAAATGCTCTGTATTTTATCTTCTGATGTTCTCTGTTACTATCTGATTTCTCCACTGCCTTGACTACTCTTGATATCATTTAGCAGAATCTGCATTTTCTCTGTGCATGAGTAACAAGTAAAAGGAGTCACTGCACTCAAGAGCCCTGGTGCCAGTAAGAGGGCAACGGCAGCCAGACCTAGATATCCAGTAACCCTGGTCCCACTGACCTGAGGATTAAACCCTGCTCACTGAAACATGAGCCCAGGCTGCCAAATTGCCCGTGATAAGCTTTAAGGAACCGGGAATAAAACCATGCCTGCATCTATTTCTTTTGCAGCAACTTTTTAGCTGGAGGCTCATAAATGGCTGCAGCAATGTGAATAGAGAGCCCCCACAAGAGACCTGGAAGGCGCTCGGCTGTGTTACAGGGTCCTATTCTTGGGGTTTTGTTTGTTTGTCATCTGGATTAAAGGGATTAAAGACTTAACCTTTGTACAGCCTTTCAAATAATAACATGTTTGTGCTCATACTGCATGTCAGGGAAATGTTTCCCCCCACTCCTGATTTCATGATACAAGTAAAGATCTGACAGTGGTCAGGCTTATGTAAAGTTTTGTCTTGTGCTTTGAACACCAACAAATTTAGCTCAGTGCTCCAGTTCTTCTCCATCTTGTGGTGTTGGTGGGCCCAGAGCAGGGTACCTGCTTCAGACCCTTATCCCAAGGACTGGGAGCTGTCATGTTGGTGGGGGGCTGCAGTCTGAGCTGCCAGATCCTTGTCCAGCCGCCACCCCTCTGGGCTGTGTTTTTTGTAATCAGAAATAAAATTTGTGCTGCCAGATGGGGCCCTGCTGCATGTCAGTCTGTCACATGCCAGCTGGCTGTGGCTGTTCCTCACCTCCTGCTCTGGAATGGCTTTTTTGAGCAGGTTTCAGGGGTTTGTATTTTATATTGTAGCCCTTTGCATGACTGGCAGTGGCTTTTTTGGGATTCTTTTGGGATTATTTTGGGATTCTTCTGGGATTATTCCAACAGTGACTAAAATTTCTGAAAGCATCTGAGTGATTTGACAAATTTATTGACGTGTGCAAAAACAGACTAAGAAGGACTCAAGAACTGTCTTTACTTTTGAAATTTTTTTTATCTAATCCCTGTGCATATTCCACATGTTATTAAGGGAAGACCCAAGGCCACCTTTGGGACCAGCTGATCCCAGCTGCAGGTATATCATCTGCAAGCATGGCCAGGACTTGCTCTCCTCAGCGTGGTGCAACACCTGCATGGTCTGGGGGATGCCCAAGAGACAGTCAGGGGGGTGTAGAGGTGTGAGTGGCCCAGGCTTGAAGACTTTGTCCTTGGAGTTGTTCCCTATAAATAGTGCTGAACCAGGAGACCTTGTATGTGGGGACAGGAGGGTTTGGGGTTGGATTTCTTGGGAATGGGATTTCCTGGGGATGAGAGTTCTTGGGCATGGGAGTTCTTGGGGTTGAAGTGTGCGAGGAAAAGGCTCACCTCTGGGAGTTTGATCTCTGGTAGGGAAGATGACTCCCCTGATTGCCTACATGGCTAAAAGCAATCCACCAAGGGATGCACAGTTTTGTGAGCATTGTTTTCGGAGCATCAGCAGTGCCATAGGATTCTAGTGGATGCAAGTGTTGACATGGCACTCTGTAAAGAGTTTGTGGAAAAAATAAATAAAAATCATTTTGGTTCTTTCTGTTCACAATGGACTGGATATAACAAAGATAACATGACTTTATCATCTGGATCAGGTAATAGAATAGCTTTACCATCTGTACTGTCATCACATTCAGTAACTTGCCCCCTCCTTCAAACTACAGCTCTTTTCTAGATACAGCAGCCAATGTAAGTAGTAGTTTTAAATCTACAAGACATAGAAAAACCATGGACCTACAAATCTATAACCAAGAGGCTGTAAGATCCATGCTCAGAACCTGAGTAACAACTGCTTTCCCTCCAAAGACAGCACATGCAGTGTCAGCCTCTAACAAAGGTTATTACCATCAAGGACTTTCCTCTGGGGAAATAGTTTTAAAAAGAGTTGCCTGAATATTGCCTAAAAATGTACTTGAAAGAGAATCCTGAATCAAAGTGATGTAACAACAGGACTATTTACTTTTCTGCTTGACCCCAGAACAGAAAAGTCACAGAGAGTTAACCATTCTCTGCATTTTAGAGGGGATTTTATCTTGCAAGAAATTTGCCCTACCCTACTTAAATTTAGAAGATGTCAGTCCCCTTGTATCTCCTGCACACCAAAGGGAATACAGTCTGAGCTTGAGCAATATATCTTAAATTTGCCAACAGTTTTCCGCTGCAATAAATACCTCTTGCAACATAACACTGAAATCTGTGGATTGCAAGCCTGTGCTTTCTGGCGTATAATATACTTCATCCACTCCACCAAATGCCCATAAGGAAATTGTAAGTGAAATCAAACCACAATATATGAGAGTGAACTTGCACAGACAGTTGATTTAGGACACAAGCACCTCATTCTGGCTCTTCACTCTACAATTTTCAAAAGCAATTCACAGCAAGTACGTAATAGTCAAACAAGTTGGGTTGGACATTAGGCTTTGTGGTGAGTAATACGAAGAAATAAATGGAAATGTGGTCACAAATTTGAAACTTTATCTTTGGAAACTCTGTGTAGCATTTCTGAGAGCTCCACTTGACCTACAACTGCTGGGTAGAGGCAGTAAAAATGATGTAAAGGCAGTCAAAGTGAATTAATTTAAAAAGTCTAAGTGAATATTAATAGGACCTGCTATATTCAACAATTTACAAGCGTGTCTGGCATTTATAGATGAACTCTGCTGTTTGTTACATATTACATTAAAGAAGAATCCTGAACCAACATATCAAAATGTCAAACTAACACAACATTTTCCTTTGATCTCCTTTTTTGTTAAAATGAATTATTGATAGCCTTTTTCATGGCTGGCAGGAGAGATTTCTGATTTTTATTTGCGTACTAGATCAAATCTCCTATTCCTTCTGTAGGCAGAGCTCTTTACAACAATATCTAGATATGATATGTGCAATTACAGAGCTCAGATTCTTTCTCGCGGGGAATGTTCTCCCCACCCATTCCGTGCTGCTGTGATTTCTTAAGCTGATATTTTCATTGGAAGTCTTTAAACAAATATATAGCCCACCCTGGAGCCAGTGGTCAGGACAAGAGTGCAATGGTTTTGTGTGGGCCCACAGACCACACTGGTGGGTGTGCAGCTCCGTAGAGGGATCTGAGCTGTTTTACCCAGGATCTGTGGAGAAAAACCTGCCTGTCTGTTCAGTGATGTGGCTTGGGAGGGTGTTCTCCAGAGCGGGGTCATATTTATGCCAGGTTTCAGAAAGCCCAGGCGGGGAGGTGGGGTGGATAGTTCTTGAAGTTTTGGTGGCATGGGGGGATATTGAGGTCTCTATTATCCATCATCACCTGGTTTGGACACCAGCGAAGCCTTGGTCCCAGTAAGAGCTCTCAGCTGCTCCAAGTTTCATGGTTTGCAAAATTTTCTTTTCAAACATCACCCCAGTTATGGTTCTAGCACTTCCTAAGGGTCCACCTCACTCCTGGAACTTGGCAGCCCCCAAATCCATTTGCTATGCTCTGCCTACCAACACAGAAGTGGTTTTGGCTTGTTTTATTTTAAGGTCAGAAGTCTCTGTCAGAGAAATGAAGAAAACAAACCTTTCTTCTCGTGGTGTCCTTTTAATTCTGTTTAGCATTTTTAATTGCTTCCAAAAGATGCTGCTTGAATTTGGCAACTCTTGGGACTCCTCCTCCAGTGTCTCTGGGTTTACTAAGGCACAAGGAAGGATGGTGCAAACAAACCGTAGCCACAAGGCTCATGAAGGGTTTTAGATTTGCATGGGTTTAAATTGTTTTGCTCAATTTAAATGAGAATAAATTGACTGGAAGTGTGGAACGGAGGACAGAGGGACACACTTATCTTCTTATACTCCCCTATCCCCAAATGTGCTTCTGTTGCTTGCATCCCATTACAGATTTGAGAAACCCAGCTCCCGCCCTGCGACTGTGGAAGGGGGGACCAGCAGTCCTTGTCTTTCTGTGCCTCTGAGGAGATGTGGAGCCTCTGAGTGCCTTTCCCTGCCTTCTGCTGTCTCTCAGCCAGCAGGTCTGCTCGCTTCCTTCATGCTTTAATCAGGTTTTTTCTCTCCGTTCCGCTGACCCACTTTAGGCTCTTTGAAGGCACGGCGGAGCTCCCCGGCGGCTGCAGCTCTGCCTTCGGGGGACATGGACAGGCAGAGGAGCTGAGCAGACGAAACAGAACGGCAGCAGCACTCGACCCATGGGAGAAGGGTGGTTTTGGAGGCACAGGTCCCCTTGGTTTGCTCCCCTGGGCACCTTTGGGCATGTGTTTTTCTCTCTTAACTGCTGCGTAGGGTGCGTTGTTGTTTTTGGTTTTCTGTTTTTAAAGTCCTGTTTTTTTTAAAGGAGGTTTCATTTCAAGGCTGCTGGAGCAGTCTGCGGTGGGGTTGCAGACACGGGTGCTCACGCTTCGTGCCTTAATAGCACCTGACATAACCTGGTCATAGGCACAAGGATGGCACAGATCATCCATCCCCCACCGCTCCTATGTCCCTGCTCCCATCCCCTGTATGTAGGGCATCCTGTATCTCAGGCAGCATCCCCTGCCTGAATCACTTCAGGAGCCTGTGGGGAGCTCTCTCCACCTTCCCATCTTATCCTGGAGTCTCAGTTTCATGTTCAGATGCTGAATTTGGGGTGAGCATGCCCCTTCCTCTGTGTGTGGGCGGGGATGCCGGCTTTGCTCTGGCTGCACAGGGATGATTGCAGCTCTGCAGTAATAATTATGTGAGCCTGGCTGAGGAGTGATGGTAGGGGAGAGGATCTGCGTGGTGGGATGACTCAGGGGTGGGATGACGCAAGTCTGGGGCCTGACTTTCTCTTTGCAGGCTGCAGAAACTTCTCTCCAAAAGGCTAGGTCAGGGAATGATTTACCACTGGGTGCCGGTCTCCATTCTCTCTGCTTGGCACTGGCCTCGCTTCTCACTGCAAAGGTCTCCAGAAAAAGCATTAGACCATTTGTTTTCACTGTTTTTGTCAGTATTTGGTGGTTTCCTGCCTGGCTGAAGTATCTCAGGTAATGTAGGAGGAAACTAAGGAACTGTCCTCATGAGGTGCTGTTCATGGTGAATTCCTTGACAACTGGCCTTTGGGAACTTTTATTACAAATTGATTTTATTTCCCTCTGTGTCCCAATAACCAGGAAGAGTAATTTCAGTTTACATCCAAATTCACTTTAACCTGGATGAATCTTCCTGTGTAGACATGCTTTAGGGTGTCAGAAGATCTGCTTCTGTATAAAGCTGGTCTGCTGCTGTGGCAGCAAAGCTGCCTTTGACTGACCCTTGCTAACCCTTCAGCACAGGAGACAGCAGCTTATGTTTCATGGCCATACTTATGACTTTTGTATGGTTGGTAAATTCAATCATGTGGGCAGGAGGTCGCCCATATGGGGACTCTTTGCAGCTGCCCTTCTGATAGCACTCGTGGTCTTAGCCTTCTGATGCTGTTGCTTGATTTGTGGTCATGATGCAGAGACTATTCAAAGCCCATCCCCCCTTCTCCTAAATGCTTCTTTAGGTCCAAGACTCGATCCTGTAAGGAAGGGCACAGAAAGATGGAATTATGGATCTGCCTGATGGTTGGCAGGTAGAAACCAGCTCATTCCAACCTGGGGCATTTCCCATATATGTGCTTTGCTGTTCAGGCTCTGTGTATGGACATCTGTATGCAGGTTCTGCTGTGTAGGAGATGCCATCCCTGTGTATTAAAGCAAAAAGTGCTTCAGTATCTGTTCTACAGATGATATGATTTTTATGTCATAAATAGCCTTTCTTGTTGCCTATCCCTTGTCTCCTCATACTTCTTCATGGGAGTGTATTCTTAGCACTGAACCTCTTTCTTCTAAATCGCATTGCTGGTTTCCTCATGTAGATTTGTTATTTACTGAACAAAACAGGGAACTTCTGAAGATTAGTGTTAATTGTATTTAGAGTGAAAGTGGGTAGGTAATGGCTCTGGAAGTTTTCCCACAGGGTTATTTTGGTCCTGGCTCTCTGGAGCAGAGCTGCTGATGGGGCTGGGCTGTGCCAGGGCGCCTGGTGGTTTGTGATGCACACACAGGCTCTGCAGCAGACCCCTGGCTTCATCTTTCTCTTGAGATCACGCCAGGATTTAAGCTCTGCAATGAAAGAAAGTGTAAAAACCCTTCTCCCACACACATGGTAGTAATACTTTATGTATATTTATAGAAAGGGCTGGTATTTTTTCCTGTTGGTATTAAATTATTGTAAGAAGGATAGAAGTGTTACTAAAATGCAGTTCTTCGTCTTCTCAGAGCATTTCTTCTCTGCTGTCTAATAACTCTGTCTGATGCTGGTGTTGGATGGTCATTTTTGGATCATCGTATTCCTGTGGGCTAGGCACAGGTCTTGGAAACCCCTCTGCATCATCATGCTGCTCCACTCAAGGGATTGTCAGTGGGCTTTGTGTGTTTCTCGGGCACCGGTTTGAGAGTCATGTGGGGCTAAGCTGAACATCAGAGGTAAGACATTACATTGCTTTTGGACTGATCCTGGTTGGACTCCAGCAAAGCCCTGAGACTAGGTGCTTTGCACTGCCTCCATAGCAGGAAGAAAATAGTAGGAGCAGCTCAGCACTTATGCCAGTAATATAGTGCTTTAATCTTTAGTAATTTCTCCAGGAATTAGCTGTGTATGTTTTTTTTTTCCCCTGTGCAGTAGCTGACTTCTTGGAGGTAGACGCTAGATTTCTTGCAGGGTGTGTTTTCTGTGGTTTGATTAATTTAATCAGTATACAAGCGTATAGGCTTGGGATCATCTGACCAAAAATAAATGCTGTCAGAGCTTTTGCTCTTGCATTCAGTGCATAAAACCTGGCAGTGCTTCGGGTAGTTCAGGTAGCCTTCAAGTTTATGTCTAGAAAAATGTGATCAATTGTTCCTTGAAAAAGGCATCTTTTTCTCTAGTGGCTCAAACATGCATTCATATACATAATATAGGCACCAGAACCGAAATTAATCCAGTTCCTACAGTGACAGAATATTTGGATTACTTGGTACCGGGTTGCCCCAAGATGGCACTCTGCGTGCATGTCATGCTAAAATAATAGTATGGCTCCAAAGGACTGTCTTTACTATCTAAACACTGCATACTTCTCCTTGTGGGGAGGTAGAGAAGCTGTAAGCCTGACAGGTATGCAGCAAGTACTGTCACACTGCCTTTGAGTGATGGTCTGTGAGGGCATCAAGAGCATTGTCAGAGGTGACACAAACAAAGCTAGGAGGCTCATTGCTGAAATGGTTGGTGACCAAAACATGACCTGATATGTTTATATCCTTTTACATGCTTTTTGTGTATTGATAAGGTGGTATAATTGCCAGATAGTCATAATATGTCACATAATTGTTTTGCTATTCCTTTATCTCCTCACATGCGGGGTATCCTCCTCTGACAGGGAAGGGAGTTGCACCCTAGGCAAAATCTGACTGCTGAGGAAGCAGTGTTTCCAAGGGGTAGGTCCAAAATAATAAAATAACTTCCTCTTCCTGCGTTAGTGGAAAAAATGCAGAAATACTCAAAACGAAAGTGACAGGATAGAAGGGTAAAGATGGTACCTTAATTTTATGTTACAGATCATAGAATCATAGATTGGGTTGTAAGAGACCTTAAAGATCATCTTATTCCAACCCATGGGCAGGGACACCTTTTCCTAGACCAGGTTGCTCAGAGCCCCATCCAACCTAGCCTTGAACACTTCCAGGGATGGGGCATCCACAACTTCTTTGGGCAACCTGTGCCAGTGACACAGCACCCTCACAGTAAAGAATTTTTCCCTATTATCTAATCTAAACCTACTCTCTTTCAGTTTGAAGCCATTCCCCCTTGTCCTGTCACTCCATGCCCTTGAAAAATCTGATCTTTCAATCTTTCTTGTAGGCTCCCTTCAGGTACTGAAAGGCCTCAATAAGTCACCCCAAAGCTTCTCTTCTCTAGGCTGAACAATCTCAATTGTCTTAGACTTTCCTCGTAGAGAGGTGCTCTATCTCTTTAATCAGTTTGGTGGCTTCTTCTGGACTCACTCCGATGGGTCCATGTCCTTCCTGTGCTGGTGACCCCAGAGCTGGATGCAGTGCTACAGGTGGGGTCTTACCAGAGTAGAGGGGCAGAAACCCCTCCCTTGACCTGCTGCTGACCCTGTTTTGGATGGAGCCCAGGATGCATTCGGCTGCATTTTGGAAATTTTTAAGCTTAAGGGAATTAGTCAAATGTATATTTTAATGATTAGAAGATTGTCAAATATGTGTTTAACTTCATTCCGTGTCTAAGTTGCATGTGAGGGGCTTTTTTTTCTTCTTGCAGAGTAATTTTTATGATTCTGCTTTAATGATTTTTCTTGTCTATCTGAAAAACTGGGAAAGAAAATTTAAAAAAAATTAAAGTTTTCTCCTTATTTACTTCCTCTGCAGCTGTCATTTATAAATCTTTAATGATGTACATGCTTTGAATGAACCATATATTTTTAAATTATTTGTAAAAGGAAAAAAGCCTTTCACATTCTTGCATTGTATTTTTGTAATAACTTTTCTCAGCCTATGACTGAAAATTTGTCTCCATTTTGGAACTTTCTGTAATGGAATGAGATAAAATCTAATTCTGCACTTCACATACTCCATGGGCCAAATGGATCCTTCACTTAATTCCATTAAGTGGGTTTTGCAGAGAAAGGAGTAATTTACAGGCAGCACTTGGCCCCAGACGCTCTTCGAAGTGACTGGCAAATTAGGAAGGCACAGGCACGTGGAACTGGGTCCTACGGCAGCCTCCTTCGTATGGGTGGAAGATGAAACCTTGAATGGAGGGATGTTTTCTGGAGAAGGAGGGATGTTAGCCAGAGGTGCTGCTGCCCTGCTGGATTCTCTCAGGGTGCTCACCCACCTCTGCCTTCGCGTGTCACCTGGAGGACGCTGGCTGCGCTGAAGCAGACACTGATTGCACTGTTCCACATCTTTGACAGCATGCATTAACCTGGAATCTGATGTGGCATGACAAGACACCAACTTCTGCTCTGGCAGTGGGACTGTTCATGTGCAGTGCAGTCTGCTGGAGTCTCCCAGGACGTTTGAGTCGTATCCGTGTGTAATGGCCTTGTGCAGTTAAGTAGAGCACACTGTCTGAGATGAAAATCAAGTCCAAGAACGGGCTTGTTTTCCTCCCTTCCCTTTCCCTCCACCACTGCCACTTGCACCACCGCAGTGGAATGTCTTCCTGCTTCCCCATGGCTCCCCAAAACACACAAGCCCTCCTTCCCGCATGGTGTAACTAATCTGGCTTGCTGACTGGGATCTGCCGGGGCCTTTAAAGTGGTGCCAGTTACTACGTACTAAATGTAGCATGGCAGCGTTTCAGAGTGAAGCTAAAAATCCAAATCCAATAAGCAAGGAAATAACCACAAAGATGAAGCCCTGGTTTCCATTCTGCCCATCAGCTCACTGCCTGATGGGACAGCTTTGGACTAAAAGTTGGCGGTGGACCATGTGTTAGAAGTACGAAGACCTCTTTTTTTCCCCTTTAAGCTCAAATCTATGAATAGATGCTTTTTTTTTTTTTAATCTTACAGGAAAATCACATTATTTTCAGGGATGAGCTTTCAGGCAGTTTGGATTCCTTTTTCTCTCTGTTGGGATTAGCAAACAGCAGCAAAACTCACACTTCTCTTCCTAAATCCCCATTCAAAATGGAAGGGAGGTTACCCAAGCTCAGGTTTTGTTCTTTTGGGATTTAACTGAAAGAGAGTTTCAGTGTGGGGGTTGTGATCCCGTAAGGTGCTGGCTTTCATGAAAATTAGCAGAACGATTTTGTGAAAAATATTTGCATTTCAAGCGAATGTAGATTAGTAAGACTTTTATGGTGAAAAAGGCTGTTATGGTTTTGTGAGGAAAACAGGTTAAATGATTTCTCGTTTAGTTTGTGGAGAGAAGAGAACTTTTCAAAAAAAAGCAAAAGAACCCCCAAAACACAGCTACTGAACATCATGTGGGGAAACATGATGTGACCAAAAAAAAAAAAGGTATGGGGGAAACCATCCACAGTGCTGGAATGGGTACCATAAGTAGTGAAATGCTTGCTTTTGTGGAAGAATGGAGTGGGTGCTGGAAGCTCTGTAGTTCTCTAAAATGACAGAGTGATGTTTTCTTCTGCCAGGGCGTCCCGAGGGGAAACTGTTATTACAAGGTTTCACCAGGCCAATTTTCATTTTATTTTATTTTTATTGAACAAAAAAAAAATAAGGAAATTCACCAGTGTAAGGAGGATTAAGAATGGATAATCCATTTTTGTGACTCATTCTGATAAGAACAGAGCTCATCAACTCCCTGTAGCCTTGCATCTGAAGACAGTTGCTGACAGATTGCACAAAATATGTCCCTGCATTTTTAGGACCTCGAGACAGCATATTGCAAGCAGATAAAACCAAATAAAACCTGACAAACCATCTTTGTACCAGAGAGATGAGAAGAAAAATGTGGATAGTTTCTGTTGGAGGATTTGAATGTGAAGCTATGGGGAAGGACATTGAGTTGTAACTTTAACTCCTTAAGCATGAAGGATCTCAGTTAATCAAAGCTATTGCATAACTGCTGCTGGGGAGTGAGAAGTTTATTTTTAATTACACTGCCTTACATAATTGTTACATGATGACAGAGGCAGCACGATGAAGTGATACAGATTTAAGCATACTTTTTAATACAGTGAAATTAAAAAGTGAAGTGTTGATGCATTTATTCATCCCTGCCTTGTACCTGGGTCTGTTTCATGGTTTCTGCTTCAGCACGGAGTTTTTCAGGATAGTATAATTTTATTCTGTACTTGTACAGCCCACAGCTGTGACGATGACTTCTTGAATGTGGTGTTCATCAAGATAATAAATAGTCTTGTTCATTTTCAGCTTCTCCTTTGATCTTGGAATGTTTTGGCCAGCAGACTGCTACACGTGCAGCTATAATTTATCAGAGTTGTGGAAAACCCATTTAAGCTGGATGATTTCTTAAGTAATTTATTTAACTGTGGTTATAAAACTGTATTTTCTGCCTTGATACAATGAAATGTTTGCTTTAAAAGCTGAGCATGCAACAGGACAATTAAGTATGTTGTTTTAAATTTGAGAGAGCATCTACAGAAATGTTGCTAACAAAAAAGGGAAAGTGAAATGGATGTGAACTAAATTTTCGTTTATAATGTACGTAAAAGAGAAACTTCTTTTCTGTCTCACTTAAAATATCTCCTGTGAAATACTCCCTTCTCTCCTTACTTTGAAGTCTCTGTGTGTCTACTCTGTGTTTGCCAGCACTGGAGGGGTGTCAGGGTGGGGCCATTACTTGCCCCACTGCTGCACAATCGGGGGTGGGGGCTGCTGGTGGTGGCTGGGCTTCACTCCAGTCCTCAGCTCCATCATTCAGCCCCTGGTGGGGGACACGCCAGGGCCCTGATGGCTGAAATGGTGTGTCCTGAAGTGTGATGTTCAATTTACCTAACAAAAATACTCGTCGGGGGAAGCCACCACCAGCTGATCAGGCCTAACAGAAAACCAGATAGGAAAACAGCAGCTCATATAGAGGTCCTGGTTTGACCCTTGTTAGACTTAAAAGGCTTGTTTCTAGCCACGAGCAAACTACTGCCCCTTTACTTTTGCTTTGACAAGCACCTTTCCTACAAAAGGACTGATGTTGACGATGATTGTTGTTGAGGTGGCCTATACTGTGAAGAGGTTTTAAGCTAAATGATGATGGACACTGTAATAGCTCCAAGGAAATCTGGTGTGAGACTCCTCCACCTTGTGGCATCAGTCTTCCCTTCCCCCTCTCCAAATTCTGTAATTTCTGGAAGTATCAGAGTTACAGAGGAAAAGCTGGAATTCATTTATAAGCTGACTTAATGTGGCTTTCATCAGAAACTTACGGCTATTGAGTATTTCTGACAAAGTGTTGTTAGAGGTTTAGAGCTTGCTTTGTGAGTGTGTTTATTAATTAAAGTCTGCCTCTCTTTCATGGCTTTGACTATTACTTTTTAACTAGAAGCCATCACAAAGGATTTAATTGTAGTGATTTTTTAATTATTTTGTCTTAGAAGTATTAGCAAGTGCCTATGAAATTGAACGAATGCAAAAATTAACATCAGATCTTCTCAATAACAGGGAATTAATGCAATGAAGATCTGCAATATCAGGTTTTATCTGTGGAGTCAGATATGCAGATATCCCTGTCTGAGGTACATAAAATGATGAATTTTTAGGGAATGACAAGATTTTCTGTTGGTAATGTTTCATATGAACATGCTTTTGTCCTGTTGTTTGATGGGGTGGTTAACGCTCAGTGGTACCGTGTGCCTGGTGTTTACATGTCTGTATGGACAGCAGGCTTGTGCACTGACCTTCCTTTTCATGCTTGTCCATGTGTTTTCAACTGCCATCTAAGTAATAATAAGAAAAAACCCAGTAATTTGAATGTTCATTTGTGAGCTTCTTATGTAAGTATGTGCTTCTTATATCCTTTTGAAGGACTTAATTAAATCCTTTTCAGATACCCAGAAAAAGTAGGACAGGAAGGCAGGGTGTCAGGTAACCCTCCAAACCACCAGCCTCATTTCCTACATCCAGGGTAGGTACTGGGAACCCTTGATTGGGATTAAGATGACTTTGAATACTACAAATCTGCATCTTTGTTTTGGAAAGGAGTGTACTGTAGTATCAAGGCTGCCTTGGGTACTGCTTATCTTCATTTTTCTTAAATGTATTACAGGGAAGTTTGTGCCAATTGTAAAACTGAAAGAAGAGACTTAATGGAGAGGCACTGGGGCCAGCAAGAGTGTTGGTGTTGGGCGTAGGACTTGATGGGTGAAATGGTTCAGCTCCACATCCTCAAACTTTGGAAATGCGCAACAAGGGGAAGGGTCACAGAGGAGCTGCAGCAAGTGGCAAATAACCCCAACTCCAGGAATATGTGACAGTTTGCACTGGATATATGATGTTAGATGCAGCATTTAGGCATTACAGGATGGGGATGCAATAAAAGACTGCAAAGAGCAAATAGAGCTGAGCCCTGACAAACCTTGTTAGTTGGCCAGTGCACCAGAACCATTGCCTCCTCAAAGGCCCTTCAGCTTTCCTTTCCTCTTTGTGAATTAGTTGACTTTCCCCAGAAGCAAGAAAAGAATATGTCTCTGTTTTAAACACCAGCTTACTGGGCTCAGCCCTGAAAATTAAAATCTGTCTGCGACTGGGACTTGTTGGCTTCTGCTGTGCAGTTCTCTCGGGGAGAACTGCTCACTCTCGCAGCTGGTTTCCCTGGGGTTTGGCTGAAAATCCGCTGCTGCTGTCGCCCTGAGTCTGTGTGCATCCCACGCGTGGGTAGCATTCGGTGTCCTGCTTTGTGCTTTGCCTTGATGGCATTTCACATGGGAGGTTTGCAAGTTTTAGATCAATTAGAAACCAAGACAAAGTAGAACTCGGGTTCATTTGAGAGCCTTTTTATTTTTTTGAGAGTGACCATTTGTTTTTCTAACTCAGGAGTTTCCTCCCCCCATAAATGTAACCAGAAAGGAGGCGGCATCACTTGGCAAAGGAACATTTAGGTTAAGTTTCGTTCTGCCGGAATTGTTTTTCCTTAGTTGTTAAAAACAGATTGAGGTTTTTGACAGCACAATGTGGTGTCCAGCCCTTGTGTGGGTGGCAGGGAACACTTTGTAGGGGGGGTACCAGATGTTTTCATCTGCCTTAGGGAATATCTTCGAAAATACTCAGTGTTTTGTTGTGATCTGCTGCTGTACAATCTGCAGAAACTTAGGTGGATCCCAAACATACGTGCTGCCTGTGGACGGAGACAGTGCTCTTGTACATCAGGAGCTCAGTAGGAAGCCAGAAGATCTGTCTTTATTTGGAGCTCCAGCTGAGTCTCTGAGTCATCATCTCCAGTGTATCAATACTGCAAGTTATTTGAATTTGATGTGGATCTGTAACCAGGGTAATGGCACTTGTGGTCACTGGTGGGGCGGGCTGTCATGTTTCACTTATGGATTTTTTTGCCTCTGATGGCATTATGGGAATGGTTGTCTCTGGATGAAAGATACGATCCCTGTTTCCTTGGTGATTGGAAGTGTCTGCTTTGCTCTTGAAGTCAGAGCACAAACTTGTCTTCCACTGATGTTTGTTTTACCCATGCCTAGCATAGTATAGATGGGTATTGAGTGGAACTCCATGAATATCTGTTTTCCTACACTGTGCTTAGAGGTCAGTATAGAAAAAAAATATGTCTGTGTTCTTAATGAGGACACAGCATTCCATAGGAGTGCTCTCAGCCATTGTGGGGATTTGTGTCTGTTTTCTGCTGGGTATCTGTTTTTGCTCCACAGAGATGTGTGGACCAGAAAGTCAACAAAATGTTGGTCCAGAGGGAGTTGTGAAATCCAACTGTCCATCCTGGATATTTAGGCCATCCCTGATGGATGGATCCTAGCTTACTTAGCCTGTTCTTTCCAAAACCTGAGGCGAGAACATCTTTTGCTAGCTTGTTCCACTGTCCTGTCCTTGCAGCTTTTTATAATGTGTAGCCTAAATATTCCTTGCTGGCAATTAAGCTGATTAATTTTTGGTTTACTCTCAATGGCCATGTAGTACAATTGACTGCTGTCCTTTTTATAACCTTACATGGCTTTGAAGAGTGTTATTGCGTTCAGACCTCTCTTTCTGAGAATATTTTTATTTGAGTCTTTCCTCAGAGGGACACCCACCCTTGCAGTAAAATATCCAAAGTCTGGAATCGCCTAGTAGGCTGTCTGGGAAACTTTCTTACTGTATACAGTGGAGGTGATTAATGGAAAAATGCTGGTTATAATCTGTGATGGCTATCTTTATTTCTAAGAAATTTCTTTCTGAACCTCTTTATAGAGATGACTTTACCAGATATGAGTACACATGTAAGCAAAAAAAAAGTCTTCTCTGAGACAAAACATTATTGAAGATCCTTTCCATGCAATAGCAATTTAAGTTCTTCTTTCTTCCTGTCAAAATATAAAATGGAAAGATTCAGAGACTCATGGACATTTTTTCTCCCTTCTTACATCAAAAACCTGCTGTAAAAATTGTGTATCTTCCAGAATACCACAGGGCAAGTTTGTAAATGTGGGGGCAACCAGAACTGGAGTTGCTCTGTGGATTTGAATGACTATTTTCTTGCAGCTGAATATTTGACTGTGTGGGAGGGTTTTCTAGTTACTCTCTCCTAAAAGCAATGAAAAACAGTGGGGAAGAAAACACTAAGTAAATTAAAGTTCCAAATTTATTCAACAGATCACAGCTTCCATACCATGCATACAGATTATATCACTAATAGTTCCCACAAAGAAAGGAGGTTGTGCCACAGACCTGCAATTAATACTTCACTTCAGCAAAATATTATGATGTAGCTGTCCCGATTCTCCATATGTACAAAATCAGCATGTTCCAGGCATTATTTTGCACTCTGCCTTACTTTCTTGGGAGAAGTGTTGCAGAGGAAACTGGTACTTAGTTTATAAAAAGCGCAGTCGGTGCCACATGGAGGGATTTTTGTGCTGTGTGATGTGGTGTGGCACGTCCTCTCTTCAGATTATAGACAGTCAAAGTTAATTGCAAGTGTGATGCCAGCTTGGTGGCTGCCTGGCCTGGCCTTTTGATCAGCTTCCCATGCTACACTCTCCAAAGTTTGGGCTGCTGGTATATAAAACATGGGATGGGCATCTGCCCACCTGGGCTGTTGCTCTTGCTTCCCGTGGAGGGAGCCTGGGCACTGGTGTGGAAGGATGTTCCAGTCCCTCGTGGGTGCCTGGACATCACAAAAGGGTATAGCCTGGATCTACTCCTCCAGCCAAGACAGATTTAAGTGTTTTGGGTATAACAAAGCGAAGCCTAACCTAAGGACGTGCATCTGCAGAAGGCAGGAAATTGCTTTTTTTTTCTTTTCCAATCACTTTTCTGCAAAATATTTTTAAGTGCTTTGTTGCAGACAACAAATACCTTGTTGACAAAAGGCTAATAGGCACTGCCTGGGCTTGGTACTGCCTGCTCTTGACACAAGTGCCTGGGAGAGCAACACAGTTGGTATAATAGCTTATATGCAGACAATAACATATCTGCATCCGAGACAAAGTGCTTTGTGTATTAGGATTTCTACTGTGCAGAGATGCTGAGAGAAAGCTTCATAACAGCTGGGGTGCTCACAGAAAGCGTCTGTTAAATATAAGGGCTGATCTCTGGATAATAAAACCAGAAAACCCTCAATATCTACCGAGGGGCACTTAGTGCATCTGCTTGGCTTGGCATTCCCTCCTCTTTAGAAATGTGAAATTGTACTTTAAAAATCAGGGGTTTGTTTGTTTTTTTTTTTTCCTTTTTACCTCTACCTGTTAGCATTACCATCATATTAGGGATGCCACCAGGTGCAGATGGTCATCAAACCACCATCACATTCCTTTCTGTGCAGCAGTGCACCTTCCTGTGTGTCAGGACCCCAAGGGGGATGTTTCATAGGCGTGCAGCTCATTTAGGGAAGTACTTGGAATTTGCAGACCTACTGGGAATTGAATTTTATTTTCTCTCCCATGGTAACCACCAGTTTTTGCTTGGCGCAAATGACTGACTTTCATAAGAAGACACATTTTTAATGGAGAAATAACTGGTAAAAAACCCCAGAGCCGCTGTGCATTTAGAGACAAGATGTGCCTTAACTAAATCATTACTTCTAGAAAAGTTGTTTAGTCAAGCTGGCACCCAGCTGCCTTTACCCTGGCCAGCAATAGTCTCCCACCAAACCACAGGACTCTGTCTGGAATTTGTTTTCTTAAGAAGTAATCCTTGCAAATCCTCATCTCAAATTGCAATTTTCTCTTTCCCTAGTTTCTCTGATTTTGCTAAATCCAGGTATCCTTGATATCCCTTGCCTGTTACATCTTCCCTGTGCCTCAGCCAATTCCCTACGCTCTAATCTTTAATCCTGAGTTTTTTTTATTTAGCCTGTGGTTTTGCATTAGTTAATCTGTGTTTTGCACATGCCTGGTTTATCTTGCAACACAATTTTAATTTGGATCTAGAGTGAGCATATTGTTGCTTCTGCTGAATGAGCACAGATGCTCTGTAAGTTGTTCTCTGGCACTCTGAGAGAGGATAGCTCTTGTGTGCTCCCCTCTGGCACCCAGTGTGCTCTGGGTTGCTCACTGATGGTCACTTTCACCACCAGTGCAGAGCCACCTCTGCAGCTCTTCCTCTTGGCACAGGGGACATGCTGTTAGAAATGCAGCAGTGACTATGGGGAATTACAGAATGGTGCAATTTAGGACAGTTCAGAAATTCTCCTAAAATTTTGCTGGGAAGTTGGATTGAACTTGGCACAGAAAAGCACCTGGCAGGGGCTTTGCCCAGTGCAGCTGAGTAATCCTTAAGATGTTTCCTTCATTTGTGTGTTGATATATAGTATTTTCAGCCAGTGTCCAGGCAGCTCACCAAATTCTGTTAACAGTGTGATCCTAAGGGGATTAGCTAATGACTTTCCATACTGATTGGGTAATGACTTTTTGGAAAGTGAGAGCTCAGCAGAAAACAATCCTGGCAATTACTGTCTGCTCATGTCAATACTGCAAGTGCTGCAGAGCAGCTACATGAATAAAATGGCTTAACTTCTCAAATTAAGTCTGTGTCTGTCTCACTAACCTCCCTACAGAGTCTCCTACTCTTGTCTGATACAGGAATATCTTTTGCACTTCAGACTCTTTGAGGGTGAGAGTGGTTATAACCTCCCTGAACAGATTCTTGGTCTGTCTGCTGCAAGAGCCTGGGTCCTGTTGGCATTTCAGGTGCAGTCTCACAATGCAGCCCACCCTGCGGTGGCTGCTGGCACATTTGTGTCCTCTCCAGGCTGGGCAGATCTGTCTGCTCCTTTGCACCAGGAGTGATACTCAGTATGCTACTGAAAACAGCCAAAAAGCTTTTCTGACTTTGGAGGTCTGAGTTTCTGCCCTGTGCAGCTTGCCCTGGGGCTGGGCAGGCAGCGCTACTGGCTGGGAGGTGGCTTGACTGCTGGACAGGTGGAGGTGTATTCCCCAGCCATGCTCTTCACTCAGCTGAAGCCTCTCTGCCCTGCAGACATGGGCCGTGAGATGGAGGGTGATGCTGTCAGGCAGGTTAGGAAGGAGGAACAGAGATGGAAGGTTCAGGGGGCAAATTCAGCCTTGTTCTCGTGCCGCCTTCTAAACTCCTGCTATCAAGAGTGCAATCCAGTGCCCAGGATTGGTGGGATGCTGCTGGAGGGGATGCAGAGCAACCCAGCTTTTGTGATGGATGAGTGAGGATGCTGACATGATTAAATTCACCTCTTCTGGGCCTTTCATTTCTCTAAAGAAAAATCTCATAGTTCCCCAATTCAGGAAAACATGGGATTTTAGGCACCCAGATATAGTACAGGCATTACTGGCAATGCAAATGGTTTTTTAAAATGTATGATCAAGACAGGAAGTCTAAGCAGAGCCTTGAATGAAGGGCTGGAAAGAAGGGGAGAAACAGTTGCATATTTAAACCCTTACAGTTCAGAACAGGCCAGCTAAAGGGCAAGTTTCCAACCAGGATTCCGATATCTCTTCCAAAAAGGTGGAGCATAACCTCACGTTGACCCTTAGGATATGCAACGGAGAGCACTTATGCTACAAGAACAACTCAAAAGAAAAACAAAAATATACCCAAGAAGAGACTTGAACCCTACCAACACAGGGCTTTGTACCCTCATGGAGGCAAAAAAGGGTGTGCAGCACAAGCTTCCTGGCACTTGCAATAACTTTTACTTTTTCTAAGCATTCGTTTTGTCAACAAGACAATAGTTAAAAGATATGTTAGCAGCTGCATCTGCAACTGCATGCTTCAGCCATTGTTATGCATAATTACTCAGTGTTTTATCAATTCTGTTGTGCTCCCAGTAGTCTAGTTTGAGAGCCAAAGCACATCATTGAGATGTCTGCTTGGGTCCCACCAGAGGCACTGAAACTTGGCTGACTAACTGCTTTGTGCTGTTTGTTTTACCCCCGTTGCCTGATGCTTGATGTAAAAACCAAGTAAACCCATCCAACCTGTAAATGAGAAAGCAAAGTTCGTAACAATAGTGGCCTGCTTAAAACAGTTTGCCTTCTGAGGTACCGAGTTTATGACATACATCTTTAGCAAATAGTTAGGAAGAGGAAAAATTGCAGATATGCAGTGTATTGGAGCTAAATCTTGTTGCTTCACTCTCTCCCCAGCTACTGTTAGACTTAGTCTTAAGCAGTGTTGGTAAGGCTGGTTATAAAGAGCAGCTGAATATTGAAAGTGTTGGGTACATACTGATGGTCAGCTTAGAGAATCATGTGATTAAGAAAACTCTTCTTATGCTTGTTTTTACAGATTATTGCAGAGTTATTCATGCTACGTTCAGGTGTGTTCTTCAACTGGGAGTAAGCTCACCTCTCCCACAGCTGCTTACATCCTCCTTCCCACTGTCACTGACTCCCTTCCTTGCAGAGGACAACCCCTATCTCAGGTTTCAAGGGAAATTTGTTAGTGAAATGCAACTATATTTCTTCTTTATTTTGTCAGCTATTTATCTTTCCACTCATCTTCACCTGCAGTACAGAAGTCAGGAGTTTTTTACGAAAATTATTTCTTTCTCCTCCTCCTCCTCAAAAAAAAAAAAAAAAGTGGCAGATCTTTCTCTGGAGACCAAAATTGTATGTTTTGAGCATGCAAACCCAGGAGATTATAATGGAAGCTGATTTTCAACCTTTGAGTGTAGCAGCCATTGCCAGCTGTTGGTCACAATAAAGTGCTATTGTGTCCCCTCGTTGTCGCTGTCATATCCAGTGATGCTATGAATGGTGCCAAGTGCATCCCCTCACGCCCTGCCTCGGAGTGGCGGGACACCCCTTCTGACTGTCTCCAGAAGCAAGTCCCCACCACTGTCACTCATCCTCCTGTGGCCCTAGCTGAGCAGAGATGCCTCACAGGCTGCCCCTTTCACTGTGCTCCTTGTCAGTCAGCTGCTTTTGTCCTCTGCTGGTCAGTGTTGTGTGTGTGCCTCCAGCTGTTTGAGTTTCATGCCTCTCACATTTTTTCACAGGCTGAGTCATCACCACTGCTCCTGAGCACTCCTGCACCTTCAGCATCTTGAATCTTGGTCTAAATCTTACTACTTGGGCCAATTTCTACTGTTTTCCTTAGTTGTCCTGATTTTGCAGATTATAAATTTAAATGAAGAGGGCTCTGATTTTCTACTCTCCGCTGCTCCCGGGCCCTTGTTGCATAGTAAGCGACCAGCTGACAAACACTGCGTGTAACATCATGCATATTCCTGCTGACATTGCTGACAGCAGAGCTCATGCATAAAGAAAATTATGCCATAAAGCATAGGTAGCTCTGCGGACTTCTGCTCTATTTAATGCCCAAGTCAGAATATTGGTCAAAGCTTCTCTAAGAACGAGAGATGACATTTCCCCATCTGCTCATGCAAGGGGAGGAGTTTGTTCTTTAAAAAGCAGAATAATTGTTAGAAGACAAACGAGCAGGCCAAAAGGCAATATGCTCCACAAGTAATTGCTCCTGAGTTGCAAATGTGTTCAGTGAATAGGGGCTGTGTAGCAACGCTGTTGGGAACATGTGTGAAAGCTTTTTAATGCTGCTGGCAAAGCAGAATGGTACTTCTTTCTGACCATGAAGTAAAGCAAGAGAAGGATTTCATAATAATTTTAAAATAAGGAGTAAGAATAAAGCTTTTTTCCTTCTTATCTAGCCTATATTCTTCTGAACCATTCCCCTTTGTTAAACCAGAGACCCAAGGATGTGGCCTACAGGCATCTTGGTCTTGTTCTATGTAGCTACCTTTCTGCTGTTCTTTGGCAAATCATATAATTGTAGAATAGTTTGGGTTGGAAGAGATCATTAAAGGTCATCTAGTTCCAACCTCCCTGCCATGGGCAGGGACATCTTCAACTAGATAAGATTGCTCAGAGCCCCCATCTGACCTTGAATGTTTCCAGGGATGGGGCATCTACCACCTCCCTGGACAACCTGTGCCAGTTGTTCACCACCAACATCATAAAAAATATATTTCTTATATCTGGTCTGTATTTACACACTTTTAGTTTAAAATCTCTACCACTCATCCTATCACAACAGGCCCTACTAAAAAGTCTGCCCCCATCTTTCCTACAAGTCCCCCTTTACTGAAAGGCCACAATTAGTTCTCCCTGGAGTCCTCTCTTCTTCAGGCTGAACAATCCCAACTCTCTCAGTCTGTCCTCACAGGAGAGGTGCTCCATCCTTCTCATCATCTTCCTTGTCCTCCTCTGGATTCACTCCAACAGCTCCATGTCTTTCCTGTGTTGCGGAACTCCAGAGGTGGATGCAGTGCTCCGGGTGGGGTCTCTTGAGGGCAGAGAAGAGGGGCAGAATTACTCCCTGGGCTTTCTGGCCACGCTGCTTTGGATGTAGCCCAGGATGCAGTTGGCCTTCTGGGCTGTGAGTGCACATTGCCAAGTCCTATCCAGTTTTTTGTCCACCAGCACCCCTAAGTCCTTCTCAGCAGAGCTGCTATTGATCTGTTCATACCCCAGCCTGTGTTGGTACTGGAGGTTGCCCCTGTACTTCATCTTGTTAAACCTCATAATGATCCCAAGGGCCCACTTCTTGACCTTGTCCAGGTCCCTCTGGATGGCATCCCGTCCCTCAGGTGTGGCAACCACACCTCTCAGCTTGGTGTCACCTGTAAACATGCTGAGGGGACACTTGATCCCACTGCACCTGTTGTTGATGAAACTATTAAATGGTGCTGGTCCCAGTACAGAACCCTGAGGGACTCCACTCATCACTGATCTCCATTTTGACATTGAGCTGTTTATCCATTGCAAGAGGTGACTTTGTGGCAAGAGCTGCCCCTCAGTTTGCTAAACCACCCTTGTGCATTGAGAGTGGAGGATCTGCAGGCACATCATCAGTCAGTATCAGCACTTTCTGGCCACTGACAACATGATAAGACTGTTCACCCTCCTTTCCATGTAAGGCTTCTCCCACTTTGAGGACACAATCACCCAAGTGGACAGAATTATGATGGTTCTTTCAGTGTTGAAGGTTCTCTTTTATACTCTGCCTCAGTGACTGGTGCAGCAGGGACCTGCAGCCCAGGTTTTGCCCTCACCTGCCTTGCAGAGCCATCCATGCCAAACATCAGAAGTGTCTGATATGAAGCAGAAGTTGTTAATGGGAACCATCCAAAATGCAGATGGCCAGGGTGTAATCCCCCTCCCTGTGAGGGCTTTGGAGTCAGTGTAGCAAATATGTCATATTGCCTCCTGATATGCCCTATTAACTATGTTTCTAGGAGAAACACAGGCAATTTTCTTGCTGACTTTGTTAACTAAGCCTAAACTATGTTTCCCGTTGCTCTGCTTACACTAAAAGCATTCGAGATAGAACAATGTGGGGTGGTTGGGTCATATATTTACACGTGAATGAAAAAATCCACATGCACAAACATTTTTAGCATTTTACTTTAGCAAAGACGGAAAAACTCCTTATGTTTTTTAAATTCAAATCTGTGCTTGAGTTTTCATGTGTTTGTTACACATTTCTGGGTTAGTGGTGTAAGTGAAAAATCCTTTGTTTCTCTACCTTTGCTGTCACTTGACTAGTTTGTTTAAATTTGATAATGCATGATGATAAACCTGTGGCTAATCTGGGTGTTTCAGCTGCCTTAGACCACATACAGTGTCAAACCTACATTCTGAGCAATCTGCTGCGTCATCTGAAGAATCTTAATCTTTTTACCTGAAGGTGCTGAACATGATTTAGTGGGAAGATCTGGGCTGCATGTCCTGTATCCCTGTCCACTTATGCAGGTTTGTGTGTTTCGTAACATCATGTGCCCCTGGTTATGCAAAGGAGTTGTCAGTCAACCATCTGTGACCACATCTTTCCGTCGCTCAGCACCCAAAGCAGATTCTTTCCAGAGATTTGTTTGAAGAGAGGCACATGTCTGAAGGTGGTGGTAACACTAGTATTTAATATTTCCCGGTATCTAATGGCACTTTGTGCCAAGCTGTTTCAAACGCACTCACAAATAGAATGGATTGCAACCTGTTAGATCTGCAGAAGGGTTATAGTAGCGAGTTGGGATTATTAATGCAATGCACTGGGTCCTCCGGCCATGCAGGCACCTGGCAGCGGTGCCTTTTTCAGCAGCAAATGTTCAAAGCAGGAATTTAAAACATTCCAGCATGGTGCTTCCTTCTGGGCAGAAGATATTTGTACCGACCTGCCTCTGTGCATCTATTGACTGCTGTTTGTGCTGTCGAAATGCCAGCTGGCTCCAGGCACCCGCGCTCAGTCCCGCGCCGTGAATGAACAAGCACCGTTTTGTTGGATCCCATAAATAGCTTTTGTTCATTCATTGAAAATACAGTCATTATAAACACACTACTTTAATAACTGTATTTAATTAATGGTGGGTTAGTAAACGATGCGTGGAGAGGAGGTTAAAATCTACTAAAGGCTGTTGCTGTGTAGCTCTTAATTGAATTAAGTGTGTATTAAACTGGGCCTCTTCCCTGACCCTGGAGAAACAAGCTGGATGCAATGGAGCGTATGGATGCTATTGATTTCAGGAAGTTCTGGTTAAAGGCAGTACAAAAATGCTCTGTGGCCAAAGTCCAGATTCTTCTGCATATATAATAAGGCCAAGGCAGTGTTAGCACAAAAAGACAGGGAACATGTTGTTTACTTAAGGAATTCATATACCTGTAATTATTATCACAAGTCCCTTCCCAAGCAGTGCTATTAAAAAAAAAAAATGTCCTACACTCACTTAGCCTTATTTTAGAATCATTGGCTTTTCTTAAGCTTTTGTATAGGAGAATAGGTTGTCCTGCATCTGTATATATACATATATCTATATATATATGTACATACACATACATATATGTATGTATGTATATATACATATATATATGCATGTACATGCTTAGACACAGTGTAAAAAGTTTGTTTTTTAATTAGCTGCCTGAGGTTGTTTTTTCATACTACTTTTAGAATATAGACTAAAATTTTCCCATCCTCAAAATCCATCTATATACCAAAAGAAAGATGTTCTGAAGAAAAATCTGAAGGAAAATATCAGCAGTCTGGGTTTTGGTTTTTTTTTTCAGCAGTCTGTGTCCAGCAAGACCGTTCATAGCAAAAAGGAAAAACAGTCCTCAGGGAAGGTTTGTAAGAGAGGAGAATGAAGGCAGGAGCTGCCATGTGCTAGGCATGGCATCCTTGTGGCCTGTAAGAAACTCATGTCATGTTTGAAATGAGTTTATGTAAAACTTGTGTTCTTAGCACAGGAAAGTCATGTGCACAGGTGGAGTGAAGGTTGTCTCTGCTTGCAAATGAGAAAATTAAGGAGAAGCTGCTATTGAGTTTGCTGGAAGCTTTGTATAAACACTACTATTCAATGTAATGGAGTAATTTTTTTTAAGCTTTTGGAATAAAAGCTTCTAATGGACTTTTTAAGGTATTTTGAAGGTCAGCATTAAATACTGCAAATTGACTTTCTCATGTTTTATGAGTATGTGTTCCCACTGTGTTCATGTGCCCTCTTCCTGCAGAGTCCTTCTAATGTTGTTTTACCTTTGCAGCTACAACCTTTACAAGTAGTTCCCTTCAAGTCAGCTTGATTTTTATCCACATGGAAAAACAGGAGTTGGCTTTGGATTTTACTTTTGTTTTCCTGAGGATGCACAACTGTTGTGCTCAGTAAAAAGCAGTTTGCACGAACTCCATGGGTCAATAGCCCAAATAAAAATTTTGCAGAGATAGAACTTGCTGGTATTTGTTTTGTAGATGAGCAGCTTTGGGGCATGAAGTCTTATCAGAGATGTTGGATAACTGAATCCCAAAATGCAGACAGCTTGCACTTGAGAGTTTTTCTCCTATTGCATAGGTTGCAGAATCAAAAATAATATAAGATGAGCATTAGGAAAAAGCTGGGAAGCTCTTATTGACCCTTTGACTAAGCCCTCATTTTGTCAAAAAAGCAGTGTTTTCCTTCAAGTTCTTAGAAAAATTCTGTTTGAACTTAAAAAGGCAGATAGTGTGGAGAATTTTTCTCCCATGTTTGTTAAAAACATTTTTTCCAGTTTTACACAAAAGTAGGTCACACTAGGGTGCACTGTTTCTTTTTGTGTCTAACAGACAAAAATGTAATCACAGTAGTATGTTCTAATGAAGTAATTAACAGGGAGATTTGTAAAAATATTTGATGAATGTCAGGCTTCCAGGAAAACAGGCAGTTTTGGAAAGGACCACATTTTTAAGAGATTCAGCTAACTGTAAGAATATTCAAAAATCTTGAAGTGAAAGAAAAAAGAAACCCAAAACATTGTTTATAAAAACGTGTAAAGAAATTTAGTGGGTTTTGAGGTCTGACAAAATTCAGGAAGCAGTGGAAGAAGTGTTTAGTGACAACTTCTGAAAAAAGGGTAAGGCAGCAGGACATAAAGATCATTAGTCTTGGGGATGTTTGTGCTCTCTGGGTGTGATGAGTCCTGATCGTGCTTGTGCTGGGGTGAAGGGTGAAGTTTCAACCCATGTGAAGGCTCTGTGAGTTCTTGGAGCTTTGCATGCCTGGACCTTGGTATGACACCTGTGCAAGGAGATCTGATGTTCTCTGCAAGCCTTTGTGCAGGACCCACGTACTGGTTCTGTGGATGAAACAGCTGCTTTAAATGTCAGTGCTAAGGCTTGTGACACTGTGGCACAGTAACACACTTCTGTTTGGTTTTGTGCTGTGAGTATTTTGCCTCTGGTGTTTTCCTGAGAGACATGTGCCTGGTGAGAACTAGAGCAAGCTAAAAGTGCTAAATCTTGCCTGCGCGTTAATGTTAATCTCTTTCATGGACTCTTGAGTTAATACTATTGCTCTCCCACAATGTAATTTAGTTGAATATAAGTTGCCTCAAAGAAATCTTGCTGGTGTTGCTGCTTGTTACCCTATGACATTTGGGTTAAAATAGCAGGAAAAAAAGGGTGGCTTAGCTTTGTTGTCTGATACTGTTAAGAGTGAGTTGCTCTTTCCTGCTTCAGAGAGCTTCTCACAGCTGTTGAGAGAAGTACTTAGCCCCAAAATGCAAGACTTGTATCCCCCAGGGCTGGTGGAGAAGAGGTTGTGAATAATTTGACTTGAAGTCAAGGTGGTGCTCGGTGGAGCAGGAAATTAGGAGTGCTATTTTTAAATGCTGAAGAACTTATTAAAAAGCAGTAATAGTTTTCATTAGACAAAGAGCTTTGAGTTTGGGAGGCTCGTAATTTGAGGTAGCATCATTCATCGAGTAAGTGTTTTTTGAAGAATGCCAAGTAAATCTGTCTTTCTGGAAGGGTTGGTGACTATCAGGAGAATTAAGTAAGGGATGCGAAGCTTAGTGACATAAATCTTGGCGTGCCAAGTATGCCTCTCTAAATTGGCAGCTGGTGTTGCCACACATTAGCATTTAGAATAAAATAAAAATGACAAATTTATCTAATGTGAGAATAAAACTAACACAGAAATTCTGCTCAGTTTGTATCTTTTGGTCCTCTCTCTCCTCTGCTCTGTGCCTGTGATTTTCCAAGAATCTGGAAGAGGAGAAAGATCCTGTTCCCTTCCCTTCTAATCCCCGATGGAAAATGGCCCATGGACACAGGCTTGCGGCAAAGGAGGGATAATTCAGACACTAGAGAAGAAAATTCTGGAGTCACTGTTTGAAGTGACCTGAAGGCTGGAGAATCCACACCAGTAGAGATTGTCGTGCAGGAATCTGCAGGGATGTGCCATCTCTGTTCAACCCTATTTCAAGCAGGGAGATTGAGCAGAGGCCCATTGAGGTACCTTCCAAACTAGGTTAGTATGCTTTCTGTGACAGAAAAAGGGCAGTCAGCCTTTGAAGATGGTCATACCAGGTTAAAATCAAGAAAGCACGAGTCTTACCTTCCTTTGTCCTTGCCCAGAACAGAAAAGCATGTTAATGCAAAGAATATTTGACATTAAAAAATTATGTACAACCAGAGCAGAATAAGGTCCAGATCCCCATGGCTGCAAAAAGTCGCTTTGATTTTTTTCCAGACCTTTGGGTTTCTTAGCAGCAAGTTCTCTGCCTAAGGGCTCTTCAGAGAATGGGTAATCTAAAGCTGGCAGGTCTTGAGATTTGTTTTATATTTTTCCGCTGAATGTAAGTCCAAGAAGACATGTAGTAATCATGATAACACATTTACAGCTGTACTGGAACTCCCTGACCCTAAACAGGTCATAAGCCTCAAAAAGTAACTGTTTTCCATGATGTTAAAATAGCATTTATTCTTCAGGTTTGTAAGACTTTATAGTTCACTAGCGTGTGGACAAAAGCTCCCTATTTGGTCCTCCAGGAAGATTTTTCTATTTATTATTGCCCAAGATATCTCTCATCTCCAAAACAGAGATGACTTTTGAGTACTTATGCTCTTCAGCACCTGGTTGTGCATGTTTGCACAGAAATGAAAAGGAGAGATTTCCTTGCACTGTTCAGTTGCTCTCATTCAACAAGTGGTATAAATGTAAGTAAAACTAAAGAAGATTTGGTTTTTTTTTTTACTCATTATTCAATGGAAAGCTGATTAGGGAGACCTTGAAACCTAATATCCCCAACAGACAGTTCACAGCACTGCTTGAAACCTGGTTTGTTGCAGGCAATAAAAATTAGAGGTGACTGGAGAGTGAGCCATATGTTTGGAGGGGAAATTCAAGCTCAGGCACACAGTGGAGTTTGTACTGGGTAACAGTTCATAGAGGTCAGAAGAGCTGTGATAGCTGGGGCTCAGTGATTACCTTTGACAACCAGCAAGGAGTCAAGACCAGGCTATTGAAGGGCTCCTGTCCTGCTCACTGCCAGGGAATAGTCCTGTGCCTTCCCTTTCTCAAGCAGTAATGATTTCATGGCCGGCTCTCCTGCCTGGCTGTGTGCACCCACCAGCCCTCCATCCCCTGGAGCAGTGGAAAGGGTCCCACCCCAGATCAGTTACTGACTACATCCTTGGGATGAGGGAGCATGTGAGGACACCGTGCATTCCCAAAGATGCAGCAGGGAGCTTGCTCAGCTGTGATGACCTTCTTGGGCTCTGAATTTTTTTTGTAGCTAGATTGTCAGATTTTGAATTTCTACTTTCTCACCATTCTCATGACAATAAATGTTTTGTGTAGCTTCCAAGAAAAAGAAAAATTGCTTCTCAGTGCCAGATGAGGTTTGCTTCTACTCTAGTGACTTGCAAAGTAAGTCTGAAGTTTGCTGAGGCTGCCTATGGTTTTTAGAAACCAGTGCTTTTAACATGAGGGGTTTGGTTTCTAAATGCCCTTTGAGGGGGTTGAAAATCCTGCCTTCAGCCTCCAGAACCACTGCTGTGGTTCAGACTTGTGGAGCTCTTCAGGCATGGAAAGTGGAGCAGGATGGGTTTTGATTGCAGCCTCCCAAAGTAATGGTGGTAGGAAGAGAGGGTGGAAGAGAGGAGGGGTGGGGGAAGATATCTGGGGTGTGTGTATGTGTGTTGGGCAGGCTGGAGGAAGAAAGCAAAATGCATCTCTGTGCGCATGGTCCTGCTCTTGATTCACTGCATGCCAGCTGAAAAGGGCAGACTGGCTGGATTTCTGTCTGCTCTCTTAAATGAATCTCTGCTCTGCAAGGTCTTTACTACCTTGAATGTAAAGATTATCATTACAGCTCACACTCCCAAGGTGTCTGAGGCAGAGGCAGACTGGTGACCAGTCGCTTGATCTTCATTAAAGCGCATTTCAGTGATTTTGCCTGAACGTACTGAAGCTGCTTTGTAGCCCCTTGTTTGTTGTCCTGAGCACCTGAGTTGAGGTCTGAGGGAAGGAGTTTGCACTCCTGTAACTCAGTGCTGCCCTGAGGGGCTGCCTTAGGGCCCAAGGGGGTGAGTTGGTGTCCTAATGAGCTGCGACCACATGGATAATGAGGCAAAAACTAAATCTTGCACATCTCCTTTAATCTTAAAAATATGAACTGCAACATAATTTATCTGAGCATTTTTTTTTAGCATTTTTTTCAGCATTTTAATCCTTATTCTTCTCCAAGTGTTGTACTACTGCTTTGGAAACTGCTCCGCTTTATTTTTATCCCTCTCATATGACAGTCCAGAAAGCTTACTTGCATCCTCTTTTTTTTTCTTTTTAAATCAAATTATTTTTTAACTAAATATTAGCAGTTTCAAGATGCAAATGCAAAAATATGGTGTTCGAATTCAGGGGGAGAAGTTATGAGCAACTTCCCTATCCCAGGAGAACTGCAAGGTTGGAAACCCCAGGGATCAGTAGCTGAGGTGGGTTAAACAAGCGCTTAATTCTTTTCTTTAAAAACTATTGTTACCTAGTGTATCAAGCCTATTCAAAATAAAATAATCTTGGCAGATTGTGATTTTAAGAAATCCCATTTTATTTCTGCTACTTTCCTTATTATATTCCTGTTACAGTTTGCACTTGCAGGTTTTCTGTAGAAGCGGGGTAAAATTTCCATCTGTGTGTTTTGTCCGTGGGGGATAGAGAGTCTATAAATTAGACATTCCATGCGGGAAAGCCTGCAGTGGCAATTCCTGTGGGACATTGCTCCTCACAAGAGGCAACATCTCCTGTTCTGGCCTGGCTCCTGCAATGCAGGTTGGGCTTTTTTCATTGGAGCAAGGACTGGCAGGATGAGGATGTGTGGTCACCAGCCTCTTCTTCAAGAACAGTATCGGACATCCAGACTCTTAGACTTTTTAAGGCTGAAGGCAGGAAAAAAAGCAAAAGAAAAGAAAATATTTGGAGTTTTCGTAGAATAGTTCTCTGGAACTTTCAGAGCTCTACAGGGGTTTAAACATGATTTTCCAGTGAATATATCTCTTTAAAATACTGAGTTTTCCCAGTGGATGAGAATTCAAATTTTTTACCAACTCCACTTTATTGTATTTTCAAGGTTTTCCATTTTGAGGCTGGGCATCTGGCTTCAGTTTTCCTTTCATGAAAAAAGCACTGGGACATTTAAATAATTCAAGGGAGAAATTATATGCGCTCAGCAAACAGATGTAAAAAAAAAAAGAAAGAAGCTTAAAATCTAGGCCTCCAAAGTCACTTCCATGTATTTCCTTTTTAAAGAATGTATTTTTAATCAGCTTTTAGAAACAAAGTGCCATGCTGACATATACGTACTTACCCAGTGTTTCATCATGGGACAGAACAAAGAAAGTGAAACCAAAGTTACAAACTATTGTGCTATAATATGTGAAATAAATGCTATGATACCAAATCAGTTCACCTGACAAAGCCCACAGTTACAAGACTGTTGTGGTGCTGTTTTTCAGATGATGTGAAGATAATTGAATGAGTTTCCATGCTTTGCAACAAAAGAAGTTCATACAAGGGCTCTGGTGGCTCCAGTAAAAAGTTGAATTCCCTTCTCCAGGCAATAAGATCACTGTTCTAATTGTAATTTGTAATTATAATTTCTGATTTGTCTTTTTTAGTCTCATTCAGCATATTTTCCTATGAAGTTGTTTCAGGGACTAAGTTTGGATTGTGGTGTGTCTCTGCCTCTCTCTGTGCAGCACAGCTGTAGGATGGCTCCTGCCCTGGGTATCCTCTATGTTGTCAGCCAAAATATGAAGTAACACAGTAATCTGAAGGGAGCCTTGCATGTTGTAGTAGAATTAATGGAAGAAAAGTGGGTGAAGACAGACAGAAGAGAACCTTGCCCTCCTGAGGTTGGTGTTGTACAGGTCAGCTCAGCCCATTTTGAGGCTGCTGATAAAGCTGCTGTTGCCACACGGTTTTGTGGTGCCGCCACGTCATTAGTTTGAGTTTGGGGTGTTTCAGTCCTGATTTAGTGCCTGGATGGAGCTCTGAGATAGGCTGATCTCTGGCAGCTGCAGGTTTGCTTGAGGCACCTGGGAGAGCAGGGACAGTGGAGGGTCTCCAGGATGCTCTCGTCTCTCCCCTTTGGAGAAATAGCTCCTTACACCACTGGGATTTGAGCCAGTTTAGGAATATCTTTGAAGATGACCGAATAATCCAGTGAGGGTCAGAGGTTGCTACCTTCCATTGGTACCTCTGAGGGTGGATCAGGTCTAGTGGAGCAAATCCTCTTCTGCCACCCACTGCCATCAGTGTGATTGTTTCTGGGTTTGTCACCTGTCCTTTTTAATTTTGGTGGAGAGGATGGCTTAGGGTTTATGGGGTCTTTTTAATGTTGTGTGTGACACCCTGTTCCTCCTCTACCCACCCTGCCCATAGTGGACCACACTAGCAGCTAGTGCAAAAGAGATGCTATTTAATCAGGTGCATGCTTACTTGTTGCAGAACAGGGGAACGTGAGACTAGCAAAGCAGGGCGGGGTGGACCTGCTCTGTCTGGCGCTGGGTAGAAAGAACAACACTTTGTCATGCTCTGGCTTTTCTGGGTTGTCAATGCTTACTGGCAACTCCTCTTGAGCTTTCCTGCTTGTGAAGAGCGGTTCTTACTGCAATTTCAGAGTGTTTCCTTCTCTCTGTTGTTTTTCTTGTTGGCTCTGGGTCTTCCCTGCCTGTGGGCTGCTCACAGTAAAAGATTAGTCATCACTAAAACCATTTTTTTTTGCTTATATACACAGTGCAGTGATATGGCTATCAAATTCCCCTCTTTGGCAGCATCTTAAAATCTCACTTGGGATACTGTGGTGACTTTGAAGCTGAAAGTATTTAAGAAAAGGGTTTTCAAATACTAAGAGATGGGTTGAATTTTCTAGTGCTGAAATACATGTTGAATATTGGTCTTTGGGAATATTCTGGTGACAATGTGCACATATTTCAGCTTCTGATCCCAAGAATGTTTCTAAGCACATGATAAAACAGATGCATTGTAAGTCTGTTGATATGAGCAATATTACATAATTGCTTAAGTGTTTGAAGGATCAGTACTTTAGTTTTCAATATTTGGATTTTTGCCTATACTGCACTTGTTTTTTTCTTAAAAAAAACCCCACACCAAAAAAGTGTATTTAATTTATAATATTTGAGTCCAACATTGCAGTAGCACTATATTTAGTTTTAAAAAGTCTATTTCGTTTAAATGAGGCTGATTTTGAAACTCGAGCTTTGTATTTGAAGATTAGGGGGAAAAACAGGGGTGTGTGGTTGTTCTGTTTTGTGTCTTTTTCTTTTAGTAATTATATCCTGTTGAGAATTATTATGATGAGAGCTTATGTGGGAGAGTCGGCTTGTTGCATGTTCTTAAATCTTTGGCACGTCTGTGAAAGCCTGCCTGGCTTCTTTTAAATATGATCTGCAGTTGCACACATCTGAACAACATAATACATGAAAGTGCTTATGATGTTTCTCCAAGTCCAGTGTGGGGTTAATATACCAATATTGCATGGGATGGTAAAGATTATTATGTGAGTTTACTCTGAATGGACTTGCTCTTTGTCTTCCAGCCCAGTAAGAACATTGACTCAGAAACCTGAATATTTAAAATGCCTGAAGGCAAGTCTTTGCTCTCCAGGCTTTGCTCCTTGTCTTTGCAGAGACGATAACTGCATAAAAGCAAATGATTAGGTAAAGCATCAAGTCATTATTTATAGACCATAACATTTATTTATGTATTTTTAATAGGGGCTCAATTCAACACTGAAGTCTTTTAAAGCATAAAAGAGATATGCAAGAATGACCATGACAGCAACCTCTGTGCTTCAAACCTTTTCCCCAGGGTGTATGAAATTTTAGTGAGATTGTATGTAGTGTGAGAGAGTAGAAAATGAGTCTCCTGACCAATACACAGTGGTAACAGGGTCCCCGAAGAGTGAAGTCGATGTCTGCACTGTGTGTATCTGTTGCTGTATCTGGATTCTGCTAAAGCTTGTGTGGAGACTTCCAGGAAGGCAGGCATCTCCTGAAGTTCCCCTGAGAGCACAGCCTCTACTACAGTTCTGGCAGAAAATACTTCATAATTACCAAAGACATGGAAAACCCCCTTACAGTCTAAGAAGTTGAATTTGCTCTATCTCTAGCTGCACCCTCTCCTCCTTTTTCTTAACAGATAATTTTCAGTCAGTCAAAAATACTTTTTGAGAGGAACTGGACTAAAGACTGCAGTGTCCAGTTATTTCTGGAACCAGAGGACCATCCTGGTCTTGGTTGTGTGAAACCTCAGAAACAGCTGTAAAATTCAGCTGCCTCCAAAAGCACATTCACACGTTGCCTGAGGAAGTTCAGAAGAAGCTTGGGAGGCTTCCAAATGCACGCTCTGAAAGGTCTGGCTGCAGAAAGAAATTGTTGCTGTGGTCAGTATTAGGGCCAGTTGTGTTTAATATCTTTATTAACGATCTGGACAAGGGGATCGAGTGCACCCTCAGTAAGTTCACCCAGTTGGGTGGGAGTATTGATCTGCTGGAGGGTAGGAAGGTTCTGCAGAGGGATCTGGGCAGGCTGGATCGATGGACTGAGGCCAACTCTGTGATGTTCAACAATGTGAAGTTCTGGGTCCTGCACTTGGGTCACAACAACCTGCAGAGCTCCAGGCCTGGGGCAGAGTGGCTGGAAAGCTGCTCAGTGGGAAAGGACCTGAGGGCTCTGGTCAACAGTGGCTGAACATGAGTCAGAATGTGCCCAGGTGGCCAATAAGGCCAATGGCATCCTGGCTTGTATCAGCAATAGTGTGGCCAGCAGGACCAGGGCAGTGACCATCCCCCTGTACCAGGCAATGGTGAGTCTTGTGTCCAGTTCTGGGCCCCTCACAAGAAGGACATTGAGGTGCTAGAGTAAGTCCAGAGAAGGACAAAGGAGGTGGGAAATAGTCTGGAGAGCAAGTCATATGAGGAGCAGCTGAGAGAGCTGGTATTGTTTAGCCTTGAGAAGGCTCATGGGGGACCTTATCACTCTCTATAACTCCTGAAAAAAGGTTGTAGTCAGTTAGGGGGTGGCCTCTTCTCTCAGGTAACAAGCGACAGGACAAGAGGAAATAGTGTCAATGTATGCCGGGGGAGGTCAGGTTGGTCATCAAGAAGAATTTTTTCACTGAAGAGGTGGTTAAGCATTGGAATAGGCTGCTCAGGGAGATGGTGGAGACACCATCCCTGGATAACTGGACGTGGCATTTGGTGCTATGGTTTAGTTGACATGGTGGTGTTCGGTTAAAGGTTGAACTCTATGACCTCAGAGATCTTTTCCAACCTAAATCATTCTGTGATTCTATGATTCTATAAAAGAAATGGATGCTGTGGTCAGCATCAGCAGCATCTTGTCTCTGAGAGGTGACAGCTCATTGCTTCCAGCGAGTTTCTACCAGCAGGGTTAACCTTCAATTTGGGAGAGAAAAATTCAGTCTGGCATGTGTGCTTTGGGAGGCTGCAGTAGTTCAGCTGGAGGTTAAGAGGACAGAGTCAGCAATGACAGGGTTATGGTTCAGTGGTTTGTGTCCTTCAGAGGTCACAGATGAGCCCTTTTTGCCACAAAAATCTCTGCATTGACTTGAGAGCAGGAATAGGAACTAAACTAAAACTGCAGAGTGCAGAGACTGACCCTCCATCTGTGGAAATCCTGCTATTGGCTGCAGTTGAAGCGATGTCCTGATTTCGGAGATGCACTCCCTAAGGAGGTGATGAGAGTTGGCTTCATGTGTACTCTTGCCTGGCAGGGCTGTGTGGAGGAGAGTTGAGCTCTGCTGATGTGTCCAAGTGCTTCACATGGGTGGACTGACCATGGAGAAAGAGTGAGGTGTAACTCTGCAGTATTGAAGGCAAACGCAGTTATGGCCTCCAGGTAGATATTGGTGGTAGAGACATAAATTGTTGTCTGAACATCCTTAAGTTTTTCTCCTCCCAGCTCACTGGGAGGTGAAAGAGAACATTGGTGATGATGAGTCAGTGAGCAGTGTTACGGGATCTGGCAAAGCTGAGATGGGAAGGATCTTCCTTGAAAGTCCCTTCCTAAGCTCTACTTGGCACAGTTGCTTGGGAGCACTAACAGTAGGCTGTTAATTATTTCCAATACTCAGATCAGACTGGAGATGATCAATGGATTTTGGGAATAGTGATATAGAAATATGTTTTGTTAAATCTGGTAATAATAGTAATAATTTTGGTGGTCTTAATTCAGACTTAAGAGAAAATAGAAAATAGTCATTTGTTTTGGTTTTTTTAAATTTTATTTTATTTTGGCCTTTCCAGTAACACAATGAAATCACATCAGTCCACCTTCCAAGTTTATTCAGTTTTAGGGTTTTAAGCTGTATGTTTTCTTGGTTCTTATCAAAACTTAATTTAAACAATTTGTTAGGGGCATTTGTTTGTTTAATATAGAGTCACAGTTTTAGAACATCAGATGTTTGTGGTTTGCTTGTAATACTAGATTCATGACTCCTGCAGACAATGCAGTCCAAATTTAACATGTTATTTACATTTTCTTGTTTTATGAATAATTATTGCAGAGGTCTTTCCCACAGGAAGATCTTGAGAAGAGTGGGAACATTTAAAAATAATTGCAGATCTACAAAGCCTTTTTTTGTCCCTAATTTTATATAAGTTGTTTTCAGAAAGAACTGGAGTGTGGAGTCATTTTCTATAGGGGTGTTCAAAATGTTACATAAAAACTCATTCCTTCAGGAAGCCTTATAATCAAGAAATTTGGGGTTGTGGCTACAAAGGTCTAGGTAAATTAGTGCTTATTTCAAGGTCATATAGGAGTAGGTGACATTAGTGAGGGCCTTTAAAAATTGGGTTACTTTTTAGGTGCCTAAATGTAAGTTTGAACTCATCTGTCTGTAGTTTTGACTAGTTTTTGGTGTGCATATGTGTGTGAGAGAGAGCTGTGCTATTTTCAAACATGGAAAAGGGATGTTTCTTGGAATCTGCATACTTAAAATTAGATTTCCGTTGTGGTTACACAACTGTAAAGTAAATCCAGAAAAGCATTACTGACTTTAATTATGTTACTCCAGATTTTTGCTCCTATAAATTATGCCAGAAATAAATTCTGAATACTCTGAAAATTCACAATGGTGCTTCCCAGCACCAGCTCTGAACTGTTCAGCAAGTGGAAGAGATCCAAGGGATGATTAGGCATGGTGGTGTACAGAGGATGCTGAATAATTGCAGAATTGGATGGGCACCATTCTTCAAGAAACTCTTTAAATACAGTTCTTCCATTGTTGAACAAGTTTGCAATAACTCAGTTCCTTAAGCAAGCATTTTCTGCTCCGCTATTAAATTGAATAGTCTTGAAGGGCTTATAGGTAGATATGTATTTTTGACTATCTGACAGCTATAGAACTTTGCTTTTGTACAGTCTGGGACACTAGATCATGTGAGAATTGGGTGATTTTAAGTCTTGTCTGAAATAAGTTGCTTCATTCTGGTTTAAATGAATGCAAAAGGGCAAGGCTAACTTCCTTCAATATTTAAAGTACATTCAGCACAAGAGAATGTAGGAAAGATTTAAAAATTAATTTAGAAATTACAAAGCCTTCCCATTTTCCCACCTGACCTGGACTTGGAGAAGAGGCTGGCTGCTGGAGAGAGTTTGTGTAAAAAGAGGGTGACGACGAAAGAGAATAATTTGATCATACTAAAGGGCTTCTGTATCAGTATCAGAAAGAGTTTTAGATTTGATCCTCTCATTAATAATGGATGGCCAGACGGATGCTTCCTCCCCTGCTGTCTCTCTTTAATTCATCTGAATGATGGTGAAAAATACAGCCCAGCTGTTTGAGCCAGGCTGTCTCTCCAGTGTGAAAGCTCACTGTGTCTGTCCCCGAATCTCCTCTTGCAGCAGAGCAGTTTTGGCAGGTTGAAAAGTGCACTTGGGAGGTTTCCTCACGAAGCTCAGCAGGTCAAACAACCTAGCTGTTGTTTAGTGCATGGAAGACCTAAAACCACAAAGTCGCATCATCTCAGCTCTGGCTTGGGATTTTATGCCATCTGCAACACAACTGGCTTTGGCTTTCCCTGCTTTCAGACCAGGGCTGCCTGTATGATTGCTCACCACCCTAAAACTACATCACACTTGCTGTCCCCAGAGGACACCAGCCTCTTGAACATAGGCAAGACTGCAGTGACATGCAGTGAAGGAAGGGCTTGTGCTGCCTGATCTGGGCGTGGTGGCTGGAGCCTTTGGTCAACACAATGCTTTGGAGTTTTACTGTTACCTGCTGCCATATAGCAAAATGTTTTTCCAACTTTCACCCATTCATCTTATTTTAGTAATATCATTAAAACCCCACCATGTTCCTGTCCAGTGTAACTACTTTCTCGGATATCACGATCCTGGATTTCTGCTTTCATTTCACAAAATACCTTTTGGAAATGTGTCTCTTTATATGACCTTGCTTATGTTGTATGGACATAGAAATAAAGAGGAAGAAGGATGCAGTGGGCTTCAGGGCTCTAGGAGTAATAACCAGCTTCTACCAAGGGGCACTGGTTGTTTTTGTGAGAACTGAAGCAGCTCCTCCCAACCAGTGCTGCTAACAAGGACACACCCTATGGCCTTGGAGGTAATACTGGTGCTGGAAGCCCTTGTAGACTTGACAGTGGTGTCAAAGCCACCGGGTCTGGACTGACAACAATCTGGTGTTGCAGTTCTGTCACCTTGTGCTCAGATGATCTCGATCAAGGGTAGAAGGAATTAGGGGAGCCTTGCTCTCTTCCCATCCCTGGTTGGGACATGGATCCCCCTGTGGTGCCTGATAAGGGGGGCATGTATGGTGCTTAAAAAAATTTTCCAGTGGTCCTGTGGCTACAGGAAAGCTTCACATGAGGCTGTATGGGATGCATACATTTTGGTAGCTCCATTCCCTCTGTATAAAAATGGGCACAATCCCATTTCCTTAATGCAAAATTTTGCTAATTGCCAGCATTTTGGATACTATGAGAGCAGCTGGAAATAAATAACTCCTGTAGAGAGTAATTTGGTGGTAAGGTTTTCAAAACAAATCCAAGTATATGGCTAGGTTTTTATCTAAGTGTTCTGCCCCCTTTTATAGTGTAATGTTTCCTGCAAAAATTCTGCATTTCTACATTTGGCTGTTTAAGTGTCCTCTTGGTGAACTGTTCTTTGTTCTCAGGACTTGGTTGGCCTGATATTGCAAATGTCCTGGCAGTTACTAGGTTTGATTTAGGAAGTCTAGATGTTTCCACAGGTCTTTTGATCTTTAATATAGTCAACATAAATACTTCAAAATCAAAGCAGTTAAGAAAGCATTCCAGGGAACCTTTCTGCAAGACTTGATATAGAGTTTTTCTGTGCCCAGTTTGCCTGGTTAACTGGTTTAAATCAGGTTCTATCTGATCAAATTCAGATACCTCTGTTTTACATAGCCACACATTTTTCAGGCAATGGAGCAGAAAGTGGACTTGAAAGATGTCATGCATCTAGTCTGAAAACAAAGATCTACAGCAGATTTCCTCCTAAGAGTGCCTATTCCTCTCCTTTGGCCAGAAATGGAGCCCATGGTGACAAGGTCAGGATCCTCATGATGAGGATTCAGCTGATGTTAAGTAACAGAAATCCCAGCTTTCATGTCCCTGTATTCCTGTTGGTTACTTATGTGGAGGTCAAACCTGAGGCTGTAGTTTGACTGTGCTGTAAATCCAGCTTTAGGGCTCCTACAGCTGGATGAAAAGCACTGAGGCCATGAAATGTAAAATGCTGACTGCTGTAAAACTCACTGTCAATTCAAATTTGTTCAAAATCTTCCAAAGCCTCCCAGCACCAGATTTAAATTTTTATTGCCAGGTCAAGTATCAGAAGTCTTCCTGTGTATGGCATAAAGCTGACCTGTAAATGTACACTCTGGCTAATTCAGCAGAAGCATAACCGTGTGCCCAGATCTGATTTGTACCCCTGGGTAATCCAGAATAAAACAGGTTTCCTACTTTCCTGAAGGATTTCAGACCTCGGAACATTACAGCAAAACCATCTTTCAGCAATAGTGTGTCTTTTAATGAAAAACTGCAATTCAGTTCCAAGGTGTTTTTTTTCCCATTGTTACTTTTTTTGTTATTAGTTTCTGACTAAGAAGTAGAAGAAATGAAAGCTACACTTGAATAGCAATTAGTAGATGAATGTCTTTTGCTGGTAGTGCATTTATTTCTCTGGTGCTGAAATGCCCAGATGACGTTAGGAAAACAAGTACAATGCCTACATCTATATATAAAAAGATTAACTGTGTATGTCAAACATAACCTTTAAAGCAATTATAAAGTGATCTCACTCAGGGGATGAAAAGAATTTTTGAAATAACTGTATGTATGTTTTTCTGGAGGTTTAGGCTAGGCTGAAAATGCCAAAGGCTTTATCCTGGAGGATTTTGTCTTGGCTGTTTGCACAAATCACCTTTTAAAAATCGGTAATGGGACATTTTAATGACCCTCTCTATTTCCTTTTCCCCCTATGAGAAAGTATTATTGATGCTCTTTACATCATCCCTTTGAGGACAATATAGGAAGAAAAAGCTCAGCTTGTCAGAAAAAAGAAAAAAAAGTTTATTGCTTATGCACTGAATATCCAGATATGCTTTTTGACAGTTCCAGCCTAACTTATTTAAAGAAAATACTCTTATTCTTCCTTAAAGGGATAGCTGTATGAGGAGTGGCTGAGGTCTCTTAGTCTCTTCAGCCTGCAGAAGAGGAGGCTGAGGGGAGACCTCACTGCAGTTACAACTTCCTTGTGAGGGGGAGAAGAGGAGATGACGCTGGTCTTTTCTCTGTGGTGACCAGTGACAGAACCTGAGGGAATGGCCTGAAGTTGTGTCAGGGGAGGTTTAGGTTGGATATTAGATTAGAAAAAGGTTCTTCCCCCAGAGGGTGGTTGGGCAGTGGAAGAGGCTCCCCAGGGCAGTGGTCACAGCCCCAAGCCTGACAGAGTTCAAGAGGAGTTTGGATGATACTCTCAGGCACAGGATGTGACTCTTGGGGATGGTCCTGTGCAGGGCCAGGGGTTGGACTCGATGATTCTTGTGGATCCCTTCCAACTCAGCATATTCTGTGATTCTGTGATAAGCACTCATTTAAGACAGCTTTTTTGCTTCCTTAAGAAAACCTAAAAGAAGCAGCCTCTCTTCACCTGCAGCACCTATCTTTAACTTGGTATTTTAAACTAAAAGGCTGGAGATGAAGAAAGTAAGTGTGTTACTTTCTGAGCCATAACTAAAAACTTTCACTGAGGAAGGGAGAAGAAGATAGCCAGTTTATTTACGTGGATGATATTTCAGTCTTTGAGAGCACATCTTATGTGAGCGTGCTGGGTGGAAAAAGGGCAAGGTAGAAGCTGATTTTTCTGGCTGTAAATACTCCAGGGATGAAGGTAAGAAGAGCTGATAACCACCAAGAAGAGCAGAGAGCTGTAGCAGTTACATGTCTGTGGGTATAAAATGATTTCAGGAATACATTTAAGCTGGAATACAGACCATTTCCAACCATGCGGTGTGCTGGGACAGCTTTCCAGCAGAGTAACAGAGATGTAAATCTTCCTTACTTCTAGTTAAAATTTGATGAGTTTTATTGAGTAAAGGGTGAAAAAGTTGCTGTGGTATCTGGGGTCCAGCTTTGATGGTGCCCAGCAGGATCTTTGGCTGGTAGCAGCTGCTCTGCTCACTGGGTGGTGGTGGCACATCTTTGGATGGAGGCAGGCACTTGGGCTGGGCAGGCTGCAGCTGAGCAAAGTGCCTTGTTGTTTTGTGGTTGGACACAAAGGAGTGGTACTTGGCTGTTGGCATTGATGGGTGAGAAGGGACCCATTTTTTAAAAAAAGTTTTTGCATCAGCTTCTTTTCAATCCTCTGAGAGCATCTGGCCCAAAAGCTTCACTTTGTGCAAAGGACGGTGCCTGTCTCGTGCCATGAGTTGGCTATGGGTACAATCCAGGGGCTCCTGCAGCAGTGGAGGGTAAGCCTGAGCCCTTAAACCAATACTCAGCATGGTGAGAGTCTTTCTAAAGTGATATCCCGTGAAGGGTGGTCCCCTTTGTGGGTCCTCCTCAAACTGAGCGGTCACTCTGCACCATCATGACTCTACTACTTGAACAGGACTAATACTTTCTATATTGCACTCAGTATATTAATTGAGATTTCCCACCCCAGAATCTTCCCAGATGAGATGTTCAGTACCTGTAAACATCCTATCCACAAAATCTTAGTTCACTTACTTTATCCTTGAAAAAAAAATCTCAATGGACCACACTTACTGAGATATAGGTAATGTGGCAGATTTAATCACCAGAGAGTGTGAATCAGCAGTCTCAGAAGGATTCAGAGCAACCAGGACAAAATCTCTTTGGAGGAAAGTTGTCGCTGGGAACAGGGACTCCTGTTCCCAGGACAAGGGACTTTGGGCCTACCGGGCTACCTATTCCCAGTTCTGCCTTGGTTTACTGCAGGCAGTTATAGGCAATGCCAGGAGGGGCATAAAGTTAGAGTATTTTGTACATAGGTCTTGTACTTGATGCAAGGCAGTGAGGTGGTTTGGCAGGTCTGTCACCTACAGAAAGTAGCAAGGTGGTGATGACTCCGTTAAAATTTTCTCACCTGTCTTGAGTCTATTTTGGTGGAAATCAAGAGTAAAAATAAATTTCTTCTTAGAGTTTTCCACTTTTATCAGGCAGATCTATTTTTTCCCTTGACGAACAGCTTGTCACCTTTCTATTTTCTGCTTCTGTTGGCACTGGACACTTGAGCTGCTCTTCTCACCAGTGCAGAGGTGTTCAGCTCAGCGCTGCGCTGTCTGTTTCATCTGGGAGGAGTATTTCCTATTTATGCTTGTCTGGAGTCATTTTTCCAAAGCCAGAAGGTTTTGTTTGAGAAAATCAAATCTCTTGAAAGTACTGTATAATTATCTACATGATTAATTTAAGTGTCTGCCATGGCTCTGCAGTGAGCTCGGGGGCGTAGACAGGCAACCCGCGGCGTATCAACGCCTGCAGTTTTTCCTGTGGGGAGCAGGAATGGGGTTTTGAAGGCTGCCTGCCCCCGGCAGCGTGGAGGGGGCTGTCATGTGCTATCTCCAGAGGGACATGTGTGCGTGGAGGGGAAGAGCCCTCCAGCAATGTTGCTAAATGAATGATGGATGAGTTTTGCATGGAATGCAGATGCCTTTGAACGCTCCAACCAGCCAACTGCAGGATTGAAGCTGAAGTCAACATCAGGTTGTGCCCTTGGCCAATGTTGAGAGGAGATTTGGAGACTTTGGAGTCAGAGCTTTCAGCTGGTTTCAAGGAGCCCCAAGTTCTCCAGGCTGGAGACTGGGGCAGTGCTTTTGGTCTGGGGATAGTTTGAAAAGGACAGCCCGTAACACGTCCACCCAATGTCAAAATTGGTAACCAGCTGAGAGCAAAACTCCTTAAATTATTCAGTCAAAAAGGGCCTCAAAGGATGATCTGGTCTGATCTTCTCTGGAGCTTAAATGGTTTTGAACCCTGTGTGGTTACTGAGAACTCTACTGATGTTTGCTGTTGAAGTGGATGTTACCCATTAAATGACCACTCACTGTGCTCTTGCTAAGATGATGTTGAAGGAAAAAAGTAAGAGGGATTGAAATGGAGAGATCTACTCTCTCCCACAGCCCAAGAGAGATTGGCTCTAGTCACTGCTCATGGCAGATATTTGTCCAACCTTCTGCAGCTGCCATGAGTGATGGAGACTCCAGCCACTCTTGACAGTGTTCTGCAGTGCTTCAATATTCTTTATCCTTATGTTACCTAACTACTAACCTAAACCTACCTTGATATGGTTTGCACCCATTACTCCACCATGGGCAAGTGGAACAGACTGTTTTTCTCCTCCTGGTCACTGTAGGGCATTTTAAAGTACATGAGGACCTTTAACCTGTGCTCTCACCCCCCACCTGCAATGCCTTCTCCGTTTTGGATTAACAGGCCCTAATTTCTTGAGTATTTCCTAGTAAGTCACACTTTCAAGACTGGCAGTCATGTCAGAGCTCTGCTCCAACTGGGCAGTTTTGCTGCTGAGACCTTCCCGGCCCTGCGTGAAGCTACAGAGATATTTCACATGCCTCAAAGGCTTTGTCCCTGTTGACACATCCTTGGACAATGACCCTTTTATTTCCCCAACAGCAAGACTTTATTGATGGGAATGATTCCCTAGAAACTCTGGAAGTGTTCAAGGCCAGGCTGGATGGGACTCTGAGCAACCTGGTCTAGTGAAAGGTTTCCCTGCCCACGGCAGGGGGGTTGGAACCGGATTCCCTTCGAACCCAAGCCATTCTGTGATTCTATAGTTCTGTGAAACTCCACATCTTTTCCCAGAGACTGCAACCTATCTAAGCCAACCTATCTAAGTGTGGTTTTCCTTTCGTAGTATTCTGCTTTTGTCCTTGCTGAACTTTATCCTAATTGTTAGAGAATGTTTTTCTGATTTTTCCCAAGACATTTTAGATGCTAATCCCATTCTCCAATGTGTCTGCAGACACTCCCAGCTTCGTGTAATCTGCAGATTTAATACATGTACTCTCTTTCCTTGTCCAGGTCACTAATGAATGTGCTGAGCAGAACTAGATCCAGCAGAGCTCCACTCACAGTGTCCTTCTGTTTTCACAGAATGTCATTAATAACTACTCCCTGGGTATGGATTTATAGTAGTCTCATTTAATCATGTTTCCTTAGTTTGTTTATGAGAAAGTTGTTTGAGACAGTGACAAAAGCTATAATAAAGCCTAGATAAATGACATCCAACAACTTCTCCATTATGAAATTAATTTGATTTTATATTACTTTTTTCTTGTCTCTCCTGTATCTACTTCTTATATTTTTGTTCTCTTCCACATACATGCAGACTGTTTCTTTGACTTAGAGTTTTTAAAATGATTGAAGATAGACTACTGAGTGATGTAGCATTCTTCTGCTGCTTGTCTTTCTACCCTTAAAGACAGACACTGCACTTGCCATTGTCCTTCCTTCTGGCACCTTACCTGCCTGACTTCTCACAGGTGACCAGCAGGGAGGTATCTGAGACGGTTTCAGCTGATTTTGTAGGGAATTTAAAAGGTGGTTTGTCCTACTCTGCTGGACAGAAAATACTTGACTTGGACAGAGGACTGATCTCACCCTGGAACAGGCAGAGAAGAGGATAGTATACCTCTGTACTGATATTGTGTCGCATTGTATACTAATGCCCTGTGCATAGGTGGCAATTTTAACAAGGACTAAAGCAAAAAGCAAACCAGTGTTGCCTTTTTCAGTGTCATTTTTCAATAACTTTCTCTCTGAGCAACACTTTTCCAGACTGTCTTTGTGGTATTAATATGCATATAAAGAGTAATTTTTTTTCCTTTTTCATCTTCTGCAAGTTTCATTTTGTTTTTATGCCCTGATGTTTCTATTATTTTTGCCTATGTGTTCACACTATTTTTTTTAACTCCTGCTCGGTAACCTTTTAGTGTTCTTTCTTCTTGTCTTTGAGGAAAATGAAAAGCTCGTGATGCTGCCAAGTCTTCTGATCATTCTGCATTGAGATGCTATTGTGCCTGTGCCTTTTAAGCACAAAATATTGTTTCTTCGAGAAACTACAGCTCACCTTGATTTCTTTTTCCTTTAAACTCTTCTGCATGAATTCTTACCTAGTAGGGTTTTTTAATGTAATGAAGCCAATAACTTCTGTTTTGCTGTCCCCAATCTCTTGATTTTACAGGCATTCTTACATGAGTTTCTTTCCACTTTCTTGTCCCCAACATATCCCTCTCTGGAGGCACTTCCCTCCTTGACCTATCTGTTATGTGAGAATGTTGTTCTGAAGGCACCAGGACCCTCTGTCTCATACTACTCTCCTTTCCTAGCAGATATCTCATGATTGTACTCTCCCATTGCCATTGAATCAGTTGTATCAGGTTCTTTGTTTAGGGTTTGTTGTGGCCTCCCCCACATTTGTTTTGTTTGTGTTTTTTCATTTTTATTATTAACCAGATAATTTAGCAGTTCTTCCTCCCTCTGTGTTCTGGACCTCAGAGCAAGTATATAGATCATCCTCAGTATGTCAGGAGTGCCTCTACGTTTTCTTTTTTGGTCCCTATATAAGCCATGCATCTTTAGATCAGTATTCCAGATTGAGGTCTTACTACAGCAAGTTCCAGTTACGTCAGTTAAATCATCACTTTTGTCTTAAATTAAATCTGAGATCTTAAATAAGACCTAAGTTCTGTGTTAAAAAATATATTCACCAGTGTTGCATTAAATATCTAAGATGCTCAGAGAATTTAAGCCTATTTCATGGTCAATCTGTGTATTATCACCTCTTCTTTTTAGACCTGTGCTAACTCAGAAGTGCCTCTCACTAGCCAGTGGGCCATTTCCTCCATTCCCAAGCTGATGTCCATCCCTTTTGAGCTGTTGGTGTAGCATCACCCTGCTGGTGAAGATGATGGTGTCCTCCTAGGAGGACCACATGTGACCCTGATCTGTTGTCCTTCCCTGAGCTTTCTTGGGGTCACTCCTGTCCATCTAAGTAGTGCCACGCAGCCAGGGAGGTGGCAGAAATTTGGATACAGTTTCTGGGCAGCAGCATTTTGCAAGAATCTCCCTTTACACTCATGCTCTTGGGGTTACAAGCTCCTTCTACAGCTCTTCTGCCAGAGCCAAGCCTTGCATACGCATCTGCAAGAGCAGGCCTGAAGGCTGCAAGCTCAAAGCTGCTGCCTTCTCCTGCCTTCCTGGTGCACAGCTCACTGAGCAGCATCCGCTGCTAGAAAATAAATCCCTGAAAGAATCCAGTCAACCAGACTTGACTCGCATCAGGGTTTTTTCTTGTTTCATAGATCCTAATGATCCTAATGAAAAAAAAACCTTTCTCACCCTCTTGCTTGCTAACCCCCAGCTCTCGCTGCTTCCTGGCTGCTTGTGTGCCTCACTCTCAGAAGTGCAGGAAATCGGGGAATTCACCTGCCCAGCTCTTGTGCCTGGGGACTGGGTAATTGCCTCCCTTAGATGCTTTATGGGGTTGATTCAGTAAGCCACTGCTGCCAGTAAGAGGAGGGAGCCCACCGATGTCCTCACCCTTCATGTGTGCTGCTGCCCATCCCTCGTGCAGCTTGATGGGGAGCTAAGTCAGAGGCGTGACCAGTTTAAGACTATCCCAGCCCAAAATCACTGGCATGGAGGAGGCAGAGCTGCCTCCAGCAGGGGCATCAGCCACGTTCAGTCACTGGTGAGACTGAAGCGTTGCGCTTTGCCCTTTCAGCAGTCCTTGGAATGGGTTTGGCTGAAGTGTCTCCTCTGCTTCGCTAAGAGCCCTGGAGTTTTAGCAGGAGCATCCGCTCGGCTCTCCAATTCCCATTTTACCGGGAAGGTCAGGAGCTGATGGTGACCTTTTATTCCCTTGCTGAGGAGAGCAGCTGGTGCCCTCAAGTGGCAAATCGCAGAAGGAGAGCGGCCCGGCCGGCGAGCCGGCGTTGGGGTGCTGGGCTGGGGCTGTTGAACGCCTGCAGTGGTTTTGGCAGTTCTAACCATGCTGTTTTCCCCTTGCAGGACAAGACGCTGTGGTGATCGTGGCAGGAAGGACACTTTGTTCCCAGCGGAGTGGGGACCCCGACGGCAGGCATACCTGGACAGCCAGAGGCACTCCCCATTGCTTCATCCACTAACAGCCAGTCCGTAGGGCTGGCTGTGCTGTGTACACCAAACATCCTGCCTTGACTGTGCTTTTGGTCAGTCAGAACCCCCCCAAAAAATCTCCCTGAGATTAGATGGAGTTTGCTTTGGATCTGCAGCCCCACTCGAGCATGTCCGCAGGGGCTGCAGGGGGCCACTGCAGACGACCAGGGAGCCGACTGGGGCCGGGGCTGATGCCGTGAGGGGATGCACGGGGAGAGCGATGCCCATCACACAGGACAACGCAGGGGTCTTCCTCCCCCTCCTGTGCCAGTGGCTGCAGAACAGCCGCCGGGAGGGGGCCGAGGGAGCCGAGCAGCAGCTCTGCCGCTCGGCCGTCCAGAAGCTGAGTGAGTACATCCAGCTCAACTTCTCTGTGGATGAGAGCACACTGCAGCCAGGGAGCTGTGGGACTCTGGATACAGAGATCTGCACCATGTACCTGGCCCAGGAGATGCGAAAAAACGAGGTTCTAGGTTTGAGCTTTGGGAACATCCCTGCTCTGGGGGACTACGGGGAGAAGCGTCGGGTAGGAAAGAAGAGGAAGGGGCATAAGGGGCCTGTGCTTGACGTTGGGTGCATCTGGGTGACGGACTTGAAGAAAAACAGCCCGGCTGGGAAGTGTGGGAGAGTGCGCCTGAAAGACGAGATCCTCTCTCTGAACGGCCAGCTGATGGTCGGCGTGGATGTCACTGGAGCAAGGTAAGGGGGGAAAAGCAGCCACCAGCAGTTGTCTCTTGTGGCACATGCTGCAAGTCATCAGCTCGTGCTGATGAAAGTCCAGGAGCAGATGTTTTGGCCTCTGCTTTCCAGCCCCTGAGACAGCTCTGGGTTCATTCTTAAGGTCTGCAGAAAATAAGTAACGAGAGCAAATCGATAATTAGCTTATATGTGCTACTCACACTTCCACTGGAAAATTTTCAGAGGTCATTGTGTCAAAAAATAGTACGTTGTAAGCATCAGAGGGGCTCCACTAAAACAGGAGTCTTCCTGAGTTTGTATAAAACTGTTTCCTTAAGTAAAAATGAACACAGATGCAGCAGCTCTGAAAGATATTTTTACAGGTGCTTCTTATTTTTGTTGAAACATTTGAGTTGAGGGAAGCTTTTTTGACAGCTAAATGTTGTCTGAGACTTTTTCAAAGCAAGACATTTTTGTGTTTTCCACATTGGAACAACTTAATTTTAATAAATTCCCTTTGATTTTAATGCATTTGCTCTCTTCTGTTTCCTGTCCCAGAAAACTTGAAACCTTTAAGACTTCAAATCAGACATGAAGGTTTTTGCAATGATATAGATTATTCTTGTGGTGTTTTTTTTTAATTCAGCTACTCCATGCTGTAAATTTGTTATTGTCCCAGTCTTGCTCTTTGTGGGCTGGCAGACTTTCTCACGTTTCCCTTTGCAAAGGCAAAAACCTTTCTCTGCTAATGATGCAGATGCAAATGTTCATTCATACCTGAAGTTGCAATGTACCCAAGGGCACGAAATCCTCCCCCTCCTGCCAAAGTGGGTTTATCTTGGGAATGGACAGTTTTGGAAACCAAGTGCTAGTGGAGTGCTCCCAACAGGCAGTGGATGTGGCAGGAGTTAGGGGTAACCATCACTCCCAGTTCTACCATGTGACTGAATAAAAGCAGCGAGTCCTCAATCTGTGGGCACTGGGCAGCTCAACCCATCTGTGGTTTTATAGGTGTGAAAACAACCCTCTGTAATTCCTGACCTGTCATTCAATGAATGTATAAATATTACTACTGGGGCAGTATCAGTTGGTGGGGGCCTCCAAATTCAAGACGGTTTGTGACAGAAAGCACTTAGTTTGCTGTTTCCCCTTTGCCAAATGTCACTGTTCCTAAACCCAAGGAATCCAATACAGTGCTTAAGAGCAGCACAACACATGGAGGAGCTGCCTGTGAGTATCACTCATCTGTCTCTCCTTGCTAGGAAAGCTGAATCTGACTTCTTTAAAGAAAAGTTATTTATTTAAATTCCACCTGATTTCCATGTAAACAGCAGAAACAGGTTGATTATTGCTGAACTTCTTTCTTTTTTTTTTTCTTTCTTTTGATTTAGAGAAACATTATGTGGTAATAAAATCATCAAAGCTCTTTGTTTAACAGGGTATTATTACATTAGAGAGGAATAATGTAGGTGGTGTCATTTTTGGTGATGTTAGTGATTTAGGGAAAATTACTGCTCTCTTCAGACTTAGAAAATTGTGTGTGTCTATCAAACACAATTGCAGGGAAATGAGCTGTATTGGAGTGTGGAATAAAGGTTAGTCAAAACTCTGTCTATTTATTTATCTTCTGTCTATACAACTGTATCTCTAAAACACTTGGGTTATGTTCCCCCAGACAACAACTTCCTATGTATATTGGAACTACTCTACTCTTTTTGGCTCTTACTCACTTACTGGAGTGAGGCTCTTAGTATTCCTGCAGATGACAGATGAATCCTTCATTTCTTGAGCGTAACTGAATGGGGCTTCATTGAGCAAGTCCTGGGAGAATTGCAAAAGAATTATTTTGTCATGAATATCATTCAGTTTGAAATATTTCATTATGAATTTCATCAAGCATAGCTGCAGTGCTTGGATACAGCTACCATATACATCTAATCTTAAAAGTCAGTGCTAAATACATTTCCAAAGTCAAACTATTTTTAAAGAAAGCAGAGTAAGCTACATTACCAGTGTTGACAGTGTGGTAGAAACATGAGATATGATTATAATTTTGTCATTGAGAAAACCCAACCACTGCTTTAAAATATCATGTTTCTCATTGCCAAAAATGACCAAACATTGCCATGTGTGGGAATACAGTCAGAGAACAGGAGGACTTCTTTTTAACCCACAAACTGGAGCTGCTTCCCAAAAATGAACCGAGAAATGTTTTGACAGCCCCACCTTTGCACAGTGTTTCTTAGTCTCTCCTCTTCAGCCAGTGTTCTGGGCAGAGTTGCTAGGATTGCTCCTCAGCACAAGATATGGCATGCCAAATGTCAGGGAAACCAGTTTATTTTCAATGATGCTGAGAAAGTCCTTCAGGAATCAGGTCTGCAATGGAGAGGGAGTTTCAATTGCCACTGCTAAAGGTGAAGCTTTTACTTTACCTGAAGTTGATGGTTTTCAGCAGAGCCAAGGTCTTTCCTGAATGCTTGCTGCTACTGCACATCACATGTACATGCTCCAGGATAGCTGAAACTATGATGGTAATGTTCTGTTCCTCCTAACAGGTCAGTGCTATCAGTAGTTGTGTGGTATGTGGACGTTCTAAACACAGTACTGCTTCTCTGTATGTGCTCACAGCTGATTACAGAGCACAATTCAGAATGTCTAACAAAATCACAAGTGTCAAATGTGCATAGCACTTTGTGCTGCTTTCTGTGGCAGTCAATAACAGTCCTGGGTTCTGCTGGATGAAACCTTGAGGTTATTTGTCAAAAAAGTTCTTGCTGGTGCTGGAAACACAACATGCTGTCCCTGGCTGTAATTAGAGACAAATTCTGCTGTGAACAGCAGTCTTCAGGAGGGTGATCTTCTTCCTTAGCCCCTTGGGAGCCCTGCACACAAGGAGCAGATCTGTGGCTGCAGAGCAGTACAACTGCTGTGACAGTGGGAGCAGAGTACAGGGACCTTTGCTGTGTCCTGAGAAGCGCTGCTCAAAAATCTGACAGTGTAGTTGGAAAACTTGTTTCAGCAGAGCACTCCTTTCAAGGCACTTTTTTATTGAGATCCCCCTTCCTCAGAAGTTTGAATGGCAGGATTTTTTAAAATAGATTGCTTTGCTCCTCCAATAGAAGTATTTTCTTGTTGGGAAGAACATTCTTCCTCTCCAGATGTTGTCACTATTTGATATTCAAGGGCAGTGGTCCAGTTTTGCATTTTCCATGGGGCGCTGCTTCCTGCCCCGCTGTGGTGGGACGCTGTCACTGCCTCAGGAGGCTGGATGTCCTCACCATGGCTACTTTGTTCCTGCACTGGCAGCCGTGCTTGTCTCTGGAGCATTGGCAAGATTTTGTTGCATCCTGTTATTCAGCAGTGTGTCCAAAATGCTTCCACGTGCCCTGAATGGCTTATGGGGATAACACGTATGGGAACAAGGATCAGTGCATCAGCTGGGGCCCTCAGGTTAAGTTTTGGGTAACGAATCCAGTTTTTAGTAGGGTCAGGTCTTAAGGTGTGTTATGGTGGAAGGGGAGGATTTCAGGTTTCTGTGCCTCTGATGGGATTGTGTTTCTTTTGAAGTTTTTGGGAATTTAATTTCTGCTTGGCAGTGCAATCTCCTTTATACAAAATTTTTATTATGGAAAAATCACCCCAAGAAAACTATCTGTGGTCATCACAGAAAGCTTTGTCTCACTGCACCCCACCTCCCAGGCATGTCAGGTTCCATGGATTGATTGCTCTGTTTTACTGTTTCTTCACCTCCTTCCTAAATTTAGCAAATGTGCTGCCAACACAAAGTGCTGCTCAGTGTAAGCAGCTGCCTTGCCTGGTGTTAGTAGGGCCTTGATTATGTTCATAAGAAAATATTTTTGTTTTATTAGGAAAACAAATGGAAATTTATCCTGTCTCTTTGCCCTTGGCCAAGGGGCAAACTTGTCTGTGGGAGCTCCTTGTTAAAATATTAACAGCACTGACTACACAGAGAAAAACAAATACAGTGGTCCTGGAGACTGTAGCCTCCAAACATAAGCTCAGGGAATAGATTTCTCATAACTGACCTAAAAAATGCCCCCAACCTGTTGTGGTATTGAATTAATTTCCTTTTTTATATCATATTACCAATCTTCATGCTGCTAAGTGATGGATCAGGGCACAGAGGCTGGGACCTGGGGCTTGTTATCACGGGCAAGGATGAGAAGCCTGTGCTGACATGCCCTCCAAGCTGCCTGGTGTGTGAGTCCTGAGGATGGAAAACAAGCAGCACGCAGGGATTTTGGCAGAGGGTTTTCTCCTCCAGTTGAGCTGCTATGAGCTGGGATACAGCGAATGTATGCTCAATCTGTGCAAAATGAGAGAAAGCCTATGGATGTCTAACGTTTCCCAGGCACAGCCCAAGTCTTGCTGTGCTCCTGAAATCTGGCTGCTGTATTTTACACTGATAATGGATATAAATACCCCTCCTTGATTTTGGATATAAATTCCTCTGCCTTTCCCCCTCCCCCACCCTTAAAATATTGCAGGACTAAGAGACTAAGAAGGAGTTGTTTTTCTTCCCTTCTTTTATGTCTCCCAGAAAGGTATGAGCAGACTTAGCCACACGTGTTGAGAAATAAATTGCTCTGAAGAAATGAGCTTTATTCCAAATCCTCTCTTAAGAGCCAAAGTCTTAAGCAGAAGGTCACTAATCCCCAGACTCAGCAGAGATCATTTAGCTTGTTTGTCCTCTTTGCTTTGCTAATCTGAGCGTGTGTTCACTCGGTTTCCCCTCCTCACCCTCCTGTTCGTGCCGTTCCTCTCCATCTCTCCATGCCAAGCCCAACATCTGCAGAAGCAAAACTCATTCCCTTGTAGCCATAGTATTTGCGGCATTCCACCACTACAGCTGCCTCCTCAACAGGCTTCCCAAACCCCTCATCCTCCTCAGATTTGCATCTCATTTATTTTCTTGCTTAGCCCAGTTTTATCTAACACCTATGAAAAATGATGGAAAGACCTCCACTGATTTAAACAGCTCACGTCCCATATGTGTTTGTGTGTTTGTGCCAAAATTTTGGGAATAATGTGCTCGCCATTGCCTTCTATGCACTACTGCCACTGAACAACAGAGCTGTCCTCTCTTGGTAGGAAGTGTGATCCCCAGGAGCATACATGTATAAGTAGGCAACATCCCCAGGGTCATCTGCTGAAATTACTCCCAGCCCCGTCTCCGCACGCTTGCTTTCAGAGGGATTGCATCAGGGGCTTTGAAAAAACTTGGACAGAGAGGTTGGTGGTGTTGCCTTAGGAGATGTAAAATTTCCAGAGATTATAAGGGGGTTGTCCTGCACTTTTTTTTTGTGCTTTGGTTTTGTTCTATTGAGCTGTGAACGCTCTGATTAGAGGCTGTACCTTGCTGCCGAATGTGTGGCTGAGCATCTACATTTAATTTGCTGTTCTGACCACACTGTAACTACAAGAGAACAAGCCCGGTGTTTGGGAGGGAGCTCTGCCCTCCCCACTCATCCACTGTGGGAACATCCTGTTTTGGTGAATCAGCCTTGTGACTTGTCATTTACCCTGATACCAAAGTGCCAGCAAGATCCCTTTTCCATCCTGAGTGGGATTTTCAGCCTCACACACAGCAAGCATCCCATGCTCTGAGGTCATCTGGAAGCACAGTCAGGATGCAGCAGAACATGGCTAATTGGCAAACTGCTGGAATGTGCAGAACAGATTCACTTTTTTCTACTGCCCAGCCAACGAACAGGTGAGGCCTTCAGCTACAGCAGCAGTTATTTTCACCACCTCTCCAACACTGCATTTGCTAGCACAGAACAGTGTTTTAGCCATCAATAATTAAAAATACAGATGTTCAAAAACACAAGCAAGGAACATTTCATGCCCCTTATTCTTACTCCTTCTATAATGCTTGTGCCCTTACACACCAATTTGCAATGTGCAGTCATTCACAGCATCTCTTCTAATCTGTAAATGTAAATTTCTCTTCATATTCTGGGAGTCCAAAGTTTTGCACAAAGCAAGCTGTGGGCTAAAGACTGATTTCCGTGAGATAGAAGCTCTGGGCGATGCAAGAGGAGGAGGCAACTGGAGCCATGTTACTGAGAGGTTGTAATTTCCAGCCTGTACTGACTGATGTGCCATGAGTTCCAGAAAGGCACAGCTTCTCCAGTCCTTATTGAAATGTTTTTTTTTCTCATAGGATTGGGCTAAGCGAGCAGCATTCCCCTTCTCAGATGGGTTTTGGGGCTGCTCTGCAAGCAGGCCATGATCATATCTTCTTGCCACCTCATGTACCTTTGGGTGTGATGGTTGCTGTCCTGGACATGTACTAGAACTGAACTGTGACCCTCCAAAGCTAAAAGCATTAACAGTAATGGCAGCTTAAAACCCAGTTATCCTCTGTCACTGGGAATCAGGCCTGGATTGGGAAGGACAGGAGCAGGGAGGGTTGAAAGATGATGAACAGGAGACAATTCCACAGGCAGAGGCTCAACATCAACCTCAGAGAGATGATTTGTCAGCATGAACCTGCCATCTACGGACATAAGTGACAGGATAAATATAAGAAATGTAGGTAAGATAGGAAAGAGGCAGGTTTGTAACTACTGAGACAGCTGCTGCAGTGGATGGCTTTGGGGATGGGCTTTTTTTTTAACGTGGAAAACTCATTGCTTATTTTAGGTGATATGACACTTGCCTCCAGCTCTGAGCAGTATCACATGCTCCTTGAAACTTATTTTTCTGTCTCCTTTTTATCAGATGTAGGCTAAGAGGGGAAGGGTGTATGCATCAATTGCAGACTCTGCAGCATCACTCACTGTACTTGCTGCTTTCTCTGGGTAAAGTTTATGATGCTCAACAAGATCAACTGGGCCTCAAATGGGAAACACTTTTAACAGACCAGTACCAGTGAAAAGATAAGTTGGCAGGCATTGCCACAATGTTTGGGGCTGTTCAAGAAGACTGCTACCTGCCAAGGCAGGACAAGAGTAGGGCAAATGTGATTATTACCAGCAAACTTCACTCTAGAGCATCCAAGTTTCAGGAAGCCCAGCCACACTGAAGCCTCTTTAACAAGACTGTGAGAAACTAGAGGTGGAAAATGGATTCAGGCTTTTTCAAAATAAAACCAAATAGTTGCAATGTGACTGAAGGAGATTATTGTTTCTGCTGATGCCTAAGACTCTTTTCTACTGTTTAAAAAGGCGCCAAGGTCTGTTTTTTCCTCTTCTCCATAGCAAGTATTATAGATAACCAGATGATCTTCTAAAAAAAACACCAACAACTGGCAAAACAAATAATTGATTAATAGAGCAATAACTTTGACTGTGTTTCCTAGTCCATTACTTGATCACTAGAATGGGTTCAGGCTAGCAGGGTAACTGTTTGATGAAACAGAAGTCAGCGAAGTCCTTCTTCTCATCCTCGTACATTTTGATCAGTGTCTTTTTATGCTGCTATAATTGAAGAATTACTAAGTGCTTGACAATTTTTCATAGCCTGGGTTATTTTTATTCCAGTAGTGAAGAGAAAAACACAGACATGTGGTAACCAGTAAACTTCGTGTTATCATATATCTGAATACAGAGCCCAGATGAGGAAAATAGACTAGAGGTTGGGGAGTTTCTTCTTGAAAACTCATGGATGACAAATGGACCCAAACCAGTGCGTGATGTTCTCACTGAAAATCGTTTCTAACAAACACTAATTGTTCTGCTGAAAACAACATTTCATGTTTTCATCTGTAGTAGAGTTGTACTAAAACAGATTTTTCTCGGTTTCCTCTAGAGGGCAATGTCATATAAATATTTTAAGCAATTTTTGGGTTCTGTCAACCGGGAATTTAGCCTGTCTTATCTAAGAATTTTTAAGACAGCAGTGAAAAGTGTTTCTTTACGTGCTTTTAGAATGTGTATATACATAATATAGTCTGTTTCTTGGGCTTGTTCAGAGCAGTATCTAATCCCTTTAAGGAGCACAGAAATGCATTTTGGGCAGATTTGCCTATGCCGGAATGCAGAGAGGAAACTGCTGCTGAAGACCTGACTCCCTTCTCTACCTGTGCAACTTCAAGGACTTCCAGTGGCCACTCCTTATGTAACAATTGTAAAAAAGATATAATCCAGTCCTCTAAGAATGAAGTTACCAGTTGCTATAGCTTATCTTGGTAGCTGGAACTTCAGAGCGGAGGATAACTCTAAATACCAAGTCTGAGTGGTTCATAGGACCTAGGAAACAGAAGGGTATGTGTTACTATTTATGTCCCTAAAAATTTATGTATTCCCAAGTTTGTTAACCATATTGCTTGTTTGATGGCTGTTAGTAACAATGCAATTTTCAAATAATTGTCCACATAAACAGCTGCTAAAATTAGTATGAATCAAAGGTGGCCACTCTGGACCTTAATTTAACTTAAAGGATATTTTCAGTCACTGTAGTATAGAAATGGCAAATATAGACAAAGGCTGTTTTATTTTCCTTAAAGCTCAGGTGTGTAATTTGAAACACATTTCCATGGGCATAAACTTCTTTGTTTTTTGCCTGTATCATTACCTTCCTCTCTTCTCCCAAGCTGACACTACTAAAAGGGAAATTTGCTCTTGATATCCCAACATGAAAACGGCTTTAGGAAAATCCTTTTAGAATTCAGTCTCCTTTCCCCTCCTGATGGTCACTAGTTCTTTGGAGAATCATTATAATGGCCTTATTGGATTAACTTCCAAATCTCATACATTTACTAAATTTGTGGGTTATAATTCTTTGTAAAATATTTTTTCCAAAGAAATAGTGGGCAATCTGCAGTTGCCAGGGTCTCCAAATGAATAAACCTGTTTGTTTGTTTTTCCCCAAACAGGAAAAGCAATTAATTTAAGTAAAACACTTATTCCCAAAAGTGCTCTATTTGAAAACAATGGCCTGTGAACAAAAAAGGCAATAGTTGCATTGGCTTCAAAGACAGCAGACATTAGGCAGCAAAGCAAGATTTGCCCTCTTCTTTTGAGTAACAGCATCTCTATGAAAAATCTGAAGACACAGCTTTTCTGCAGCTTTTACAAGCTTAAATAGGTGATAATTGCTTTTTAATTACTGCTGCTGGCCAGGAAGGGCTTTTTCCTAAACTATGTCTTAACAGAAATATGATAAGCAGTTGGTAAATTTTAAATTCCCGAGAAAAATTTTTAGAGACACTAGTGGAAACTAATTATTCATAGTTTCATTTCTCATACTGCATCAGAAACTTTGTGCTTGAACCATATATTCATCACTGCCTTGGTTTAGGGCTTGTGTTTAGATCTCACTGTTTCTAAATTAGCTGACAGCTTAATGCTTAATCACGGGGATTATTCTTTGCTTTTGGCTGGAAGGAGCTATGTTTGGGGCTGTAGGTGTGTGGGGAGGTTGATTCACCCTGATCTGGGATCTCTGTACGTGGGTAGCCCAGGGAATGTCACACTTGCCTGGTTGCAGGTCCTGAAGGAACCACCAAGGTTCACAATTTTGCGTCCTCCTGCTCACTCTCTCTTCCTTCTTTGCTGGTGAGTGGTCTGCAGTGCAGCTTTCTTGCTGCTATGCCCAAGGCCTCTGACAATTCCATAACACTGTGGGTTTCAGTGGAATTGCTTCCCACTTCCCTGCAATTTGCCTTCCAGATTTCCTCCTGCCACTCCGTATCTGTCCCAGCAATACACAAAATAGTCTCCTCTCTGATCTGTTTTTCTATCGTGGCCTGCATTTGGAAAGTAAGCAGTATATACAGCAGAGCAGAAAATTATTTAGTAATCTAGCCAGTTTCATCAGGATGAACTGTGTGGTTAAAATAAATCGGATTTCAAGAATTCACCAGTTATGCTGTGGAGAAAGAAATAATAGTTTAAAAAAGTGTACAGATGCCAAATGGATTAGAACTTTAGAATGGCTGGTGAGTAGAATTCAAAAGCAACAAGGATTTACTACAGGGCTCTGCTTTAAATATATAAATGGACTCTCAATAGTGGATGAGAAAGGCAGAATCTTAGTGCTTTATGAGAATGATTTTGTGACTCAAATGCTTTCTCTGATGACCTGAGATTCAAATTAGAAACCGTGGAAATGAATTTAAGGGTCATCATCATTAAAAAAAGTGTCATTCAAGTTAGTAGAGAAGCAAACATCTGTCTTGAGAGAGGTAGATTTCAGAGCTTCAAAACAAAAGAGTTAAACAACAAGAGGGTAGAAAAAATTTAGGATGGAAGAAGGACTTAGAAATTCATTAATTCTGACTTGCTGAATAATAATCAGAAGTGTTTTGTCTAATATGTAATTAAATTAGATATCATTATCTGTTAAAACCGTTCAGCCTGCTCAAATAACCAAGGAAACCAATCCTGAGTCCAGGTGTTAGCTCCCACACTCCCCAAGGTTTTCCTGGCCTCGGGGATATTCTCTCATTTAATGATAGTATCAATAATAGTATTAAAGAATAGGAGAAGGAATATTCTCCTCTTTTATATAATCTTCAACATGCACAGCAGCACACCTGGGACCCACTGCCCATGTCCTACATTAGAGGAGTCATGCGTGACTTGGCAAAGTTAAGATCTCCTCTAGATTAAAAAATGTCAGATACCATGCTATATACCGAGTCATAAGCTGCTGTAAGAATCTAGCATGAGCCCAATGTAAAGAACTAGTTTAAATTCCATGTAAAATTTTGACTCCCTCACATTTTAGTGGCATTTACTACTTCCTTGTAGCTCATGCTGCTCTCTGCAGCAAGCCCATGCTGGTTCCGTCTTTACCTTCCATTTCTCTTCTGCATGCTTCTATTTTAAATCATTGATGTGTAAGTTATTTTTGCATAAACTGTGCATGACTTAGAGCTATGTATCTGCCTCCTGTCAGGGTCTTACAGCCTAATGGATAGCACGTGTGGACTTAAAAAGTGTTGGGTCCTGGTCAAGCCTTTTCCCCACGCTGTGAACAAGTCATGGCCCCGGTGACAGGGAGGTGATGACAGCAGCTCTCATTTCTGCAGGTGCTTGAGATCTCCGGGGGAAAAGCACTTTATTAAATGCTGTGTTTTATGGTGGAGTATTTCTTTCCAGGTACTTGCCTGTCTGTTGGAGGGTTATAAAGACAGAGCAGCTTCATAAGGGCTAAAATTCTTTGAAATACCTGTTTCTGCAGAAGTACATTTGAGCAATACAAATAAGCCCTAGCTTAGGAGATACCTGCTTGGTTATGAATTTAGCTATTATCCAGTCTTCCTAAGTGTCTCCAAGAGGCGTCAGTGTACACAAGTGAGACTTTACCTGTGGAGTTTTCCTAGAATAATGACAGAACGGAAAGATTGAATTCTGTTTTTCTGAGCCCTTGAAGCCAAAAGCCTGTCCTTTTCTGTGCCTAGTGCTAGCTTTGTGGGAAAAAAAAAAAGAACCCAGCCTTGTTTTTGTCGTGGTGCTCTAGCCAACACACAGCTGAAGTCTGATTTCCAGATACGGTATTTGAGATTTGTTGTGAAGTGAGAAGGTCCAAAGCCAAGCCTGGTGGAACTGCCAATTTTCTGGTTGAGTGCTTGCTCTAGTTTATAAAGCTTTGCATATTATACCCTCACTGTGTTGTCTTTTAGAGCTGAAAGAATGCAAAAGTCTAGCAGGGCAGCTTTGGACAAGGGAATGTGTATTTATTGGGGAAAATACGGCTTTATTGGGGAAAATGTGATGAAATGGCTTCCTATTCAATACAACTCTTATTTGGTGAGAACTTCCTTGCAAGTACAGACAGAGTTATTGGGAAACTGAGGAGGAATCAGTACCAAAGATAAGCATGTGAGAAAAAGAAAAACAGGATGAAATATAATAATGGCCCATCTTCGCGAGCGAAGATTTGGGGAAAGGTCTTTTACCTTTCCAGCCTGCGCAATGGATTTTTTAGGTGAGACACAGCCTGCGCTGAACTGAGCCCACCCTTTAATCCTAAGGTTCATCTGCCGGGGCCAAGCAAGCTTGGACAATGGCAGTGAGGTCCTCAGGACGTAGGTTTGTTTAGAGTGTCCTTCTCATAGATGGATGGCCACACAGGGCTAACGACCTCCATCAGGCCAGGAGACCGGGATTTGAACCCGTGGTCGCAGCTAATTGCATGGCTGCCTGGACACATACTGGGAACAGTCTGGTAATGCTGGGGGCATCCCCCTACCCCAGCCCCCAAACATTACCCTCTCTCATGCTCACTTCACACATGTCCCCCTTGTTCTATGGTCCCCAGTTTGCCAGTCATGGATCCCAGGGGCAATGTGCAGGAGTGGTGTAGCAGTTCCAGGTGCAGACACAGGGAGGAGGTTTGTGCTGCCATTCATGTTGTCCAGGGCATTCTGTTTCTGCAGCTCAGTTCCCCAGGCTCCTTTTCTGAGGACTAACTTGGTGCAGGGAATGGAACCAAAAAGTGAACGTGAGGTCAGGCTGAGAGTTTCCATCTTGGTCACATTTTGCCACCTGCTCTTTCAGTGGCATTCATCAAAGTGGCCTGAAAATTGTGTCCTGAAGAAGTAGCTTGATTGAATATTTAAGTTTTAAACTTAGCATTGCTCTTATTTTTCCCCAGGTCACCTGCATATTAGAACTTTTAACCTTTAGATTGTGCCAATTGATCAAATGTTCCTGTGATTATTAAAGTTTGATTTTTTTTCCCTTTCAATTGATAGCAAAATCTGCTCCTGACTTTAAGGAAGGCTTGAGACCTTACCAAATGAAAGCCTGAAACCACGGAAGAGCATTTGTTGCTCACACAACCTACTTCTCTTTAAGTACAATCTAAAGGAAAATTATTTTTCATCCCTTGTTAAATGGATATATAATCATTGAAAGGGAAGAAGGTGTCTCCCAAATGTTAGGAGATAGATGAGCAGTTCCTCATTTTCATATGGGTAGGCATTATGGCGGGGCAAATTGATTAACTAAAAAGGTGACTCTTGGTTTATGTAAAAGGAGAAATGGGCCTGCAGGGTGCTCAGATATGATCAGCTACCACAGACTGGTCCAAAAGAAAACATTACACCTCAAAGAAATTAACACTAAGCTAAGGAAAAATCATAAATCTTCAATCCAACAAGATAAAGAAATAGTCTAGGGAAAAAATCCAAACCAGATCAGAAATTCAAGAAAGATTCTGCCCATGGAGCTCATAGGCACAGTGTCTGAGATCTGCAATCAGTACCAGATGCTACTGATGCAGTGTGGAGCCTGTAACAAAGACATGCTGGACCCATTCAGCCCAAGCAGGAAGCCTTGCAGATTAAATTTGTATTAGTTGGAGCCTGTAGATTGCTTTAGCAAGCAAAACTGAGCCTGGGTGTTAAGATGATCTGGATCAAGAAATCCAAATTAGGTTTCCTCCTTAAAGAGGAACGAGCACATTTTGGCACCACTTTTTCATAACGGTTTTAGAAAGAAAATATTTGGAAACAGATGCAGTAAGTTTCTGTATATTAAATCCAGTCTGTGAAATAAAACTACTCTCTCTGACTGCACAAAACAGTCAGAAGACTCCTGGAACAAAATCCTGCCTAAATTTCATGTATGTTTTAAGGAAGACTCTTGAAACATTAATAAGTGGCGAGTGGATGGCACATTCTGACATGTGCTGGGAAGTATGCACAGATGAAATGCAGGATGGTTTGCAATGTTTAAAAAGCAAACAAGATGTGGACTTCCACTTTGAATATCATAAGGTTCACAGCATATTACATTAATGGAGGCTATTCTAGCATGGAATGAAAGCCACATTTGGAACAATCTCTGCAGCTCTGGTTTAGGACACTGGGGAGAGTAATATAAAATGACTCCAGGGTGGAGCACAGGTTGCTGGAGGGAGCAGCCACTGTTGTAACCTACATTATTTTGTAGTTAAAGAGAAGGGGAAAATGTTGCTTTGGTAGGAAATCCTAGTGAGCAGGCACATATGGGCAGTGAATTTCCCAAGGGGGAGTTAACCCCTGAACTGAAAGCATGTGTAGCCCTATGTGCTATACAAGTCCCACTAGCTGGCAGTGCAAGTGGTGCCTTAGCATCCCACTGGGTGTTTGAAGAGGGGTAAAACACTCTGTTCCTTTGGCTGCTCTGAAAATGCACCACGCCAGAGCTTGCATTACTCTTGGGCGAGGTGTGTTTGAGTGTTGGTGTGCTCCCGGCAGCCTTCCTCAGCCAGAGGGGTGGGCCTTGCCAGCATCATTGTGCAGTTGAGGTCATGGCTGGGGCTATGAACTGGCACCAGCCTTCCTCTCCCTGGCCCTTCCATCTCTCATCTTTACCTTATGCTTAATCTCCCTTGTGCTTTTTCTGGGATGTGTGGTCACGTTCCATTTTGCGTCATGGCTAAATCACTTCCAAATACTGCAAGTGGGTGAAGGTAGGGAGAGCACCTGGAGGCACCATCCTGGAGTAGATTGACAGCAGCATCTTGATGGGTTTGCTGATCTCTTGCCCAAATTAATTTTCTCTGGTAGTTTTGGATATCCCAGCATGAGACCTGGACAGTCGCAGGTGTGCAGAACCCTCCCAACCTGCAGCAGTGCCTTGCTGCCTCCAGCTTGGGGTTGGCAGGTCTGACGTAGATTTTTCCCCTATCTTTTGACCCTTTGGGTTTGTAATGAGATGTACATCGCGTGCTGTGTGTACAGAGTCTTGTTGCTGGAAGATTCAGACTGCTGTTCTCGCGCAAAGAAAACAAGCCCCGTTGATAGCTGCATTCCCCTAGGCTGCTGAGCACCCCGTGCAACATTTTACACTCAGCAGAGCTTAGCGGAGTTAAAAATAGTTCTTGTTGTCAAAATATTTCTTGGTAGTAAAAATGTCCTTAGGATACTTTGTGAAATGGTAACCTTTGGACCAGCCGGGGTAAGGAAAAATCAGAACATGGTTTTTAACGCCACAAAAAAAAAAGTTCGTCTTAATTGTGCAATATGGGAGAAAGGTTAAGAGCAGAGAAAACTGGCATCACCTTGGGGAGGGAAAGAATGGAATTTAAACAGAGATCTAAGGGTGAGTACATAATGTAAGATATTATATCTTCTTTAAGTATTTTTTCCTTCAGTGCTTGAAATTTTATCTGGGAGAAAATGTCTGACTCTGTGTAGTGCATGAAGGTCTTGCTGGGAGTCTTTGAATTCAAGGAAGGGTAAAACCTGGCCTTTCACTTTTAATTTGATTTTAAAGGGTAATTAAAATTCTAAATTTGGCTCCCAAGTTATAATTTCTAAAAACAAGCTTAGATAAGTGTTTCCACCCTAGGAAAAAAACACCCTCAGTGATAAAGGATTGTTTTGAGCAAATGCATGTTCCTGTGTGGAGTCTCAGACCTGGGTCATGCACCGCAAATAAGTGAATGTATTAAGTGAACAGAAATTTAAATTAGCAGAGGGCATTACTGAGAGAAATGCAGACAATAAATAGGGAGCAAGTTGTGAAAGATGGCTTGATGATTTTTTCATTTTAATAACTGTAGCTAGAGTTATATGTATCAGATAAGGCAAATTGCTTTAAGGCTGTGTGATTTCTGGCTTATTACTCTCTGTTTTATTTCAGCAATACTAGTACATTTCCTTATATCTGTTTTCTACTCTTCAGTCTGGAGATACTGCTTTGTATTTTGAAGTTAAATACAATATACTTAATGCCGTGTAAATCTCTGCTGTTGGGTACTCTATGATATCATATTATTCTGGTACTACACACTTAACCTGAATTAGAGAACTGCTGGGTGAGAAGGCTTTATCCCCCATAGATTTGTAGTAACCTCTAAATAAATTCTATGAGCACATAAAGAAAATAATTAAAAAGTGAAGTCAAAGCTATATAATGTAGATACATTGCATCATAGTTTGGAGTTTCATGGAATATTCTCTGAAAGTATTTTTTCATGTATATAATTGACTTTTAAAATTATCAGCTTATAAATAAACTGTAATGCGTAAAATCAGCTCTAATATGATTGCTTACTAAATATAAATATTTCACAAACAGCTCTCTGCCCAAAGAGCTCAACCTTTGGCTAATGGGGCATATTTGGAAGATAGTATTCCAGAAAAGGGCTTGTGGGAGAGGGTTATCAATACAATCAGTCTTACTTCACCCCTCTGAAAGGAAACCCCCAAGCAGAAGGAGAAGAAAAACAGTCTACTGGAGACTAGTGATCTTATACATTTTAAATAACAATTGGTCTTAATGTAGAAGTCGCAGTGTCAGCTCTCTGGGACAAAGACCTTATGTCCCTGTTTTCGTTAGAAACTACTGACTGTATTTTGAGTGCTATTTAAATAATAATTATCAATAAGGGAACAGAATAATAACATTGAGAGGTTCAATTTCCCAGCAGCTCTCTCAATACAGTCTTCCATGGATTGCTTTTCATATTTTATCTACGAAATCCTGCCTTCTGTAGTAGAAAACATCTCTGACTGCAGGCCCTGTAAGTAAGGAGCACAGATGAAAAGCTTGCTGACACACAGAGACAAGACATCATAATACCTCCCAAAAAATCACTGAAAAAACACCTCATTTCCTACTATTTGTATGGTGGAAGGAATGAGTGAGTGTTTACAAATAATTCTAGTAGAGGTCTTGTAAAGGCTTGTCTGCCTGCAATTTGCATATAAAACTCCACTAAAGATGAAGGACTGGGGTATTTTCAGCCAAACCTGGAGCTGCTTGGAATTTTTTTGGTCACTGGAATTTTTCTGTACACCCCATGGACTTGCAGCCAGCAGGAAAGGATGAGGGTGTAACTCCCAGCTGAGCCCTGGGTGGCTCTGGGGGCATGCTGGATGTGGGCTCTAGTATTCAGGTCCCCAGGGCTTTTTATGGTTGCTGTGTGTTGGAGCTATTAAACTGGCATTTTTTTTAAAACAGAACCCCTACGTTTGTTATGCTTGTGTGCAGAAGAAATGGTAAGGGAAAGGTTTTCCCTGCGGCAGCCATCTCATAGTGTAAGAGCATGTGGTGCAGAAATGGGGCTTTCTGGAGGAGGTGTTTGTGGGGACTTGGGGAACTCAGTGGCCTGAACGCACCGAATCATCTGAGTGAACTGTGAGATCCACGCAGAGGTCAGGGAAGGGATCTTTGTATTTTACACTGGCACAGCTGGGAGCAGAGTGTGGCCTTTGCAGTCCTTGGCTCTGCCTTGGCGCTCTGGACTCCTGTGCAGTGTTAACTCTCTTTTGTGTCATTTTTGTGGTTTCTAGCTGAGTTCTGAACTTCACTGTTTTCTTTTAGGAAATAAAAATGGAACATCGTATTGTTGTCCTGGGTTATTTGCGGTCCTGGATGCTTATTGGTTTTTTAGAGGAATTTCATTTAAATGTGCATATTCATTTTGCTGCCCACCAGATCCACAAAAGCCTTGGGTCCTGGGAACATGTACCATATAATTGACTTTATCTGTGTGTTTTGTGTGTCAGGGATGTCAGGCATCTGGTGCCTGGGACACAGCAGTGTTGGGGGAATGTAAATGTCTGTGTCTGTTGTAAAGAACAAATGCTTCTGGCGCTTCCAGCTTCTGAAGGTAATGCTTGAGATAAGGCTTAAATATGGTGCAGTTTAAGGTACTCAGGAATAGACCTAACACTTCCTCAGTTGCTTCCTCAAAGTGTTAACTTCTAATACTCACACATTGGTGAAACTGATTTCATGACATTTAGTTTGTATGAATGTGGCTCTGAGATGATTTGTATTAGTTGTTTTTCTGAGTGTGAATCAAGAACTTGTTTGTGCAAGACAATGATAAGGAAAGAACCAAAAATAATGGCAGACCTAAAAATGCCATGTAGCATTGTCCCTGTGCCATGGCATGGAATCCAACAGCAACCTTCATTAGCTAAGCACTGAACTGGCTTTTTCTGCATCCTTCTTTTGACATTCTAATTTTCCTAATTTTTCATTTTGTACTCCTGAAATTCAAGCTAGAAAGGAACTTGGTGCCCAACTCTGTGGGGCAGAAGAGGATGATCTGTGCTAAGCAGTTCTCCTTGAATATGTATGAAGCCAATTTTCTTTAGACAGATTTCTTTAGATAAATCAATGCTTTATCTTTAAAACCCTGTATGACTCAAATCCTGTTTTGGCTTATAGCACAACAGATTACTTTGAAATGCACAGCTGCATGTATGTGCGTAAAATATGTAAATGCTACCAATATTTTTTAAAATAAAAGCTAAAAAGATTTAGGGCCCAATCCCCCAAAATTTCAGTGGGATGTTGGCTCCAAAACAGACCTAGAAAAGCCCTGCAGAACTGTCATCAAGCTGGGAGGTACTTGACAGTTTTGGACTTTACTGATGCCCAAGAGCCTGTTTCTGTGCTCTCATCCAGGACACTTTGGTCTTGCCCGAGCCAGAGCAGCTCATCTGTCTCCTTGTCCCACGGGAACTCTGCATGCCATTTCCCTCTCTGCTGTGCCTCCTCAGGCCAGCTGGGAGGAGAAACCCTCTTCTCACTCCCTATTCTGCCAAGATTTTACCAGGCAGGATTTTGCATTTTACTTTGCATTTGGATAGGAAATTGGGTCATATTTTGTAGCCTATAGGATAAACATTTCCTGGATCCTTCTGGACTTCTAGTATGATAGGAGATTGTGCAGAATAACTGCTGTGGTCTCTTTTCTGTTTATGTCTAAATAGTTAGGGAGACCAAAGGAGGCATCCCAGGGTGTGATTCCTGATCCAAAACTCTTTTGTATTATTATAATAACCAGGTCGTGGGCAAAACAAAACAGTTTTAGGGCGGGGACTCAGAAAAACCTCTCCTCCCACATGAGTATCCTGAAGTTTAGATTCTGTTTTGCACAGAGGAATACATTTAAAGAAGAGGTGTTGGAGGGGTCTTAGGCAGGAGTCGTCTGGAAGCTCCTTATTTTCCTAGGAAAATAATGCTGGTGCACATTTCCCTCCTCGTGAGCAGAAGCTGTGGAATTTGCTGTCTGTATGCTGGATGAACTTCCCAGCCCCTCTGCTGCTCAGGGGACGGATGCAGCCATCACACCCTCCTCTCACTGTGCTCAAAATCTGATCTCTGCTTTTTAAATGAAGGGGCTTATGAGGTTTTTTTCTCAGGAGATGTCAGGCCATGAATCATGGTGGGAAGGGAGGCATTTCCTGGTTAGCAGTGTTGAGCCCCAGAAAGAGGCACATCCCAACGACTGAAAGCTTCCCTTTGGGTTAGCTCTAGGTATGTTAACTATCGGTGTGTTCCATTTTGGCACCTAATTAACTGCCTGTGCTCCCTGGGAGTTAAGGCACTGACATCAGGCTATGCGTTTTGCTCCAAGGAACAAAGTTCAGAGACTCTTCTGACTCCTTCTGAACTCGTGAAAGGCTGAAAATCACACTGAAAATCTTGAAAAACAGGAGGGACAGTTCTTTCTGTGCAGGATCATACTACATGTGGGAGCCAGGACTGCTGTGAGCAAACCTAAGCTGTTAAAAAGATGGCTTGAATACAGCATGGGACTCAGCGGAGGAATTTAATCCCTGTCCATCTTGATTACAGCCTGATCTGCTCACTCCTTGTCACTCCTTGGGCAAATATAGTTCTCTCTCTTTTTTTTTTTTTAAACAGTTACAGCAGTGGGTTTTCTCCCTGTATATGGCCAAAACTTCTGTCACCAGAAGATGGCTGTGACCGCAGCTGTATAGTTTAGATGGCAGAAGGAAAAAATGCAATGTTGGATATAACCTGGCTGCTGTTAGGTCTGCCGGGAACCGGCTGCCACACACCTGGAAAATGGCCGTGGGATGTTAAATGACAGCCTGTGATAAAGACACTTGGCTTTGGCACATCAGGCCAGGCTCCGGAAAAGGGAAAAAGGGAACAAGCTCCTGGGAGTTGTTCGGAGGCAGCAGTTGGGGATTTCAATTCGGATGCCCCGAGTGGGAAACATTTTCACGTGCGGGGGGGGAGGGGGCGTATAAAGAGGACGGCTCTCAGCAGTAGCCTGGTTTGGGTGGAGCAAGTGTGCCGAAGGGAAAAGCACCGTGTCCGGACCGGGTCCCGCGGGGAAGCGACCTGTGAAGGTGCCCGAAGGCAGCGCAAAGGCTGCCCAGCGCATCCCCCCGGCGGGGACGGCTTCGGAAGGGGTGGGCGCCGGGGACGCGGGGCCGGGGTCTGGCACCCGGCAGCGGGCGGGAGGGGCGTCCCTGTGTCCCCCCCCCCCACGCCCGGCTGAGTGCGCCGGGGTCAGCGCTCCCACCTGCGCGGCGGGGCGGGCCGGGGTGGGGCGGTGTTCGGGCCCTGCGTGGCCGCTGCAGCCGCGCCCCGCGCCCGGGAGGCGGCGGCGCCGCCGCCGAAGGTGCCTCCCCGCCGGCAGCAGCGGCAGCGGGAGCGGCGGCGGCAGCAGTGGCAGCAGCAGCAGTGACAGCAGCAGCTACAGCCACCGCCACAGCCACCGGCACAGGCACGGCCGCCGCCACAGCCGCCGCCGCCGGCGCGCACCGGCTCCGCGGCACGGCGCCGGCAGGTGATGGAGCGGATGAGCGGGGAGCGGGTTGCGGGAAGCGGGAAGCGGGCTGTTGGGGGTGGGCGGCGGGGATCAGCCGGCTGCTGCGGGGAGGCTGATCCCGGTGGAGCGGTGGGAGACGAGGCGGAGAGGTGCGCGGAGCCGCAAGTTGATTCGGGTGCGGGGGCACCGGGCGGGCGGCGGGAGCCCCGCGGGATCCGCGCTCGCCCGGTGCGGGACGTCCCCCAGCCCCGGAGCTGGGGGCTCCGGGCTCGCGGCTGGGCAGAAACTTCAGCCGGGGTTTGGCAGGAGGGTGCGCGTTCCCGTGGGGACGAGGCTCGGTTCAAAACCACTGAACAGTTCGTTTGGAGGAAACCCTTACAACTCCAGGCACAAAATGCTTTCCTGTAGGACGCACGAGCACCAGATTTTTAAAATGAAAGCGCTGCCGAAAGCCTTACAAGAGGAGCTTCGCTTGGCAAGCCTGCGTACGCTTTTAATAAGGAAAATATACTGTCTTCCAACTGGATGCAAAAAATAGAGCTGAATTATTACTTCCTAAATCTATCATGATTCCTGGCTTTCATTTAGAAGAGCTTTCGGGGGCCATAGTGCCGCAGCCATCATGTTCCCTAAATATCTCCTAATCCCCAAGCAAACAAAAGTCTGTTGGTGTTTAGTGGGTTTGGTGCATGTAGGGCATAGCCGTACTTCATTCTTAATTCATAGTTACTTTATGTTGGTACAGATTCAGTGCTTCTGCTCAGCCCAGCATTTTGGCAGGGTCCTCTCTTGCAGCGGAACTGGGGGACCTTCTGAATGAAGCTAACAAGTAAAATATGCTTTGAAATGGAGTGCAGATGGAAAGCCTCTTAAGTATTGTGTTGCACAACAGTGCACTCTCTGTGTGTGCCATTCGGCTCACAAAACTCTGGGTTTTTTGAAAACATTCACAATCTGAGCTGGACCCTGTGCTATTCAGAAATATCATGCATTAGTGTCTGGAACAACAGCAGTTCTGATGATAAAGGTTAATTCATCTCTCTCCTGACAGTACTTTTGATGCCTGATACCTCTGGTCAGCACATTTCTTAGAAATGTGTATGTGTCCTAAGTTTTTAATTTCAAGATATTAAATTGTTGAATAAGAAAAGTAACTGGTATTTGCTGGCTCAGGTGGGTGGTGTATCAACTTTTCTAGAGCTGTTTTGTGAGTTATGCAGCTCTCCCCTGCATCCTACAGCATCACCGTGGATTGCTGTTTCATATTGACTGATAGTAATAGACTGATAGTAACACCCTTGACAACAGAAAGTGAGGTTCTCTCTCCGTGCATTTCACCTTTTCTTCACAGTAGGGAGTGTCCCTTTGGCTCCATCTCCTGGCTCAAAAAGAGGATCCCCCTTAATTGAGAAGGTATGGAGAGATGGGAAGCCTCTGGATGGTATTGGTAAAAAGCGGGTGGAAAGGGTAATGAAGGCTTTTTCTTCATCTTGAACTGTGTGATCTTGGGATCTGTTACACCAGGGTACCCCCACTCTAGTTGGAAGCTGGAAATTAGGTCCTCACTTTTATTTCCTGGGAAGAAAGCAGGTCTCTTATGTTATTACTTCTTATGTCTTGGAAGGATTTTTGACTTAGTGACTAAATATTATCGTGGTATTTAGAAAATAATAATTTAGTATTTCATTTCTCGCAAGGATCTGCTGGAAGGGTTAGTCATCTTGCCTGATACATCTCTGTGTGTGATCTTTTGGTGGAAATGTGTTAATGATATATCCTTTATGTCATGATTTTTCTGCATGGTCAGGAAAGTGTGTTACCTGCAAATTATGAATCCACTTGAAATAGAAAACCTGTGGCACTGTGGAAGGATCTTGCTGTGATTTAGCAGATGTGTGACTATGCATGGACTTTGGGTGTGAGCAGAGGGAATCATACTCTGCAAGTACAGTGGGATGGCAGGATCTTTCCTTTACGGAGGATCTTTTGCATGCCCTGTCTTTAGTGGACAGCAACTAAAGGAGGACAGGAGGAAAGGAGCCTTGGTTAAGGCTGTACAATCAGGGTACGTGTCCTCCCTGTCATGGCCAGACTTCTGTATCTACTCACTGTACCCCAAACTGAAAGGGGAAGGTGACAGGCTGTTCTGTCACTGATATTTGGTCCCTGAGGGGTCAGTGGGGGTAGCAAAGCAATAAGATAAACTCTGAAATTGTGAAGATCTGTTTTGTTTCTATATGGATGTCCTGTGTATTCCAGCAAGTGCCAGACACTATGTCACTATGTACCTACATATATCAGTGCCGTTTAGTCCTTCACTGTTATTGCTTAAAGTATGATAAATTATGTGGTCTGGGGATAAGGACTGATGAAGATAGCATGGTGTGGTGTGGGTGGTACCTATGTTTTTTTTTATTTGTGTGGCACTCTCAAAGTGTATATAACCTTACTTATGGACACTGTTTTCTTCTGCCCTGGTGCATGCCTCTGTTTGCATGCGGGGGCATTCCTCCTATCACATGCAGTCTGGCGGGCAGCAGAGGGGGTCAGAGAAGAGGACTGGTGGGCTGTGGTGGCTCAGGGCTTCTCTCTGGTCATCCAGAAAGTATGTTTTGTCCACCAAGTCCACTGCAGGGAGAGAAAAAAGATGTTTCTCAGATTTGCTCTGTATATTTTTTAAAGTCTGTGCCTAGCTTTTTACCATGCTTTGTGCCTGATAGGACTACAGGGCCACCACCACCAGCCTCTGAGGCTGAGCTGAATTATTTTCTGAATTATGTATCACCAAGAGACACATCAGCTCAAGAGATTCCAGCTGCAGAACGTGTGTGTGCAGAGTGTCTTGTTCAGATGTTATTTCCTTAATAAAATTGCTTGTTTGGCATGAAGAATTGTTGGCTGGTTTGGGTGTTAGGATTTTTCCCCCTTCCTTCTTCTAGCCCTGGGATACAACAGTCAAGTTGCCTTCTCTCTGGCTGGTTTTGTAAGTTAATTTTAAAGTTCACAGTCCTGATAGAGCCGTGACTGCAGGGAACTTGAGGTAGTAGCCTGTTTGACATGTGTGGGTAGAAATGGATGCTGTTGTGGGTACTGTGTGTTCCTGAAGGACCAAAGAAAGGCAGTAGCCCCTGAGGAATTCTTCAAGGGGGAGCTGCCTACAGCCAGCTTCATGAAAATACTGGCTATAAGGACCTAAGTGCAGTTTGAGTTACCTGAATACACCCTGACTTTACACACAGACTCAGACAGGTGCGCTTTCATTCCCTGTAGGCTGACACCCCTTTCTTCAGGCTTGTCACTTTTCTTCTTCCCTTGTTCCTCCTTCCCCTCCTCCAGTCCTTGCCCTGTGGTAGCTGTAGCTCTGGTGGAGAGGTTGGGTTTGCAGCAGAGCCTGCACTCCCTGTGAGATGGTACACAACTTGTGAAGCAGGATTTGGTACCTCCGCTCTACCTGATGAACGAGAAATGTTTTGCTTGGCATAGGAATGCTGTCAGTCGTGGAGTAGTTGCACTCAGTGTTTTGCTAGGCTAAACATTTGTAACAGCCTGAGACTGCTAATGAGGAATAATACATTCAGCTAAAATAGATAGTGGAATTCTGTTGTAGGCCAAAATGTAGTAAATGAGTGAGAGCTTAGTCCAGGATTCAGGGAAAATGTTGCCTTTTCTGCAGAGTGCTCTGTGAATGTTGATAGTCGCATGAGCCAAAATGTAGCACAGATCCTGGCCCATTTTCCAGAGTTCTCGGGAGCTGGGGTGTGTAGAAATACTTTGATTTGAGGACAGAACCTCAGCCCACCTGATGTCTCAGAGGTCCATCTCCAGGACTTGTGGTTGTTGGGAAGGTGGTTGCAGCACTCTGTGTTGTCTCAGTGCAGGGCCAGCTCAGGTCAAGTAGATCCCTAAAGCATTAGGATAACATGGCTCTGCTTCTTCTAGGCCTGCATGGGATGCAGCATGGCTGTGTTTGCTTAGCCCTGTGCTGGAGGGACCTGGCCCAGGTGTGTTGGCTTTGGGGTGTGTCGTACCCATGTCATGTTTTGTTATTTCATATACAGCTCTCCTCTTGACAGTGGGTGATGGACTAAATCTAATGTTATGTAAATCTAATGTAAATCTGAAACACAAGTTGAACACTGCAAGGGGAAGGCTGTTGGTGTAGCTGTCATCGTTGCTTTCTGAAGGTTTAGATTCACATTGGCATAGTTCACTTGGCTTATCCCACAGCATCTCCAGCACTTTCTACAGCATTGAGAAGCTCTTGGCTCCAGATGAATTCTGCCAAAGCTTAAGATTTGCAGTAATTTGCAGAATTTGACCTTTTGTCTCAAGAAACGGGTGTGGCTTCCAAGTACTACTGTGAGTGTGTACAAAATAGTCAGGGAATGTATTTGCAAATCTCTGCAGTTGCTGATGAGCTGGGAGAGCAGCAAGGGCACTGTTGATGTTTTTGATACAGGAGTTGCAGAAAGGAGCAGGAATCTTACCCTACTGAACAGGAAGGAAGCTCATTTTCAAGTTCTTGCCCGTAATCCAGGATGGTCAAGAATGCCTTGGTGGGGTCAGACTTCTGTGCTGCTTGTTCACAGGTCATATTGCAGTCCAGCTAACAATACCAGGCAAAAGACCTTTGTCCTGTGTCTTTGAACACTGACCTTCCTCTTTTGGGGCAGGATATTTTGCGATGTGGGTTGACCCAGTTATAGCTCTGGTGCTCTTCTAGGTCAAAGCTGAAAGAGCAGAGAGGAGGAGGATGCAGCCACCAAAGCAAAAAGTTATCGAGATCCTTAAACACACTGACATGTAGGAAACAGGTTTTAAAAGACCTGTTTAAAATATGAATGAGTGTGAGATGTAAATTACTTGCTAAGAGGCCAGCTTCCAGAGACAGGATAACCATAGGGGACTGCTTGGCTTGTACTGTATATTCATCTGATTGGCTGAAGTTCCTGGCTCTTTTCCAGATGTTTTAATGTGAAAATATTTATTGAAAGTGATGTCTTGATTCCGTGGGTCTTGACCAGTGACCTCAGGATAAGCGTGACATGCTGAGCTGATACTCAGGCCTTCTTGGGATTGAGTACAAAACAGATTTGTTTGTAGACTAACTGGCATCTCCGGTGTAAATTCTCCATTGCTTGGTTGATGATGAGCCAACTGATAAGAAATTGGGGAAAGTTGCTTTCTTCAGCAAAGGGAAGTTACTTCCTGTGTAACTCCTGGGAAGAGGGCTGTGGAGGATGTAGAAATGCTTTCTGCATGAAGTCACCTCAGCTCTTCCATGTTGTTGATGAAATAAAAGTGAAAAACCTTAAATGCTTTTGATAGGCACCACCTGCCTAACAAGACCCGAAAGTGATGCAAGACTTAAGACTGTGCTGCCCTGTTGAATTCCCCATACTGGCACCTGAATAGCAGAGTAGGGAGTAAAGGGTGAGAAAGGGCTTGTGGATGGGATACTTTTCTAGGATGGTGGACACATCTGTGAGAGGAATCAAAGGAAAAACTCTGAAAAGTGCCTGCTAGCAGTGGAAGTAAGCTGAGGTATGTAGGTTGTGTCTTGCAGACAAAGCACGTGTGTGTCCATGCAGCAGCATCTTCTGCCTGATTGAGGTATTGCTGGGCTCTTCCAAGGGAGCTCAGAAGTTATGGGGCTTCAAAGGGAAACCTCCTTTCAGGGTCCTTACTCTCCAGCTGGACTTAAATGAAACTATTTGTGGTTTACGCCAATCTGTAAGAATGTGGCTGCTCTCTCCTAGCTGTGGGCTCAGTTTTAAACTTTGGATAGACAGTGTCTCATCTCTCCTCATGTCCAGCTGCTACAATCCTTTTAAAGTGTTGCTTTCATTTAAAAAGCATGAAGCGCCTTCCACTGCAGCTTTTAAAGCAGGAGTTTAGACCGGCCAAGATGGTTTCTGAAGTTACCCTCCAGGGAAGAAACTTCTAAAGAAGCCGCCACTCAGCCCCGGTGCTTGAGCAGCCTTCTAGAAACAGCTGTTGGGAATGCAGAAAGCTGAACTTTTTATGGCTGAAAAGTTAGTTTTGTCATTAAAACTAACATTTAAGAGAGTCCATCTGCCTGCAAAGTGCAGCAGCTGGCTTGAGCAGCCAGGGTCCTTCTGGAGGAACAGGGAAAAATAATTTTATATTGTCTTCCATAAGCTCAGCTGCCCTTTAAAAACAACACAAAGTTGGCCAAAGACAGTTGTTTGTGTTGCAGGTGAATTGCAAGAGAGCACTTGGGGGACGTGGGAACACACACTGAGAGTTTTAAGGAGACTTTGTAGAACTGCTTATAATTTAATTTGGATCTCAAAAACTTCAATATTAGAGCAATTTCTACTCTGCAATCCTGTTGCTTAGCAAAGCCTCCTGACAGTGCTCGGTTAAGAGTAGGAAGTTATTGTCTTTGGTATTGCAATGACAACTTTCCAAATGCAACCTAACGAAGGAAATGTCTGATGTACCAGTCCCAAAGTTGCAGCACAGTGAAAGCAACAGATTGTGTCCAAGGAGTAGAGGGAAATTGATAATTTCTGTTTCTATAAACTATGTCGTTGACTAATGACTCATTTTCTTCTCATGGATAGAGAGTTTAAATCTTACCTGGTGACCTAAAAATACTGTATGTTTTGTTGTAAGGTTTGAAGATTGAGTAGAGAGTAACAACCACACAAAATGTACAAATGAAGCCCTTCTGTGGGCAAAATACTTGGTTGGACTTAAGAAAAGAAGCCTGAAATGAGCTCGTAATTCTGTTTGTGGCTTTTCTAGATCTAAGGTGGCAGTGGGATGGTAAATTCACAGAAGAAAAGCTCATGGGGGTAATTCTCCTTTGCACATCTCCTGTGGCAGTAACAGTAGTTTGTGGTACTTAATTTGGAGTCTAGTTTCTACCTATCCTGCTACGCAGACATTTTAAGCCTTTGCTGTTGAGATGGTATAGAAGGCATAAGCATCCACAGGTCTCTGCTGCAACATCTGGAAACGGTGTTTGTATATAAATATTTGAGCAAGATGTTTTTGTGTTGTGTGGATTTCAAGGCACCTCCCACCTAATCCTGCTTCTTATGCGGCACTCTGGCACTCCCCTCACGCTCACACAACTGTCTGCAGAAGCACTGTCTGGAAGGGTCATGTCAAAAGCATCAGTCATGGGGTTTTATAGTGATTGACATTAATTAGCCTCTATGTTTTCCTTCCTTCACCCTCGTCCCCTTTTTAACTTCATGTTTTTCATTTGAAACAGAGATTAATTTGGACTAGCAAGATTGTCAACCGCCCTCGTTTGAACCTGCCCGCACTGTTAATTTTGTTGGGCGGCGTTGGGGAGTAGTGGGGGAGTTCAGCCATGATAGTGAATTGCTTGCTATCATAGTGATGGTTTCTAAAGCCTTCAGCCACAAACCTTCTCCTTTCCTTTAGAACTGTTTCTCTTCTAACCTCAGTTGTTTTGTGTGACCTGCCATGCTTTTCACCAGCCTCCTTTCATTGTCTTCCTTTGACTTGATTTGGGCATAACCTTAAGTTTTGTGGAAAAAGTCACCCCCTTTTCACTGTGTAGTGATTTAGGAAGCCAAAGTAGCTTTTACTGTGTCAGTAACATGAGTCTGAACTCTCCATACACTTAAGCACCATGGTCTTCTGGTGACAGACCAGGTGGCAGGTGAGGGAAGGTCTCGGGTTCTGGGGTAGCAGTGCAGCTCCTGCACCTTGGTTGGCAGGCTCATTGGGCTGTATATGGTGAGGAGGTATGTTATCAGGACCAACTTTGGACCTCCTGCATGGTTGGTCGTGTTTTTGGCTGTCTTAGACAACCATGCTGTAGATTTTCATGTACTGAACAGTCGGCCTCCTGCCTAAATTTTTTTTTTTTTGAAGCTTTGCTCAAACAGTATTATGTTGGTGGATATAAGTCTCCTTTCAAATTCCAGCCTAAACCTCTTTATAGGTGGTTTGTACTTCTCTGTCTTTCCTTTCTCCCTCCAAAGAGAGCCCTCGTTTTGCTCCAGTAGAAAAGCCAATGTCTCTTTGTCTCATGGGAGAGGTCATCCTGCTGACCTTTTCTTGCACTATTCCAGTGTCACTTAAGCTTCTTGAACTCGGTAACCTGAAATTGCATGTTGTTCCAGCTGAGACCTTACTACTGTCTTGCATATTTGCCCATTCCTCACTGAGACCTTGGGCAACATCAGGCTTTTTTACCCTCTTGCCGTGAGCCACTAAACCACCAATGGCTTTCTCTTTCTGTATCACTTCCAACTGTTGAGCTACCAAGCTGCAGAACATATTTCTTTAATCCCAAAGTGCATGATTGCACTTGGCTTTATTACAAGCTGAACCTCCTCTCAGTTGTTTTAGTCCCTGAATGTTCTGAGTACACTTCTGCCCATCCTCTGAGTTGACAGACTTTTCCCAGCTATCTGTTGTCTGCAGATTTCATTCGCAGTCCCCTATTTTCTCTATCAAGGGAATTAGTGGAATTGCTGGATAAGACTGTCCCAAGGCGGCTCCTTTAGGAAATCTGTTTATAGTTTGTCTTTCTCACCAGAATTTCAACATCTGCACAAGCTGCTCTTCTTCTGGGTTTTGTGGGGTGGAGCTTGGTTTGGCTTTAACGTCGGCCCTAAATAGTAAACAGGACGGCTTGTGGAGCTGGGCTGGTGGGGGATCCACATGCAGGCAGGCACTGCATGTGCAGGGTGTTGGTGACAGGCATGCTTGTGTCAGAGCCGTGATGTTAAATATTTCCTCTTGGACAGTGAAAAATGGCTTTGTGTTCTGGTCTGTTATTATCAACACTTAACAGTTCCTGCAGAAGGTTTTTTTCATCTGAAAAAAGAAAATTACAGAAAAAATAATGAATACATGAAACTAATGATTTGAATGTATAGTGGGGATGGCATTTTTAATTTATACTCTTATTAACTGTAGGAATGACCAGAGCTGAAAATACCAATTGTGTCAGCTCTGAGCATTACTGAAATAGTATTGTCACTGTATCAATGGCTTATTTGAGTGTGTTATCTGGCAGAAATCATCTTGAAAACCTTAATCTGTGTCTTCTTTTATGGCTAGTGCCAAAAGACCAGAATAGATCATCATCCAAGCCCAGTTCCAGTTGAGAGAGGGTTACTGTGGCCTCCCAGAGCTTTGAGCAAGCAGCACAGCCCTTTCTAAAAACAGCAAACACACCAAGTGGGTCATTATAAAAGAAAAAAAGGGCTAGATTTTGAAACATGCGTTGTGTATACCTAAAATGGCCAGTAATCGTAATTATTAATGAAGAACATGACAGAGCTAGGGTGTTAGCTTTATACGTTTCATGAACATGTGTATCAGATTGAAAAGGCTCTACTGGCACAATATTCAATAAAATCAGTATTTGTGGAAGGTGAAGTACTACAATTCCACTGTTAACTGCTGTATTTCCTTTGTTTGGTAGTTTTAAAACTCACCTGGAGAATTCTAGCAGGTAGAAGGAGCAAACAAGCCATTCCTGGTAGCTTGGAGGGAGATCTGAAACTCTGGGGGCATCTGTGAGATGTTCAGCTGAGTCTGGACTATGCTTGAAAATGAACAGCATTTGCTGTCCAGCCACAAAAATCCACTTGTGACAAGTTGCTCTCTGTGTTTGTACTTGAAGAGACAATTTAGAGTTTTGTCCTTGTATTAATATCTGAAGGAGGAGTCTGTACTCAACTCATCTTTTTCTATTAAAAGAATCATCTAAAGGTAGGATTTCTATTGTTTTTTTCAATACCTGACATCTGCTGCTGTTCTGCACATATTTGCTCATCAGAATGCCAGTGCTGGGTTCACAGAATCTTTGTTAAAGTCATGGAAAAGCCATATGATTAGGTCATTAGTATTTAGTCATTTGTGTATCAGTTATTCAGTATATTTTTTTTCTTTTTCTAGGAGCTCTTGAAGCCACAGAGGCTGATCCCTTTAAGTTGCATGGCAGAGGGTTTCTATCACTTAGTTAAAAAAAATTTCTGCTTGAAGTCCAATTCTTTTCCAAAAAGGTGTGGAAAGCCCCAGTTCTCAACAAGGGTTATTTAAGGGAACGTTTGTACTTTGGGTGGCCAGTGTAAGAGGCTTTGAGCCACAGCCTTAGATCTGCTGAACCATGAAACGCTAAAAATCCTTCCCAAAGAGTCAGCCAGTTTTTGTTCTGCCACCTGGATGCATCTGGAGTGTAAGTGGCAATGGGAAGAGGAAAGGCTGGATGGGGGTGAATGCAGCCATCCGTGTGAGACTTCTGGCACTGTCCTCACATTTGGTTCTGGTGCTTTCTCCAATCTCTTGGAGCAGATTTTTGAGACCTCGCTACCACAGCTGTGGTGTTGCGTGGGTTGCATAGTTGCATACCAGCCCAGGAATGTTAAACGGAGTTATAATGGATTCTTATTTTCACCTCATGATTTAAAACAAACTCTCTAACATGTGGTTGTGACTTGTGTGTTGTCACTTTACAGCACTTGCAATTTCAAAACAGATGACTGAAATGACAGTGGTTTTTAAGAGCACACTTGTTTTCTCCCTGAGGTCTTCTTCCCGGTGACATGGTTCCCTTCTTGGTACCTCCAGTCCAGTGGGGACCCAGCCAGCCTGTCTGGGCATGCGGTGCCTCTGTTCCCTGGAGTCTCTGCTACAGAGCTGCTGCTCAAGAATCAACTATTTCAAATATTTACAGTGCTGCAGATGAGTTTCCCGTGTCATCAGTCAGAACTCAATGAGGTTCCCGGTCGTGTTGCAGCACATGGGGAGGAGACAGCAAAGCTGAAGATGAGCAGCAGAAATGCCAAGTTTGTCTTATTGTGCGAAGATTTATAGTGTTTGCTGTCTTGTATCTTAGACTCATTTAAAGTATGCACTTAGGCACAGCTTGTTGATATAAAGCATGCCAAATCTCCATCGCTGAATCTATAGGCGAGACACAACGCCAAAGTCCTGTCTTAGCTACCATATAGGATTTTCCTTTAATAAGCATAGTGAAGCAATGGCTTATTGGGACTTTGGGGCCAGATCCTCTCCTAGAATAAATAAAGCTAAGCTCATTTACAGCAATTGAGCATTAATCTCTATAAGGCTTTTCCAAAGATATATTGCAGTGAACATAACAAGGAAGGGAGCTCATTATTTTCCAGGAGAAGTGACAGATGAGAGTGCATTTCCACTCCACAATTATCATCGTTTTCTTTTTAATCACATAACTGCAAACATCTAGTGGCCACCGCCATGGCAGCATTTGTGAATGGAAGCTGGATGCATTCAAAACAGCATGAGTCCGGCAGTTTTCCTTTCTTACAGTGTATCTTGCCAAATACCTAATTTTCAAAGATTAGAGTCTTGGAGCGCAGAGCTGAGGGTATGATTGGCTGGAGGACATTCACGGCTCAGTAATGAAACACTGATGTATAAAATGGTAATTGATCCCTGGAGCACCACGAGCACTGAGCCAGATCCCATTATGTGCGGGTTCCAGCGCAGCAACAGAAACTATACAAATGTTGGCACAGAGGGTTAAATGTGAGATTAACTAACCGTGTTCTGCAGAGATGGTACTAAAATGAAATACACCGTTCAAAACTTTGGGGGTGGTTCACTGCAGAAGTAGTTTTCCATGCAGTTCTAACCTCTACACGTTTGTTTCACAGATGAAGCTAGATGTGCTTTCTTCAGAAAGGACTGCTGCAATTTACTGCTAAGTTCGAGCCTGACCAGCCACAAAAAAGTCACTTTGGAAGCTAATGGAGTTTTTTATGCACCTATGGCTGTTATGTGTTATTTGTGCAGAGACCCTTTTAAACATTTTGCTTTCTGAGGAAAACTTTTTTTTTCCATGTCAAAAAGGCTGCTGCAGCACTTCAGTTCCAAAATAAAAATAATCCCCACCCTGCTGCTGTTTTTAGACATTTGCCTTTGTCCTGTTTGACTCGTCTCTCCATGAAGTTCTAACAGAACTGGTTCTGTGTGGGTAGTTAGGCAAGCAAGATGTAGCAGTTGTGACGATGGATTTTGTGCCCCTGGGTACACTGGGAGGCTGTGGTGGAACTCTTCTGTGGTTCCTGATCTTCCTGGAATAATAGTGATTCTCTTGTCCCCGTGGGCTGCTGTAATTGCAGGTTTGGGGCTTCCCATGTTTGTTGCCTTGCTTGGAGAGTATCCAGAATCCTTTCTGCTGCATTGAGGATCTAAGGGTCGCTTGAAAGACTCTTCTTTTTTTGTACCTGTGTGGTTTACATGGAGGCATCTCAACTCTGCATGTCTTACTCCTAGTGCAGAGGCCGTATGAGAGAGTGCTTGCTGCAGGCTGGACCCTACCCTACCTCTGCCCTATTCCCCATCCAGTGTGTGAGATCCGTTGGTGCGTACAAAATATTTCTTTAGCTCTTCCAAGGTAATGAAATCACCAGTGTGGGTGGGACAAACATCCTTCCTCCATCAAAAGCCTGATGTTGAAGCTGAAGCTCTAGAAGTTGAAGCTAGGGTGATGGCCAGCCTCTGGTGCAGGAGGAAGTAGCGTGCCTGGGGCAATTACCTGATCTTTCCTCTGCTAATTCTCTGTGCTACTCTGGACAAAACAAACAGAGCAAAACTCTCTTTGCCTGCAGAGTGTTTGATTGAAAGCAGTCTCCTTGTAATGGTAATTTTGGAAAATGTGCAGGTAAATTGTTTTCTGTTTAGGGGGGTAAAACTGTTCAATTTCCAGAGTCCTAGAGACATCACTCCTGCTCCCTGCCAGCCAGGATCACATTATAGCCAGTTGGGTGGTAGAAATTCCTGACGGATGAAGTGACAGACCATTTTCCAAGTTGTTGGATAGCCTCAGAGATGGATTGCAGGATGATCTTTTCTTGATTTCTTTCAACAATTGCCTATTGTGACTGAAAACAATTGCTCAGTTCTTCATTTTAACCATGGCAGAACTGTAAATTAGGTTACTTGCTTGTTTTCTGTTTGTTTGGGGATTTTTTTTGTTGGGTTTTGGTTTTGTTTTTGTTTTCCCCTGCATTGCTGAATCTTAAATCTGGTGGAAGTTGGTAATTCTGCCTCTTCTGCGGTTGATCTCTGCAACAGGCTCCCCAGGGGAAGCGGTCACAGTGCCGTGCCTCTCAGAGTTCAAGGGGCAACTGGGCAATGCTCTTAGTCATATGGTTTAGTTAAAACTAAAGTAGTTCTATGAGGAGCAGGACTTGATGATCCATACGGCTCCCTTCCAGTTTGAGGTGTTCTGTGATTCTTTGTGCACTTTAACTTGTGCTTCTTGGAGTTTGCACGTACTTGTAGATATCTTGTGAAATTAATTACAGGGTAGTGTTGCTGGGGACTGCCTGGCTGTGCAGCATTTAACACAACCCACAAGTACAGCATCCTGAGCGCAAATTATTTCAGGTAGGAACAGTTAAGTGCTGCTGCATGAGTTTCACAGTGGTCTTGAGTGTCGCTTATATGGTTTTAGCCTAACCTTGCATGGAAGCGAGTGGTTTAATTATGCTGGAAGTACTGCTGGTATCCTGTGAAGCTGTTCAGTCATTCCTGTGTATGAGCACAGTAGGAAGCACAATTGTTAGGGTGGGTGCAATGGATCTTCAGTTAACTGGTGTGCCTTCCATGATCCTGAAAGCCCATGTGCAGAGCAGGTTACATGATGCCACAAGTTAAAAAATCCCACTTTTGCAGACTGGTGAAGATGCAGAAGGGCACCTGGGCGAGTTGGTAGAGCTCTCCCAGTTTTCCAGGCTGCCAGAGTTGAGAGAGCACTCTGTTAAAAAGTGCGAGTGGCAAGAAATGTTTATTTCTGTTCAATTCTTAATCTCTCTGTGTTTTTCACTACAGCTGTTGACTGTGGGGTTTTGCATTACTTGATTTGGACCAGGGTTAGCCACAATGAGAGTCTCACTGGCTCTCCCTTTCCTGTTCTGCCTCACTGTGATGTGCTGTTGGCATTATAAACATCCCAGGATGATGTTTAAATCTAAATAAACAGAGTTGCCATAGCAATTAAAAGAAAACTGGAGAAGCGCTTTTATTGTTCTTGCATGATGCCATGTTCATAGAAACTTCAACTGTGGGTGGGATAATATAATTTCTTTTAGAAGAAACGATGAAATTAGATTTTGGTGGATACCCACCTAGTGGTGATGGCGTGCAGTTGTTGCACCTCATACTTGGACCCTTTCGGTACCTTGCAGCCTCCCAGAGCTCTGGGTGCACGGGGCAGGGCAGGCTCAGAGGTTTCCTTGTGCGTTTGTTTTGGGTATTTTTCCACTCTAGACTGTGCCACTCACTGATTTGTGGTGGGTCACTTCTAGTCTGCTCAGGAAAATGAGCAAAGGGTCGCTGTTTTCTTCTCCTGACAGCACTGTGGCCATCACCATGACAGATGCTCATGAAGTTAGGTCAGTGGTGCTCCACTGCCAGATGATTGTAGTTAAAAAAATATTTATAACTGGCTGGAACTTTTTTTTTTTCATTCTTTGGGTATTGATTGATTGGCTTTTAGCTGAAGCCAGTACATATTTTCGACAGATGAAAACCAGATTTTTTTGAGCATTCTTCTTGTGTCTGTTTGCTTTAAGAATGCTTTTAATACTTGGCTCAAAGGAATTTAATCTTTTTTTTTCCTTCAGAAGATGATCATTTTATAGCATGTTGAACATTAAAGTTAATACAGGTATTCAAAGTGTATGAATGGTTTTTTGTATATACATTTTTAACAGAAAAATACCTTGCATGCCAGCAATGCCATCAGCTCGTTCTCTCCCCTTACTTTGTTCTCAGGTCATTTCAGTTCTTTAATCTTTTACAGATGTACCTTCTTACAAGCAGGATTGTAAATCTATTCTTTGTAATACAGTTCTATTTTCTTGAACATATCTCAGCAAAAGCACCATTAAATATAAACTGGGAAAACGCAAAGTATAATAAGCAATTAACGTCAACTGTTTTAGCGAAGCCATCATAGAAATAAGGTATGTGTATATTTTAGAATGTCTCTTAGAATTAGAACATGGGCTAACGGCTGAAAGTAGTGGAAGGATTTAAATATGAAGGAGAGAAATACTGAATATGCAGCAAAATTGGGGAAAGTGCAAAATAAAAAATTATATGGTGACCATCGTCCATTAGTAGCATACCTCTATGAGGACTATCAGGGGCCTAAAGCGGAAGTCACTTGATGAAATTTGTTGTGTGGTAGGCAAAAGGTCAGGCTAGATAATTGCAGTGATCTCTTTTGGCCTTAAAACCTTGAATTGAGTAGCACCAGTCATGTTTCCAGCCAGTATAGGACACAAAATGTGGAAAGTCCTTATTCTGAAGAGTTTGCAATGCAAACAAGATAGATATAGAATAAACAGGATGTGCCAGAGAACTCCAGAGAGGAAATGACTAGGATGTCATTGTTTGTGAAAATGTCATCTGTGAGAAAGCACTGGAGATTTATAACTTCTGGGCATCATGCAAGAAATGAGTGGAGAGGAGGACTTTGAATGGGTGAAATAATGCATAGAAGGAAAAGTGAAGAAAAGCGTTTTATACATTGAGAGAAGAGGGGAATGGAATAAGACCACAGGACTGGGCCAGTTGCTCCTGGCAGGTGGGAGAAAAATGAAAAAAAGTTGCTTGAACCTTAAATAGGGTTGGCTCAATCTGGGCTTTCAGGGCAAGGCTGCTGAGTGAGAGTTTTGCCTAAGAAGGTATCTGTGGTCCTGTGGTGTCTGGTAACCAGGCTGCTGATGATGCTGAGCTCTGGTCTGCTCCTCCTTTCAACGCGAGTCCTGCAGGAGTAAGTACAGATCATGCAAGTAAAACTGTCCTCTTATCTGTTAGTAATGGGAAAAGATGGAAGGGCTGACTGTGTGCCCTGGGAGTGGAAGTGGGTTAGCGACTATGTTTTTAGCTATTTTGAGCCTGAGCTTCTGAGGTTGTGGCCTCAAACCTAGGCTGTGGCAACCAAGTCTAGGAAATCCCCATTCAAAGCAGTTACATCTTAATCCATTTTAATATTAAGCATGTCAACTGAGGAAAATGCATGGCCTCTTCTAAGTGATTAAAGATCTGCTGTGACAGCAGCTGAGTACAAGCACTGCATTTGCTGCAGCATGCCTTCTGTCTCTTGACAGCATGTGCTGTTACAGGTATGTGTGGATACATACCAGCTCTGAAGATGCAGTCGCAGATTTGTGGGCAAAGATCAGACCCATGTGCATGACCAGGTGTGAACCTGACAGGGATCACTTGCCTCACTGGAACTTCTGGACAGAATTATTGTCTGAATAATAAAGACCATTACAGTCTATGTTGTTCTGTTTAATATATCTTCAGGGACTCCACATGATAGATTCTTTTTTCTGTGTGCATTGAAAGCATTTTAAAAACCGTTTAAATATAATCCATATTAATTTCACTGTGTGGATGCCTTTTAAAAAAGCACTGAGAACAGAAAGAGGAGACTTTGGGAGCATGCCATTTGCTGCCTCCCATCAGATGCCAAAAATTTGCTAGCAGATGAGGCCTTTGGATTTTTTTTGTCTGTCAGGGGGTTCAGAGCAGTTTTGGTGCAGGATGTGATATTCCTCTGGGTGCTGTAAATCCTTTACATTTGCAGGGGGGTGGATCGCTTTAACTGGGAGAGATGAGTGGTAACACAGGCATGCCCCTCACTGCTTTCTGCTCTGGGCGTTGGAAGACCTGCATGCTGTGTGTGACTTGCAGGGATGGCCAGGATTGGGTGTCTGTGAACTCTGTGACCGTGACAGGAGGCTGGTGAGAGCTCGGTGGGTGATGGCCAGAGGAAAATTTTCAGACAACACAAGAGCAAGGATGTTGGGCCACTTGGCAAATACTAATTAGAAAGCACTCAAAAAATGTGTGTGTGTGTGTATTTGTGTGTGTGTGTGTGCGCGTGCGCGTGTGCAGGTGGTCAAGGTTTAGGTAAACAGCTCCTGAGGGTGGTCTGTGAGGTCTGCTTAGCAGTTGCTGGTTGAGGTGAATCATTGGGATCAAAAATCATTTGATCTGTGCTGTAACATTTTGGCTGCTCTCCTCTCGTGCCGCAGCATATCCGAAGAAGGGCAGTGGAGCTCATGAAGAGTCTGCTGCACAAGTCCTGTGAGGAGCAGCTGAGAGAGCTGGGGGTGTTTAGCCTGGAAAAAAGGAGGCTCTGAGGGGACCTTATCTCTGTTTACAACAACCTGAAAGGAGGTTGTAGCCAGGTGGGGACTGGTCTCCTCTCTCAAGTAATAAGTGATAGGACAAGAAGACACAGCCTCAAGCTGTGCCAGAGAAGGTACAGAGTGGATATTAGGAAAACAATTCTTCACTGAAAGGGTTGTCAAGTGTTGGAACAGGCTGCCCATGGATGTGGTGGACTCACCATCCTGGAGGTATTTAATAGACATGTAGATGTGGCACTTGGGTATATGGTGTAGTGTTGGGCTTGGCAGCAGAGTTAATGATTGGACTCCGTGATCTTATAGGTCTGTTTCAACTTAATTGATTCTATATTGGCACCATGAGAGGAATGCTATCCACATAGTATTTATTTGGTTCTTGGCTGCCACGGCCCGAGGGGTAGAGGGAATGGGGACGCGGCACTGCGAAT
>NW_020925424.1:160981-432668 GCF_003984885.1 Neopelma chrysocephalum | reverse complement strand
CTCTCCATTTCTTGTATCTTTCCCAATCTGACATTTGATCTTCCACACTTGGCCTGTACCAAAATTGATTAAAGTCCAGACATTATTAATCATAAGTCCTATATTATTATCCTAGATCTTTTTTTCATCCATTCAGAGAAATGGAATACTGCATTATTCATTTTTTCCCTGCATTACGTGGCTATCTGGTATCTGCTGATCTTTTGAAGTCCTGCACTCTGAAAGACCTCACAGCTGAAGTGCTAACTTGGCCTTAATCCATAATTTTGAATCAAAGTCTCATTATGTTGCTCACTTGTTTGAGGGATGGAACCTGTGTTTCTGTGGAACCTGGGCTTGAGCACACAGTATGGATGCTGCTGCCAGCAAAAGCGATGGGGGATCCCCTCGTCCCCCAGCTGCCAGCTGCTTGGCACAAGAAGCTGAAGTCAAGGAGTAAGCTAAAGTGGAGCCTAAATCGCCCTCAAAGCACTGGAGAAGACTGTTGGCCTGGTTATGGCTCCTTAGCTAAAGGGAGAGTGTTTGTCTTTTTTTGGCAAGGCAAAAGTCCCGTGAAACAGGTCAGATCAATCCATCTGCTTTTGCTAGAAAAGCAAAATTAAAATGAAGCTCGTTATCTGCATGGTTTATATATTTAGGAGCTGCGTTAATTATCCTCATTAGCTTAGTTTCTTGGGAGAAATGCTCTTGATCTTACCCCAGTGTGCCAGAAATACAATCTGGAACGAGTCTGTGAAAATAAATAACACATTGATATGGTTCATGCATTGACTTCTGAGTACACTGCTTGGGCAGCATCTGTCACTGTGCTCATTCCCCCCTTGCCTTGTTGGGACCCTTCAGATTATCTTTCTTGGACTTCAGCTGGTAGGAGCTGCCAGCTATCAAGGCAGTCCACGTGGTTAAGAGGTATTGCTCTCTGATAATACTCGGTGCAGCTTACACTTGTCAGACACTGGAATCTATTTACTGAATTCTTTTCAGACAAGTCGTTTTTGGCACTTTGCAAAGTTTCCTTCCATGTGTCCTCACTGGCTGAATGCTAATTTATTCAGGAAGGCTCAGCTCCAAATGCACGAGACAGTATTTTCAATGTTTCCTACTGTCTGGACAGTATTGCATTTAGAGAATTCATTACTCCTCTCTCCTTTGTGTCCTTAATTTCCTTTGCTAAATGTGTGATGATGGGACACAGACAGTTTATATACTTACATTAAATGACATTGTATTGTAATGGGAAAATGGATCTCCACTCATAGCCTCTCCATAGGGAAACACTCGATAAGCTCATTGTATCAATACAATAAATTCACTCAAAGTGCCTTTGACAAATGACATCTCTGAATTTTCTAGTCTTTAGTGATTCCTCTAGCCTGGAGGATACAATGAATTAGCTGATCTAAGCTGAATTGTCTTAAATATCCTGATTATTTCTGATGTCTGAACCAGTAGTGGAAGCAGTGGAAAATTGTAAGGAGAAAGGGACAGAAATTACAGGGTATGGAAAAAGAGAGATTGTCAGGTCTGAAGGGCGGTTGTTTCCATTTAGCCTGACCTTGTGTATAAAAAGTAGCTGTAGACTTTGAGTGATGTTTGAAATATTGTAATCGCTTAGTCCAAGCTCTGGGGTGGGATATTTCTCTCCCTTAGTTCAAATTCCATAAGCAGCTCAGATATCCATCAGCATTGCAGTACTGAATTGTTCATGGCGGATTAACAAGCTGCAGAAATTAGACCAAGGAAATGCTTTTGATCTCCTTTACAATCTAGGACATGAGGCATAGTGTCCCCTGCTCCCTTTCCCCTGGGAGCTGCTTAGTTTGAGCAAGAGTCACATTAAAACATGTGTAAGCACCAAAAAGTGCTTATGTGCTCCCCCAGCAGAGCTCTGTCCTGTCCTAACACCAGGCACGCTCTACATTGTGACTTGCCCATATGGCCTGGATTCAGTCTGTGCTTTCCAGGGCTTCTCAGCCACTTTGCAGCAGTACGTGCTCGATGCCAATGCCCCCGTGGCTGGGTCAGGAAGCTTGGTGCTGATCTCATGCCTGGACATGCTGTAGTAATTCATGAACTGCATGTTCTTAGCCCTAATTCCCTGCAGGTCTGATCAGTGAGGTGATCTCTGGGTGTGCCGATCAGTCATGCACGTATGCACAACAGGGGCTGTGTGCAGGTGAACTCTTGTGGCCACTCTTTAATTATAAAAAAAAAAAAAAAGAAAAGAAATCGTTAGAGGAGGTCACACCTGGCTTGCTTTGTTGGGTTTGGGGCTCTGGGATTGGGACACTTGCTCATGGACAATTAAATGGGAGGACATTGTTAAAGCCTTAATCCAAATGTTTTCTCTTTCATTGTGTAGATTTTTATTTTTTTTTTTTTTTTTAATGAGAGGAAAGCTAGTTGCATCCTATTAATTAGCTCTTGGTGTTTTTGTTGCATCATGCCTTGTCAGCCGACATTTGAGACCTTTGCAAAGACAAGATCTTATTTCTTGGGAATCGGGTCGTTGTGATCAGTTAGAGAAGGGAGCAAACCACAGCTTTTGAATTTAAGGAACTCTTCCAGAGGTGTCTTGTTTTTCACTGGGCAATGTCTTAGCAAAGTAATGTGTTACTAAATCTGTCTTTTGGGTTTGGTAATCCTTGTGAGATCCTACTAGTCAACCAGTTTTGAGTTTGAAGAAAAACAGGCAATTAAGTGGGGAGGCATCAGTTTCACCTGCCTACCACGAAGAGCCGGTTGATGTCCTCCCAGTAAATTACAGCTTTCGGGAGGCAGTGATTCATCTCTGCAAGCAGCACAACAAGTGGGAGAGCAGTTGTTTGGCAAAAGCAGTGTTCAGGCCTCTTAGCGCACTTACTATTTTCCTGTAGAAACTTGGGAACGGATTAGCACATGGTGTTTTTTTTCCTGAAGCCTCCAGAGAACCCTTTCAGAGGGAAACAGGAATGTCATGTTTCTCCTCCCTTTCCCTTGGTTGTGGCCATGCTTTCTCACCCTGCCCTTGTGCTAATGCAAGTGTTGGTGTGGGCGTAAGGCCAAACAGGTCAAGGGAGCAGTGCCATTGAAAACAAACCCTCCGTGCTACACTCCCAGATTGGTTTTTCATACAATAGCCCAGACTGGAAGGGACTTTGAGAGGTCATCTGGTCCAGCCTTTCATGAGTATAGGAGTCTAGGTGAGCTTATCTAGAACCCTGCCATGATCACATGTTGAAAACCTCTAGCAATATGGACTTTCCCATATCCCAGTGGAGGCTGCAATTTTTAATTGCATCACGTTCCTGGTTTGCTGATGGAGCAGCTATGTGTGCCCTGGTCATGGCGCATGGATAGGAGTGCAAAAGCATTGATTCAGGTTGTCCTAATCTCACTTCTGCTCTCAGCTCTGCCACGGATTTGCCGTGTAGCCTCAGGCAGTCACTGTAATCCCATCACAGGTTTCTCCATGGCACAACAGGGCTAATGCTACTGACCTGTGTGGAGCACAGGGATACATCCAGCTTTAGGTAATGCAGTTTAGCATGTGGACTAATAATGGCTGAGAGCCAAGCCCAGTTTTTTGGTGAAATGTTTGTTTCTATCTCCTTGTCGCTCTGGGTCCATGGAGGAGCCCACATCTGTGTGGGGTGTACACTCGCATCACTTCCCAGTGCAGGAATTGATGAAACCTGGAGCAGCCTGAGCTGTCAGTTACATCCCTATCGGGAACTCAAGGCATGGGATTGTTTGAATGGTGTCCACTGATGAGAAGAACGTCACAGAAACCCTACATGACCGTGAAAGTAAGTGTGGCTGTTGTGAAAATAGACACAACAAATTGTATTACACTTAGAGGAAGGTATTCTTATTCACTGCTGAGTGATCAGCAAAGAGAATTTTGGGCTGTGAATATCATGATGTGGTTTATTAGTAATCACTTCCATACTGTATTTCATCTATAGATCTAAAGTGGCAATTAGTATGAAGGCATGAAAGTAGTATTCATATTTTATTGAGGCACAAAACCCTCAAATGACCTGCTGCAGGGCATTTCATGAGTCAGTGGTAGGGGTTGGGCATGGTATCTGCTTTGAGGAGGATAGTTTTTCTATGATTGGTTTGTGTCTGCTGATGCCAGTTCTGTATGTGATTTGGTTAATAATTGTAAATGTGACTTGAAATTTTACAGAGTTTTTTGGCGATGATGGGTCGGAGCGTTGCCAGGACTTGCTGACAGTAGAGGCTAATTCATGCTAATCTGTAGTCTTGGTGTGGTTTAATTCAATTCATCTTGAGTAACATGTTTCTCCTTTTAAATTCCAGTGCTCCTTTCCATTGCTTTATTTAACAAACAGATACCTGTGTGTTTTAATGGGAAATACAAAAACCCCTTCAAGCCTTAAGAGCTCTGTAGGTGTCCTATCTGCTGCTAGTCTGCTGCTTTCTTAAAGCTGGAGCTGGTTTTCCTCCTTGTCCAATTAAGCCAGATAATTAAATCTCCCTTTTTTAGTCATAGCCTGCCTTTCTAATCCTGTAACTGAGCTCAGTCTGCCAGAGGAAGTCCTCTACATTTCTCAACGCAGCAGATACCTAGTAAACATGGCATTAAACCAATCCCATGCTGCTTCTCTGTATTCATCTGTCTTTTCTTGACCTGGTACTTTTATGCTGTGTGTTTCCTGTGCTAATGGTTATTTTATTTAAATGCCAAATGCACTGTGATTATACTCTTAACTCAAAGTATAGGGAGGGTTTTTTTTAAGTGTTAGATTTAGTTACATGTACTTGATATTTAGAGTACAAGCACAAAGATGTTTTGACTGAAGCTGCCTAGACCCAATTTGACAATCAAATAAAAAGCTGGAGGTTTCAGCTCCATCTCTTCAGCAATACTAATTGCTTCCTCACTTCTGTATTCATTGCGTGTCCTTTGTTTGATGGTGGAAGCTTTTAAATCAGCCATCGCATCTTTACCTGAAGGACGCTTTGCAGTTGCTAAGTGTAGGTGTGGGAGATGACGTGACAAGGAGCCAAGTTAAAGAACTGGAAGTCCTCTGGGGCTTTACATGATGATACTTAATGACTTTGATACACCAAACAAAATTTGAAGGCACTACAAATAATGCTTCACTTCACAGGAAAAGAAATGACAGACATCTCTTCCCATTGGAATGTTGGCCTTGAACTCTGATACAAAAATGGGGAAGAGTGAGGCCTTATGAACTGTTTCTTTCACTGTACCTGTAGTATTTCCTTATGGAAGCTGCTTTTGGAACTACATTCTAATAGTTCTTTACTGGTTTAATTGTCAACTGATTTTGCTCTGTGAGAGGGGCGAAGATGTACACAAGACACTAGTTAAATGGAGATGTGCAAAAAACTCTCAATGCAATATTTGAATTGCTTTCTGACACTTGAAAATGAAGACTCAGATTCTGTAATTTCCTCTCAGGTCAAACTGAGGCCATGTTGGTAGGATTTTTCCATGTCTGTATGTAAGACAGTGCTGTCAGGAGAGCATGTGTTTCGAGCAGCAGTGATTCTTTGTCTTGCGTTGCGTTGTTAGGTGTAACCTCAGGCATTTGTGTTGTTCCAAGAGCATTTAGAGACCTCATCTGCAGCTGTTATTACCTGTGTTGGGAAGAGGCTGTGGTGGATGTATGAATCCTCACAGGATTCTCCCTCACACGGGGACCTGTCTGTGGGTGAGTATTGCTGGTCAGTAATGCTGGATCTGTGCATGCCTTGATCACCTTGCACTTCATTTGGTGCAGATCAGGCATGGACATCTGTTAGGCCAGCCAGTGTACTTGATTTGCACTGGATTCATACCTTATGCAGAAGGACAGATGATACCTGACATCATGACCGTATGACTACCAGCCTATAGCTAACCCTTCGGGTTTTGTGGTTTCTCTTAGAGAGCGGGATATTAACCTGGCAGGAGCTGCAATAACTTGGCCCTTTGCATAGTGTGGTTGGCACAGTTTTATGCCCATTTTATGGGACTTAAGACTACATTTCCTTTCTTGCTAAACCATGGCCTTTCTTGCTAAACAGAATAAGTTATGCTGTGGCCAAATCCATACACTTGTGTTTGGAATATACAAAGCCAGCTTGGACAGTTCAGCCTGCAACACGTGTGCATCCAAGATCTCTGTATCATAATGTTCCCAGCTCCCGTTTGTGTCATTGGGAGCCTTTTTGCTACATCAGTATGACAATGGCCGTGATGAACAGGGTTTGTGTAAGTCTATTAGGTCTCATTGATTACTGTCTCTTCTGAAGACAGATTATTAATTAGCACAGCAAATTGCTGGAGAAAAGGGTGTGTGTAAGGAGTGGTGCTGTGCTGTCTCTTCTGACGTCTGGAAGAGAGCCAACAGGGCATGCAGCTGTCTGCCATGTAGTTAAGAATGAGGTCGGATCAGCGGTGCAGAGAGAGACTCCCTGTCTAGCAAAGGAAAAAAGTCGGAGTTTAGAACAAGAAGTACAAATAAAGCAGAAAAATCCCCCAGTTTTTGGGTTGTTGTTCCAAATGGGCAGTGCTGTTAAAGTAAGATTTGGCTCCCATGTTATGTGTATTGGGAGAGAGCTTTCAAACAACTGCCTCAGTATCTCATGCCGTTCCTTTCCAGAATTTTATTTTTTTTTTTCAAAGGAATGCTTTCTTTTCCCTCTCTGCTTATTAACTGTTTTCTGTGAGGAAAAACCTCAGTGCGAATCAGTAGCTCAAAAAAAATCTTTGCCAAACTGTAATTTTAAGAGTTTGGATGCTGGGGATTAGTTTTTGCTTCCCACCTAAGGTGATTTCAGGCTTTTGCAGGCTGAGGGTACAGGTTGGAGATATCATGGTCCTGCAGTCAGGGTTAGGGTGATGCTTGGTTATTCAGGGCCGCAGGGAAGAATGTATCTGGGAGAGTCTTGTCTGTATGTGTACCACTGTAGTTGTGCAGCACAGCTGTACCAGGTGCTGTCTAGAAATGACACTGCACCAACGGGGGATTATTTGGGTTATAGAAGTGAAAATTTCTGGGGCTAGAATGTACCGTGAAGGAGGGAGTAGACAGGGAACTCCACGGAGGCTTTTTTCTACCCTGTGTTTTCTGCAAGAGAAAAACAGACCTGAAGCATAGCTGCGACTAATGGGATCCTGAGCTGAACTTTGCAGCTTTCCCCTGTGATCTCAGCAGACTGACCGAAGCTCTGCTCTCAGAGCTGCCTGATTTCAGGGTGTGTCATTGATTTGTTCTGGATGGTGGCAATTCCTCTGAATTCACTGCAGTTTTAAAAAAAGGAGGGGGTTTGTGTTTTTCATCCATTGCAAAATTGTGTTAACTGCATTGTCACTGAATTAAAAATAATTTGTATTCCTGATTTTTGCTGAGGAGAAGACTAATCCAACTTTTTTCAAGCACTGCTAACTTCCTCTCCTTTTATTCCCCCACAAAAAATCCTTGAGTTCTGATTTCACAGAATTAGAGGTAAAATTTAGTTCTAATTTTAGAGCTAAAATTCTACCATTTTAGTTATACAGGCACCATTCATATCATGCTACAAAGAAAATGCAAGAATTTGAGTGTGCGGCTGGAGTTACTAAACGTTTGCCGTTGTGGATAAAATTGGAGGGAGGAGGAAAAGCCTCGCTGAGCCAGAGGATGATCAAAAGTCCAAAAGGTCTCAGAAGCCAGTGTGCCTGGGAGGGTTTAAAAATGGGACACTGATATCAAGACACTTTGGTGCTTTCAGATATGCCATCCCCAGAGTTCAGAAGACCCTGGAGTCACAGATGAGTGGATGTGGGTTGGGAGCAGTTTATAACTGCAAATTGTCACTTAATTTTCTTGTTGTTATTGTCATGCAATTAAAGTCATGGCCATTGAGCTACAAGATGAGGGTTTTTGATTGGATTTTGGGGTCTGTAATCACTGCTGTGATGTTGCTGCCTGGAGGCAAGGACTTGCAAACTGATCTTTCCAATAGCAGGATTATAGCTGAGGAGGGAGTGCTGGGTTTAAAGAAAGAAAAGTTTAAAGCTGTCATATAGTGGTTTCCACTCAGATGAAAAAGCAGAGGATTATAAAGCTTTCGTAAAAAAAAAAGAAAAAAACCCTATTGTTAGAGGACTGACAATGGGAAAATCACTCTCAGGGAAAAAAAGCTCTTGGGACTTGCATTCTGAAAGAATAGTTCCCCACAAGTAGGGGGTGAAGTGGGCTCCCGAAAGGCATGGCAGGCAGCTCTCCAGGCTGTGCATCTCTGTAATTTTGCTCCTTAGAGAGGTTTTCTCTCAACCTCTCTGGTTAACTGGTGGCCGAGTTGCTGTGGTGTGGGGATGCTTTCAGCAGTGTAGACCCTCTGGTCTGAGTCTGGGACTGGGAACTTCATACACTTTATGGGTTGTTTGTTTTGTCATTACTTGTGTTTTGAACCTCCACACTTCAAGTAAAAAGGTCTCTCCTTCTAACCTTGTCAAGGCTTGCAGGTATTTTTTGCAGATGGAGGGGAGGTCAGGCTGCCTCTGGATGTGTGCTTGGGACAGGGGACTTGACTGGGATGGAGAAATGAGAAAATGAGATGAAGAATATGGAAATTCAGAGGCATTTGAAGAATGAGGGGAAATAACTTCCTTCCATATTCCCTTGATCCTGCCTTAATCCATTGGGTCAGGAAGGAACTCAAATGTTCATTTCAGACCTTTCATGTGCTGTAAAGTTAGCCCAAATAGCCAGGGCACTCAGGTAACTGAGATGTGGAAACCCAGATTTGTTTCCTCGCTCTTTTTGTGTGATTTACCCAGGATTATTTGGAGCCCAGTTTTCAAAAGATCAATGGTATTGCAGTGTCTGAAGATTTTTCACTGTTTCCTCCCTTGGGTCTCTGTGCTGAGTAGCCTGTGTTTGACTTGGATCAAAACATGGAGCAGTGTCACAGACTTCAATACTCCTTGATAATATCACTGATGTATTTAGTCATGGTAATTGTAAAACATCTCCATTTTGTAATTTGATTTCTGTACGTGGTAATATTTTAAAATACCACCTTCATGAAAACATATGTGCCTCAACTGGAAGGGTAATGACTGTAAGTATTAATTGTTACAGAAGGAAAGTTTTTTCACTAATTAGCAGAAATGGGTTAAATGAGGTAAAGCTGGGTCACACTACTGCATAGCACATGCAAGGCCAAGCTATAACCCTTGGCATAAAACACACACACGTGCACATTTGGTTTTGAGATGCAAAACTAGAAGTTGAATGCTTTGCTGATTTCCACCCCCCCCAATGCTGACTGAATTACTGAGGCATTGTGAAAACCTATGGAAAGACTATGTGTAAGAAGGCAGCGTGGCTCGAGGACCAAAAGTTTGCAGAGTCTGTGCTGAATGTGGCTGGGGGACCAGGTCATCGTGGGAGTCCTGCCCAGCTGGCAGCCACAGGGACCTGCAGGATGCTCTTTGAGCTCATGCGGGCCAGGTAATTGTGCAGGCTGCTGAAATCCTTGAGGCTACAGGAATGGTTCAGCCGATACCTCCGTTCATGGTGCTGGCAAGGAAGCAGCAACACTGACCTAAGCAAACCCGAACACTGCGGTTTGCTTCTGACCAGGGATCACTGCTGCGCAGTTGGCTGTGGTTCTTTTCCTTTGTATTTGGCTTTTAAAATTCAAATGCTTTGGCCAGAAACGTTATAGCACAAGTCTGTGTCTCGGAGGACATTAGTCTCCTAGTGTTGAGACACTTGGCAGGAGCACAGAATATCTGAATGTGGAGTAACTTGCTTTTTCATTTTGTAAACCCTTATGTAAACACATTGTTTGGATCACTGGGAGTCGATTGTTTAACTTTTCTCTCTGCAGTTTGAACAACAACAACAACAACAAAAAAAGCCCCAAAGGAAAAAGAAACAAAACATTACTTATTTTCTTGGTGTGTCTCTGTAACACTTTCCAAATGTAAAAGCCTCTTAAGATATGGAAAAGGAGCAATACTATTTATACTGCCTTTATGAAAAGACTGATCAAAGGAGCACAACTGTGCTTGGCTTTATTTAGCGTTGATGACTGCATTAAGGTCAGGGTGCTTATTATTTCAATGAATTCAAAAGTTGTGGGCTCTGCAAAGCATAAAGCTGGCTAAGGCTCTGGTGTGTGCTCGATTTATATCGTATTATGTGCTGCGCTATCACAACATGTTTTGTACTCTGATGGCTGCATTTCTTTGTCAGTCATTTGGAAAGTCTACTTTGTGTTTGAGGCTTGTCTGTCTTTTTTTTTTTTTTTTTTTTAAAAAAAACCTTGCTGAAAGGTGTTGAGAGTTGGGAAGGTTTAATATTGCTGGGAATCCCTGAGTTTTCCTTCACGGGAGAGAGCTAATCCCAGCTGTGTTCAGCTGAGCAGCCAATACTCAGAGTGCACAGGTGGAAAGGGGTTAAAAGACATTCATGTGCCCTGACTCATCCTGCCCAGCTGCTGTGGTCAAGCAGCTTTTCTTGGCTGCAAGCAAGGCTGTGAGGAGGCCAAGTAGAAGCAGGCATATAGCAGAGCCCCAACAGATGAGATGAGGGGAGTTTTGGCTGATGCCCATACAGGCATGATACCTCATACCAAAATGTTTTGATGTTCTGTACAGATATGGGATAGCGTGGGGTCAGTGCCCCCTCTTCTTGGGGGAAGAGGAAGATGCAGCAAGAGTGCTCAGATGGATAATTTAAAGGGTTAATATTAAAATGGTAATATGCCAACAAACTGCACAGCTGATTAAAGCTTTAGGGGGTGGATCAGATCAGATCCCAGACCAGAAATCTCACTAAAAAGCTTTTCACAGCTTTTTATGAGAGCTATTGTCTCTTTTTCTGCATACACGGTAGGGACACGGCTTTTGTTCTGTCCTGTGGGCAGAGGCTGTGGCTGTGAGCGGGCAGCACGGGCCGGCTCTGAATATCGCTGGCGTGGGACAGCAGCCCTTTGGCATGGCATAGTTCAGCATTTTGTTGTTGGGATTTCTCCTTTTGTAACTGCTGGTCACGTTGGTGGTGAAAGCAATGCAGCTTTTAATGCAGACAAAAGCAATTCTTATGTGCTAGGCAAGTTTGAAATAGTTGGGTTTTCCCACGTTCTCTGGACTTTAGAGGTTGGCTGTGATCCCCCTCTTCTTCCCCCCCCATGGTCACATTTCTTACTTTATGAATCAGGTATTGTTTTTATTACCTTCATTTGGTTACCAGGGAGGGTCTCTCTCTTTTTTTTTTTCTTTCCTTTAACTGTCTCTTGCCTAGTTGTAGTTTGACCTTACCACCTGCTTGGCAGTAAAGATGATGTGTGAGCCTGAAAATAAAAGGGGATTGATTCTTTCCTAGTCTGCTCTTGTACAGGCAGGTTTTAGGCAGCAGCGGGCATGGTAGGTCTCCTGCCTGCAGGCTGTTTGCTGCTTTGCAGAGCTCTCCTGCCATTGGATTTGGGGAGGTCAGATCCAGGTTGATCCACAGCCCACCTTTTGTAGCCCTGCTCAGAGGATCCTGGAGATGCTTAAGAGCTTCTCATTTTCCAAACACTGAGAACTTTGGTCTGAGTAAAACTGGCAGATACTCCAGTAACAACACTTCATGTAGCATGTGGGATCTGGGAGTTTTCCCAGTGATCACTTTGGAGCAGAGCTGGTGGTCAAGACCCTGGCAGAAATGCAGATGTTCCTACATTTTTTGTGTCACATCTTTTCATCTGTCCATTTCTGTATATCTTTGAGGCCAGAGCTCTTCACAGTGCCATACTCAGACCTTGCCTGCCCTCCTGTGAGGGGATTAAAGGTCAGCCTTGGGTGCTGGGAGCTGCAGGTTCTGCTCCAGGTGCTACTCAGATGGTGTTGAAGATGGAAGATGGAGCCGAATTTCAGGGGTGCATGATCTTGGCTGCTGCAGAGTGGGGCTCATCCAGAAGCTGGGCTTGACTTCAGTGTCTGTAGGGGGGCATTCACAGCAAGTGCCTGGAGAGGTTTTCCAGCTGTATACTTGCGCTGCTTTGGTGTAAGAGATTAATACACTATTGATCCTGTGAAGTCATGATTTATTTCACATTGAACTCATTAAGTGCTCTGTCATGCATGTTTTCGACCAGTAGTGAGCAAACTCTGTGATGTGGGTGCCAAGGATGTGTTAGCAGATGTTGAGTAGTGTGTAAAAGGGTACAGTGGGATGAGTGAGGAGGTACTTGCCAGCTCCTGACTTACACTCAGTTTCCACTGCAGGCTTCACTGCTTATTTGGGGATGAAATGCAGGGTCTCCTTGGCACATGAGTCTGCAGGGGTGGCTGACCCTTCTTGGAGGTGTCATTAATGATATAGAGCAAGTGTTCAACTGCAGTAATAATTTCCTTAGGTTAAGGACCTCATTTTTGAATCCTTTGTGGCAGCATTAGTAAAGGTACAAAATAAAGTAATAAACTTGAGTATATCATAAAGTCAGTAAATCTAGTAGGGATTTAGGGTCTGCCCTCCTTTCATTGAGTTTGACTAATGATGATTATATATGAGTTTAAACTGCCAAGTCTGGACTTGTATCCAGACTGCTACTTCAAGCCTCATGTCCTGGCTTTTAGCTTCTGGTCCAGATCCAATACATTAGGATTAATATATGTATATTGGCAAGGGTAAATAGACCTTAAAATATCGTAGATATTAGTGAGATATTGGTGTGCTCTCTTAACAGCTCTGTTTCATATATATGCATGGAGGTCTTGATTTTTAGATAAAATTTAATAAACTGGTGGAAGTGACAAGCTTTTATGTGCAGCAAAGGGCTTTTGTGACCCATTTTGGAGAGAGCTGGAAGTTTATGCTGGGCAGTACTGCCTTCCTATCCAAAGAACTGACTTAGGAAGGTACAGAAGGAAGATAAGAAGAATGTATTAACTAAGTTGAAACATGAAAGTGAAATGGCACAAAATATATAAATCAATTTGGTGCGATAGCTGTTTTCTCTGTAGGAGTTCAGCTGTTAGGTAAGTCAGACGACTGTTGCTATCCTGAAGGCAAATCTCTCTAGGTGGTAAATTGTCCTCAGTCACTCCAGGGTTTATGTCTTCTTTTTTTTATTTCTCAGATGGTGAAAGTAATCCCTCTTGCAAACTGAATTTTGCCTGTGGCAACTCCTCTAAGGCATCGGCTTTGAGCATGGTCCAAAGCTCATTAAATCAAACAGTATTGATCAAATAGTTGCCTTCATGCTTTGGCTTTGTGTTCATCTTACTTGAACAAGGAGCTGCCTTGAACCCCGACATCTGCCGATGTATTTAGAATTGGAGAGGGAAAGAAGAACTTGTGCCTCTCATCTCTTGCAAAAAAAGTGAAAATATTGGGGGGATTGAGGAGAAAAACATCTGGAGAGGAGGGCTAACCTCTAAACTTGGAGGTAGGTTAGGATTTTCAAGGGCCAGGAACATCTGGAGAGCTGACAGCATCTTCCTCTGCTATTTGCCAGCATATTTCCATAGGGTCCTTGCCAAAAATGTCCCCAAAGTGAGAGACTTCAGTCATAGCCACTAGAAGAAGGGCTTTGTGAGTACAGTGCTGCCCCTTGTCCCCTCTTGCTTTCTGGTGTCACAGGCAGCTTAGGCCAGCTCTGTTGTCAGGAACATGTAGTGTCTTGCATGAAAAATGCAGTAACAGCAGTAGCAGGGCGATTCTGCTCGGTCAAAACAAACACGAGTTTGCAAACAACATCATGATATGGCAGATCTAGTACTGGCTCAGTCCCATCAAGACAGTAAAGGGCTTTGTGTTCTACTGCACGGAGTATATGTGTTTTATGTATGTTCAAGATAGGTGCAAAATCCAATAGGATAAAACAGATTTAAGCAAACTTGTGGAGTCTGATAACCATTTTGATAACTATAATGGTTTGGATAACAATTTTGTTGGGTTTTTAAGTATCCTATAACTTTTATTAATACATATATCGTTATTCTGCATTAAATGCCAAGCCCTCTAGTATTTATAGATTTAACAAGTATTTTGTTTAGCAACCAGACCCCAGACTTCAACCTGGCACCCAAACTGATAGCTAACCAAAACCAGTTGCCCAGCATAAGGCAGAATTTTTGTATGTGTGTGTTTCTGTGTTCTATCAGTGTGAGAGCAAATATCCCAGCCAAAGAAAAATGTTTCACGAGAGAACAAGTGCTACAATATTTCAGCATAGAGGCTGTAGCAGGCTAATTTTAAGATTTTGCATGTAAAAGATGAAGCTGTTAACAGTGCCTTGGCATCAAGATAGCACCAAAGAAAAAAGGAGATAATCAACAGGTGCCCATCCTGTGGTTTTGGTATTTATCTGGTTTTGTTTTTGATACCTCAGTCCTAATGCATAATGAGGGTGGTGTCATCATTGTCATGGAAACAGAGCATGATGGTGATTAAGATGGATTTGGGTCTTTTGTTTCTGGGGTGCGTGTAGTCGCTGAAGTGTCTCTTCTTGTGCAGTTTGCTGAGATTCCCTGCTATATGTGACTTCCACAAGCACAGCAAGTGAAGACCATGTGTTTTGGTGTTTCTCATCTGAGTAAATGTCAGCAAACAGCATCCACAAATCGACTTTATCATTGAACACAAGGGCCTTGGGGTGGTGGTGGTGATGTTGGATATTTCTGTCTTCAGAGAAGCTGATGTTATGCTGAATTGCTTTAATTTTGACTGGGGTTGGGGGGAGGGGGCCAATTCTGTGGTGGTGGACCCAAAACCTCCTTGCTGCAGTAGCTGGGTATTCGGTGAGAAGTAAATGGAAGCTGGAAGTCCCTGGGGCAGTTGTTCCTGTGCTGGGCGTCAGGGCTGGGGGATCCTGTCCTGGCTGGTGGGGAGGAGAATCTTGTGTCTCCTGGTGAAACGTCTCTGAAAAAAAGACCCTGTGCACTTCTTGGCAAAGCTTTTCAAAGGGCTCTGAAGGAGCAGACATGGCTCTGAGCCATCACTGTGCTTTGGGAAGGAAATCCCAGTCTCAGGGCAGGCAGCAAAATGCCCATTGACTTTTGCGGAGGGTGAGGGTTTGTCAGTGATTTACTGCTAGAGATGGGGGTGGATGAGGACAGCCTTAGGGCTGCTGTAGGGTTGCAGTGGCTGTTTTGGGAGGATTGAAAATAGCACTGCATTAAAGTGCCCATGGCAGAGTTGCTTGGCATACACATGTACAGTCTCAGCTTTGCATGTGGACTGTCTTAATGCCCTTCTGTCTTGCTAAAGGAGCAGAAATGTCCTGCCACAGGGATGTGATCCAGCCCCCTGCTTGTCCAACAAAGAAATTCTTGTTGCTAAACAAGAGGCTTTCTTAAGAAATATATAGATGCTGAGAGTCTGAATTTATGCTTCTCTCCATGGAATGAGTCACTGCACTAGTTTTTAATAGAGCCCCTCTGGATTTATGTGGCTGCTGCTCAGATTAAACTCTGATCGAGCGTGTGAAATAAGGTTCAGTAGTTGGTTGTGCTCTGCTGCTGTCCTGACACTTGCAGAGAGTTGCTGGTTAAAGTCTGCTTCTGGCTTTTTCTGTGCAGATAGTAAATACATTACGGGGCATCCTCCTTTTAGATTACACTGACGGCCTGCGCATGTTGCTACTTGATATTTTTAAGCAAACATCGAATACCTGCTGTCTTGTTGGTTGTGTTTCATTTAATTGAATTCAGTCTTATGTGAGAACATGCTGACATGTCCAATCAATACAGTCAGTGAAAGTGTAGCAAGAGGAGGGGAAGGAAATCAGCTATATGATGTTATAAGCTAATAACGAAGTAGTTGTAATGATTTGTAATAGTAATTTTTAGTTCCCTCTGTCCCCCTGTCAGGACTTGCTTGCTTCCCCCCTCCTTCCCCCTATAGCTGCTGCCAGGTTCTTCCCTGAAAGTCAGAATTATGATTTGTAACACCTTTGGAGCAAGAGGTGGCAATTCCCCTGGGGAGGGAAGTGAGCTGGAAGAGCTGGTGGAAGAGCTGAGTGCTGTGGGTGGGGCAGGTGGTGGAGGAGGAGAGAGGAAGGGGGACTGGAGTTGTAGGGAGTGGTGGCGGTGCTGAGTCCTCGGATGCATACCTGCTGGTCTCTGCTGTAAGTAAACCTGCATGTAAAGCAGATAAATGGAAGTCAAAAGGGGAAAGGAAATTTCTTTTCCTGTGGTGCTGTTGACTTTGACTTTTTTTTCTCTTTTAAGTAGCAAAGGCTTATCTGCTGAATAAACCCACACTGTAAGAAGCAGGGATGGGCAGGAACTCTTGGAATTAAAATTTGAGTCTTGCAGTCTGCTTCTCCAGGCTTTGCATATCTTGTGGGGTTTTGTAAACTTTGTTTTGCTTGACAGCCTGTCTGCATCTATGAGGAAGGGTTTGCCTCTGGCTAGTGTGCCCTTTGCATTAAATTGAGCAATCCCTACTCCTCTGTCCTGTGAAAGTTAAACTGGAACAGCTGTATGGCTCGTCTGTAGTACAGCAGCTATTTTTTTTACCTTCTTTTTTTATTGCAGCTTTTGTTTTTGTTTTCAGCATCTTTTCTTATGTCTATCTTCCATCCCCTTGTGCTATCTGTTACTGTTGAATATTCAAAGTCTTGATCTGCACATGGGCTAAAAATCATTATTGCTTTGAACTTACAAATGAATTAAGTGAATTCCCACATCCACCGCAGGAAAGGAAAATATTCAGTTTGAAATATAATTTGGAGCCTATAGGAAAATGCATCTGATGAAGTTTGTGCTAATTCTATAGCTTCAGTACCAAAGCACCAGCTCTGTTATCATCAAGAGTATTGAGTGTAAGCTCTATATTTTAATAGTAACTCTGTATGGCTAATTAGTTTGAAGGCTCTTTGAAGAAGCCGATGTATTGACTAAATAAGCTCTTATTTTTCAAAGCAACTAAAGGGACTCTTAATTTACAGAGCAGATAGTTGTAAAACTGCCTTCAGTTTGCATACTAGGAGCCAGTGTGAAGTCTGAGTGTGCTTGGAGTCAAGTTCACTCCAATGCTGTCTGCCAGGGTTGGTCTTAGTGTGCTTAAGGGAGGTTTCTGGGTCTTTGGCACAGTAGTGCAGCATAAATTTGTGCCACTGGGCTTGACGTGTCCAGGAGGAGGGTGTCATGTAATGAATGCCTGTGCACCATTGAAATCAGTGGCAGCATTACCAGTCTCCTCTCTGCTTGCAGGCGAGTTGAATCCAATAATGAAGAGCAGCTTTGAGTTTCTAACCAGATGACATGGCTAATCCTAAAGCATGTATAAAGCGGCCATAGTTATTAGGAGATTTGTGGCTTTGAAAGTTCGGATTCCCTTAGTGCAGTTCGTTAATGGCAAGGATTTGTGGTAAGTGAATAATAGATGAAAGTCATCAAAAGGCTTACAGGGGATTTCTTGTGACGTGTTGCTGGTCTGTCTCATGCCAGGGCTGGAGATTTCTGAGTGGATTCTAAAATCTAAAAAAAGAAAAAAATAAAGGAGGACAATCGTTCCCTGTTTTGCGTCACTCTGGGAAATCAAGTTGATGGTGTGATGTGTTGGGAACTACAGCCACAGTGCAGAGTGATGTGTGCTTAATTCCCCTGGCTCTGGCTCTCTTATATGCTGGCAGCGCCCTGACAGCAAACAGACTCTTTGTAGCACCAGGATCTGGCAGCTGGAGGGGAAGGGATGCCCATGGCCATCATTTCTTCTGCACTGTGCCAGGTGAGCAGGGCCGGTACTGCACCTCCTCACCATCTGGCACAGCTCTTCATTTGGCTCCTAGGGGTATTTTCACCTGCAATGCTTCTGGTACCGCAGCACCAAACAATTCCTGCAAGCCAGGAGCTGCCAGGCAGCAACTCCCGTGGGCTCTGCAGTTCTGAGTGACGCCTCTCCTATAGGACAGTCCCCTGCTTAAGCAGGAGGGTGTCCCAGTGTTTGTGCCAGGGACTCTTCTCAACCAGGGTGGTGTGCAGTGCTGTCTGCCCTTACCTGCTTCTGTGGTAATAGATTTGGTCCTAATTGGTCACTGGGCTGAAGTACCTGCATCACCTTTTGAGTGGCAGCATCAGTCCCTGCTCAGAGGCAGGATCAGGGCTGCAAGCAGCTCCTTCCTGAGTCCACAAGGAGCAGAAATCGATGAATGACCCTCCCTGTTATCATGGTGTGATGGAGGTGTGAGGGTGAAAAAAGTTAGGCAGAAAACTTGTGAGGTGATATCCTGATGTGGGATGGAGGGTGAGAGCTCGTGATCTCCATTTGTTTGTTGTTTTTTTTTAATTTAAAAGAAAAGTATATATTTAACTCTGCTGTTGTGTCCCAAGTTGGATTGCACCTGTGTTATGTTTGGCAACATCTAATGAAACTACAACTTGAGGCAAATACTGATGAATTTTGGCTGCAGCAGCAGCTGGGGGAGGATGATTTGGTGCTGGGAAAAACCAGTTATGTGAATAGATCCAGAAGGCAGAATCCCGTCTGTTCTCCTGACGGTTAAAATAATGTTTGCTTTCAGGGATGCTGCTGGGAACTGTCCCAAGGCAGTTTCTGGGATTGCAGTCCCCATAGTGGCCTGTCAGAGGGGTGCTTGTGCATTTTGTAGCTGGCGGAGTGGTTACAACAGTCTGCAAAACTGTATTAAATCCAGAATCTTCACTGTGTGCAAAGCGTTTGTTGGGAAGTTGAAATCATCTGCAAGCTTTAATCCATGGATCCTCCGAGGAGGGCATGTCTGTCTTGTTTGTGTTGCAAAACCAAGTGAAAGTTAGGAAATGTTTATGACTGCTGTCATGTGTGTTCCTTAATTCTTCTCCCTTTTGGCCTTATTCAAACTTACTGTGGTAAAAACAGAAGATGAGGTTGTAATTAGAAGCTGGTTTATAATGTAAGCATCCAAGGAAAGAGGCAAACTCACAACAGACAGACAGGCACATGTATATCTGGCATTGCCCAATTCCTGCCTTTGCAGGCTGTTGTGTTGCAGAGTCCTGGCTGTAGTTCCTGAAATTACTTGAGTGTTGGGTTCTGGGGGTGTACAGTGTCAGTAGAGGTGTCATCCTGGGGGCAGTTGTCACCCAAGCAGGAGTGATTATCTCCACCTAGGTTGGTGACAGCCTCAGCAAGTTGCCCTTGTTTTGCTGGTGATCTGCTTCCTCCTGAGAATCCTGAGCATCCTTCAGGGAAGTGCCTGAATTCAAGGCTGTGCACTTGCCTGGGGAAAAGTAACTTCAGCCCATCACCGGAGAGCTCAGATGGGAAATGTTTGTTCTCACTGAGAACTGTAAAACTGAATGAGTACCGGCACGGTTTGCTTGTTTTAGGGAGGATGAGTCCTTTGTTCTGACAAAAACGACAGGAATATCAAAGATGTATTTAGGCACTGGGAGAGAGGAAGGGTTTGGTGTGACTGACGGAAAGTGTTGAGCAAGAGATGGTGCTTTGTGCAGGGTTATTATGGTTAGAAACCTGTCGCGGCATGCAGGGGAAGCACGGTTCAGCAAGCCCATAGTCAGAGCCGAAAGCAGTTCATCCCCGGGATTTACTGTATGCGCAGCCCGTCCTCACCGCAGAGAACAAAACAGTGATGTTAAATAGCTAAATAAACCTCCTGTCCCCGCGGGCCATGGCCTTCAAAAGGCAAAATTATCCTTTGCGAGAGTGGGTGCAAGTGAAACGAGACACTGACGGCCGCACAGGGAGGGCTGAGTCTGGGGCAGCCTGTGAGCAGAGTTTTGGGTGACGGTGTTGCCTGGGCCTGTTGAGGGTCTCACCATTTGTGGAAAATTCACTCCTTTTTCCTTCTTCCTCAGGCCTTCTACAGCCTGGAATTCATCCTGAAGTCACGGAAAGTAATGTGGGGGTGCATTTATAGGAATTCAGGCTCTTTTCCCCCCTGTGTTTAAGGTTTTTTGCAGTGTTGTCAGATTGTACTTTCAGACTTTTTCTCCTGCTCCAACAGAAGGTTAGGTTTTCTATTCTGCTGTTAGTTGAGAGGTAAATTTCTCATCCCAAATACATGTTTCTGGCCTATTGAGCTTCATGGTCAAATCACGAGATCCAAGGATGCTGAGTAATAAGCATTACTCCCCCCAGAAAGGAAGAAGCAGCTGGTGGAAGTAGCTGCCATATTCAGTATTAGGAAGAATCCTGGAAAATGCTCAAAACTGAGCAGTCTTCTGAAGGCAAGTAGCCCTTGCTGCTAAAATTGTCCCTCTCAAATAAATCTGAGAGCCATGAATTTGTTCTTTCCCTATCTGCCCCCCAGCAGTCACAGAGTTATTTGAAGCCTGGCCTCTCTCTGTTAATAGGGCTCCTCTCAGGAGCTCAAGTAAGCCTGCAAAAGCATTGGAAATAAGTCTCTTCTAACCCAGCATACTGCTTCCTGCTGTAAAATAGACTTGATTAAATTTTCTGGCTCTCATTTTCATCGCTTGCAGACATCCAAACCTTCACTTCTCAGTGGAAAGAGGTATACTGGGAATTGCAACTAATGTTAAAATGTAAAGAATGTGATTTGCCAAAACAATGTTGCAGAGATTATTATTTTGTTTTGTTTAGTGTTTTTTTTTTATCCCCCCCCCCTTTAAAATACAATAAATTGTAAAACTTTGCTGCTGGAGTAAGAGCTATTTAAGTGAGATGTGTTCGTTCTCCTCCCGTTTGGGCATTTGTGATAATTTCTGCATAGGGAAAGATAAGCAGTTTTGTCACCCACAGGGGTGATCTTGCTGCCCAGGAACAGCCTGTACCTGCCACTAGCACTACCCTGTGCTGCTGTACCAGCACTGTCTAGGGGCAGATCCAGCCCCCGAGGGCTTGCAGCCCTCCTACCATTAAGCTTGGCATCAGGGGGTCATCACATTTACAAGGGCAATTTTTTGTGGTACCCTCCCTGGCTGCTGTGTCTGTCAGTGAAAAATCCTGGATTATGGTAAAGAATATCTCCCATGCTGAACTTCTCATTCAATTTTGAGTACAAACCATTTCTCTCCGGTTAAATCTACTCCTGGCTGTCACTGCTGCCTGGTGTGATATGAAACCGGGGGCAGAATTAGATAAAAGATTTGCAGGGAGGAAGAGGAAAGGATGTGAGCTGGATGCTTAGAAAAAAGTTGTTTTAAAGGGGCGATCCTGAAATAGCCTGGAGGAAAGGCAGAGAGCCCTGGAAATAGGGTGGTGAGGTGTGAAAAACGGTGACGAGATTTGAGTACTCAGGGCAAAGTGGCAGCAGCATTACACATGGAATGTGCTTTGTACATAGGTCACACACATGGATGTCCTTTGACCTTCCTCCTTCGTGCAAGGCACATGTGCTTTCCAGTTGAGTGATGTATTTTGGACAAAGCTCTCAGGCACATGATGAGATTCTTGGGGTTGTCTCTGCAGGGCCAGGAGTTGCCCTCAAGGATCCTTGTGAGTCCCTTGCAGCTCAGGATGTTCTGTGGTTCTACTTCATGCTTTGCAAAGGTGAACTCGTTTGAGCTTCCCAGTATGGAGTGAGCCTTGTACTTGGGAGGAACACCGTGGAGAAAAAAAGTGGCTACCATGCAAATCTGGAGACTTCAGAAAGATAGCACTCAATGCAAATCTGTAATAAACTAAAACCTTTATTTTGATATATTCTCTCAGTTTGAAAGTCAAAGCTCCAACCCCTCTTTGTTCACATTTGAGATTTGCTGCCCAATCCTGAAGTGCCATTTTAAAAAAAGCCAGACATCTGAACTAATGATAACAAGCTGGATCTCTGCAATTACCAGCAACAGTGAAAACACTTTGAGCACTGCTCTGTAACTTACAGCAACTACTGCAAAAAGTAATCAGGAATTTATTTGTATTCCTCTGTGTGTGCTGGGCATGCCCACAAGCAAATCTTGTCTGGCTGAGTCCTTGTACTTCTTGTGAGGCAGAAGATCATATGTGGATGAAACAGATGATAGCACTGGTCTTTGCAAACTTGCTTCATATCAATACACTGGCAAACACTCTCATTAAGGGCATGGGGCAGTTACCCCATGTCTACATTAGGAAGACATGCAAAGGGGAGGATGAAACTGTTGAGGCGAGACTTGACCTCCACACTGGTTATTTTGGGGGTTACTTTGGATTATCTCTAGTGCATTTCCAGGAAGCAAATGCTGATGGACATTCAGCTGGAGCATATGGCACAGCAACCAGAGTGCATTGTGTGTGCTCCTGGCACACACTTGCCATTTGATTGTCATTAAGAAGAACCCTGTGGGAGCTTGGAGACTGCGCAAGCGTGCAAACCAAAACACCATAATAGGGAAAATGAAATGTGTTTCAGAGCTGTGCTCTTGATTTGTGTTACAGTGGTAACCTAGATCCTGTTGATGGCAGCCCTTCATCGTAGGGGTGTTGGGAGGGATAGTGGCTAGCATGCTCCCTGGAGATTGAACATTCCCCTTCATCTGCAGTTCTTGGGCATTTTTTCCACTCTGTCCATTCTTCAGTAACAGGGATGTAAAATAACTGCTCCATGCTGCATCAGAGTCCAGTACAGCCTTCCTTGAGGAGGGCAGGCAAACCCAATTCAAGACATTTTTCAAAATATATTTGCTAAAAATGCAGTAGCGGGAAAGCTGCTCTGTTGTTGACCGTGGTGGTGCTCAGAGATGGATGTGTGTTACTCGTTTGCCCCTGTGTGGCAGCTGAATTAGTGTGAGGCATCAGCAACCGAGTCATCCGAGGAAAGGCTTGTCCACCTCTGGGCTTCACGAGGGAGAGAAATCGACACCTTCTTTGAAAAAAGCTTCGAAGTGTAAAACGTGACCTGCCTCTAAGTCCTCAATAAGACAGCAATTGGGAATGAAGAGCAGTTGCATAGAGCAGCAAACAAAAAAGCTTCTGCTTGTATCACTTGGAGCTTCAGGAGCATGAGCGTCTTCTGAAGAGCAAGAGGTCATTGTGGTGGGAGAAACTGCATCTGAGCAGCAGGAACACAGCATGGGTCAAAGGATATCTGCAGGTGCTGGTGCCCAGGTGTGACTTGATATAATTTTGTCCTGTTGCAGTAAAAATAGAAAGTGTTTATAATTTTGAAACTGATAACTAGTAATTTGAAATTGTTTAGTTTTCTTGTAACTGGATATGATATTTGTGAGTGTGGCCCTGTTGCCAGCTGAATGTCCATTTGCAGTAGAGCCATGAACTAACAAATTGGAACATTCAGTGCTGGAATGGTTTGAATGGATTAGACCACTTCTGTTTGTGCACTCTACTGCTAACCAAGGAACGAATAGAATTTGTCTCCTTAACACCTATCTCTCAAAAAGCACCATGTGCCTCTGCCTACTGGGACTTGCAGATGCAGTTGGGGGAGTTGCATGTTTAGTAAGATGAGGTCCGTTGTAAAACACAAGTCCAAGATCTCTGCAGTCGAAATGCAGCGTTACTGCTCTGTCCTCCTAGCACAACCACTACATCAGCAAATCCCAAAGGATTTTATGATGACTGCAATTGCAAAACCTGTTGGGTTTAGGATGTCTGTCAGAGTTTGGGGGGTTCCTTAGGTGTGGAGAAGCTGTGCAGCTCCTGAAGTCATCCTCTTCAGATGTTTGTTCTGGGAGGAGAGAGGAATCAGTGTGGCCACTCATATCCTTCATCCATGTGCAGTGTGTTCTGGAGGTCCCTGCTCTGCTGGTTGCTCTACCAAAGCCCTGGACATGTTTCTGAAGCATCTCATCAATATGCAGGGTAGAAATGTGTGGGTTTTGTGCTGTGGCAGCATAATGGAAATGATCCAGCCTGTCTTCTTTCTACACCTGTGATGGGGACGTGATTCAGCTGGGCTTCGTTGTCTGTGGAAAGGGTGCCTATCCTTTGGGTTTTAGAAAGAGGAGATACGAATGCCATTCAGGCAAAGCCAGACAGTACTTCTGTCTGCGCCATGTGTGCAACTCCCTTCCCTGAGGCTGCAGCCACACATCTCTCAGCCCTGCATAGGTGGGGACTGTTGGTGGGAGCGGAAACGTGTGGTGCCTTGCTGCCATCAGTCTTCTCCTGTCCCTGCCTCTGCTCCACTGTGACCAGATCAGAGCACTGGGCTGTGTTTAAAATACCCACCTTGAGGTCTGAGTTGTTGAAAGTTTGCTGTGGCTGGGTTAGTTTAAAGCTGGATCAGTTCCCTAATTGGGTTCGTTTTTACTGTTGTCCCTATGACTGGTACCAGCACCTGAGCAGGCAGGATATGGGGTGGGAGGAAAGCTGTGGTGGTGTTTGGTGTAGGCCGATCCCAGGTGTATGGTAATTGTGAAACTCCAATACTTAAAGCCAGTGGCTTCACCACCTCAGACCTTGCAGCAACTCTTTGGGATGCCATGTTGTTTGCCCTATTTTTTTCATGGAAAGACGTGCCTGGGGTGCTGTCAGGGATTTGTAGCACAGGAAGGGGAAAGGAATTCAGTCTCCCCAAACCCAAAGCCACATCATTGCACTGATGCCAGGTAGAGTGAGGTGTCTCACCAGGTTTTGTCATGGTCCTGTGTTGAAAGGCTAAGCTGATTGCCATCTTAGAGCAAAAGCTGCAGGCAGGCCAGGGAGTCCATGAAAGCGCAGCAGTAATCCTTCCTCTCCTCCCTTTTTGCCACTCCTAAGAGGTCAGGATTTCACAGCGGGCAAAGACTTCTTGCCCAAGGCCTCCTGCCAGCCTTACTAAATATACCTTGAAATTCAACTTTCAGAGTTGTTTTTCCTTCAGAATTTCAGTAAGTCTAGTTACATTCCTTGCTATAAATTTAATAGTGAAAAATATGCCGTGGTCAATACTGGATTCAGAGTTTTCTTTTCCAGAAATCCACCAGTTTGGCTATCCCAAGAAAAACCTAGTATGGCATAGAGAGCCACAGCCCCTTGAGACTTGTAGAGTTGCTGCTTAACTTTGGCCATGAGCTGAAGGCTGACGGTGTCTCGTCCTCAAAAGGCAGATGGGAGCACCTCTTGTGTACCCTGGGCTGATTGAATGCACTCCCTAGGTGTTATTACCCTCTCAGCATTGTGACTGACTTTTCCTTTGCCCTTTCTGCCTTTCCTCTTGTGTATTAAGGGAGTCAGAGGACACCGTGTCCCTTGTATGTGCCATTGCCTGCAGAGCCTGGGGCAGGAAAAGGCTTGTTGGTGATGAGATATTGGATCAGGCTCATTCGTGGTGTGCTGCAGCTCTGTGCCCGCAGAGTATGTTGAAGTAGCAGCCAGATTTACCAACACCATCGCTTTCTGCTAAGATAAATTTTGGCTGGAGAGTTTAGTCTTCTCGGAGGACTAGGATGAGAGTCCTCATCCTAGAGGAGGTGGATGAGAGAGCTGGTCATGGGTGTCCCTGCAGCCCTGAGGCTGAGCCCTCTTGCAAACTCGGATGCAGCTCCCCAGCTTGGTGTTTTCCTTTGCCTACATTAAGGCAGACTTGACTCCTGCCTGAAGACATGGCAATCTGTGGAAAGTACCCCTTGGTGCTTGCCAAAATCTGTACTCAGTGGGGTGGATGTTCTTGCACAGTGACGGCAGCAAGGTGAGGGTTTCATGAGGATCGTTCGATCAGTCACTATCTCTTAGTCATTAATTTGCCCTGCCTTACCTGAAAAGCAAGTTAGCTCATTTGCCAGTGTCATAGAGAAATGGTTTGTTAAGTTTAGCTTTTAAAATCCCCCTTGAGGCTGGAGGTTTCAGCTCTGCAAGGATCAACGCTGCCCTTCATCTTTCCAGCCTAAAGAAGATTGAGTTTCAAGACACTTTACCGTGCCAAACTCTTTCAGAGAAGAGCATGAAAATTAGTGGTCTGTCTGTCCTGCGAAGGACATTACAGGTCCCCGGGGGGAGGTAGGCGGGGGCTCTGAAAGTGGTCGTCTCGACTGAGGTTTCTGCTCCGTGCCTTGGTGAGCTGCACCACTTGGCTGGCTGGCAGGATGTCAGTGATGCTCTGTGTGTGTCATCCAAAGCACTTTCTGATCTATCAGGATGAAGGGTTCTGGAGAAATGCTAAATAGTGTTATTAGTGTAAAATAAACATACTTCGATATTTCTGACCCTAAAGTGGATCCAGATGCTTTCTTATGGATGCTGGGTCTGCTTTGGTTTTTCCATGGCTCAGTGTGGCTGTCTGCATTTGTTCAACTGAGATAGGATGTGACAGAGAGCTTGTCACAGCATGCTCTTGTCAAGTCTGTAAACCTTCACATTTATACATGCATACACTCAAATATATATATATATATATCTATCTGTATAAGAATGAAAAAATTACTGTCTTAGTCTAAGACACCATTTCCGAGTCTGACACTTCACACACTTGCCAAGGAACTTGGAATAAACTCAGTGAGTTTATCAGCTTTTATGATCACAGCAGTCAGTTCAGCTGTGTAGGGGAGAAATGGGATTTGGATGAATAACTCAAAATAGTCTCCGAAGGAAGTGAACGTGTCCCTCTCTTTATAGCTCTGATACAAAAAGGGTATTAAACACCCCTTGATATCAGTCACCAGTTGCATTTTTCAACCTGTGGTTGAGCTTTGCAAGAGGTAACTTTATGTCTCTGTTTCAAGTATAAAACAATTACCCCCTGGTTTTAAGGATTATTAACATTTTCATGGTTTCTCTCCTACAGAGAAGAACAAGTCTTCCCCACTGCTTAGGGGTTATGTTTTATATGGGCTGGGGTTTTACCAGCACTGGTGCCAGGGTGAGATCAAAGTAGTAGGAGCAGCCGGGTGGTCCTTCCTTCTGAGCACACCAGTGGGAAGTGTTTCCAAGCCAGTATTTCAGTGATTTTTTTTTTTTTAGACGCTGGTTGGGGAGATGATGCCATAGTGTCTGAGGGGACTCCCAGCTGTGCCACGGAGACTTGACATTACCTTACACTTTCTGTCAAATACAGAAAGTGTGGATGAGTGTTCTGCTGGTAAAATCTTTTGCTTCGGTAACTGATACTAATAGATGTATGACGAGCTGGTAAAATCTCATGCGTTCTTAAAATCGGTGATAATAGGATTTGTTATGTATTGTGATTTGGTGGCAGTTGAACTAGCTGCCCAAGGTTTCTTAGCTGGTGTGTGAGATCCAAGGCTTTCACCAAACCCTACTCCATACCCTGCAAACCAAAGCTGGAAATAGTGTGTTTTAGAGTCTTAGTTTTCAATAAATTTGGATCAGTCAAAGCTGAATTAGGGTTATATTTGCTCCATGCACCTTCTCCATCCAAGCTGAAGTCCACGTTCAAACTAAAAGGCAGCTGGGAGGTTGGAGCTGATTCCCCACATCTGTGCTGAGAGCTGCCGTGTGTGCTCATCAGCTCTGATCCTGCCCTGCCTGAGACACTGTTGGTGTATTGATTGCAAAAATCTCTGTGAGTGCTCTACAGGGACCAAATCTAAAAAAAGACTTGTCTGCATTACACACATAAACCCCTTGAGAAGGGGGATTTGGGGTCTTGTCTATCTTTTTGCAGTTTTCTGCAGTCCAGCAACTGTATAATTACATTTTATCGAATCCATCCTTTCTGGCATGGGATGCTCCCGGACTAATAGAAAGCAATAAAAAAGCTGAAGGTTCTCACTCATTTAAGACAACCTTACCTGTCTTTTGTCCAGTGTTGAGAGCTTGCTGTGCTTCCCTGGATTTTTTTTGTCTTCTTACTTAAACAGGAAAGAAATGACAAAGAAAAATGAAGCCGGCTAAGTAGGTGGCATGTATTTAGCTGGCTCAGGCTCCTTGGTTATCAGTCCTATCTTGGGAGGGCAATACAATAAATGACCACAGATTCTCGGTGTATTATTTTCCTGTCTTGTCTCTTATCTTGTCGTATGACTTTAGTGTTGTATCAGTGCTGGTTTTCCTGGTCTTTGGTTCAAAACAAACTCTTGAGATAACGATGCCACTTACTGCATCATTGGTCCCAGCAGGACTTATCCTGTCCGGAAATACCTGACATGATCTGGTGTATGCAATGACTTGCTGCCATGCAAAGGTAATTGCTCACTGACCCAGAGAAGACTTTTTTTTTTTCCCCGGTGGAAACTTATTGTGTGTTTTGAACTGCTGAAAAGTACTCAAGAAGACATAAACCCATGAGTTACTACAGGCTGCATGCCTGGAACATGCAGGCCATCTCAACATATGGAGTAAATCAGCATGGCTCCGCTGACTTCAGCGCAGCTGCATCTATTTCTGCTCGCTGTAACCCTGCTCCAGACTGGAGGGATGGTTGTGTGTGAAGAGTGGCTAGGAAAAAAACCTCCTTTTTTTCTTCCCTTTTCATAGCTTTACACTTTATGATCGGAATAAATGTACCACAAGTGGAGGTGATAAAGTAAATTATTTTTGCATCTATAGAAGTACTTTATTTGGACATACGCTAAGTTGCCTCTTGTTCCCCTTACTTCCAAAATCAAGTAGCTGATTAATGCATGCACTTGGTTACTGGCAGTAAAAAATATGTCAGTGGTTAATTCAGAGATTGGTGTTTCAAAAACTCCACACACATGCACCTGTACAGAAACGAGTCAGGCAGACCTGACTCTGCATAAAGACGGGGTGGGCAGCACCCATGTAAGCCACAGGACTGGGGAAGAGGAGCTGCTTTCTTGTTTCCATGTGCCAGGAGAAGCAGTGCTATCAGGCTTATGTGTGATGGATCAGAGTGCAGTGGTATTGCTGCAAGCAAAAGTCATGAATTTTAATCAACTTTACTGGCTGCCTTGAAATTTGAGTTGAAATATAAATGTGAAAAACAGGCAGCTCATATTGTTTCTGGAACAGAACTGCCCCTTTTCTGGTGATTAAAAGAATATTTCTTTTAACTTGATAATCAAAAATACTTCCATCTTAGTTTTGGATTTTTTTTTTTGGCTAACCCTTTAGGTCCTGCCAGCCTCATGTGTCTCCTGGAGCCAAGTGTCACCTCATGGCCACCCAGACAGCTGACCTTGGCTGCTGAGACTTCTCAACCAGAGGGGTTTTTGGCTGTCTGCTTTCAGCCATTTTGAAAAAGGTGGTTTTAGAGCTCTACTTAAATAGTCTTAATGTCTGGGAAAAAAAAATTAAAAAAAGAAGAATTGCCTGGTGAAAACTGAATGGACTGTCCAGGGACAGTCGGTTTATATTCATTGGGGAACTTCGGCACATACTTGTCCTTCCCTTCTGTTGCTCCAGGGCTGCTTTTAAGGTTATTTAGTTGCAGTGTTCATTTGGACATCGGTCTGCTTAATTAAATGTAAGTGATTTGAGTGCTGATGTTGTCTGTGGGGGACATGGAAGCTTAGGGAAGAAGTGGAGTGAAAATATCAACTCTTGTCCCTGGACAGAACACACACCCATCATTTTATTTCCAGCCACTGCCAGCCTGGTCCGAATTATTTTAGTAGTTGAGAGTGCTTTCCTCACTCCTCTGTGCAGGAGTTTGCTTTAGGGGTTATCATAGCTGCTTTTCCTGTTTTGCCATTAAGTCACCTCTGTGCAGGATTAAGTTTGAAGGGCTTTATTTGAGGCTAACCAACTTTTAAGAAAGGGAAGAGGAAAATTAGTCTACAAGCAGCAGGGAGGGGAAAATATTGGTGGCAGACTCCTGAGTTGTTCCTCCTCTCTCAAGCACAAGTGCTGTGTTATTTTCTCTTAGAATCTTCTGTGGTGCAACTCCACACCTAGTTTCTCATCTCTAAAATCTGTAGGTTCAGCAACTGCTCTATATCAGCAGAGAGTTCATTGCAACTGCAGCTTATTTGATGCAGAGGCTTATTTGATGCACTGGGAAATTCCTGCTGCCTTCACTAGTGAGAAAGGCAATATATTTTGGAGGCCTAAATTAGTGTGAAAGGGCACATACAAACCTGCTAAGTACAAATTCCAGCTTGTTTGTACTCTCAGTTGGTTACACCCTTGGCTCAGGACCCAAATATTTCAAGAATTTGAGTTGAGGTATATCCTTTCCCAAAAGAGGCATGAAGTTAGATTCCCCTTTTGCATCAATGGGTGCAGTTTCTGTAAGGTCACAAAGGGTTTGCTTGAAGCAGAAATGTTAATTCCTTCAAGGCATATCCAGAAACTTCAGGAGGGGAGATGATGCTTTGCTCTGATGCCTGGGGGCTGCTCCTTGAACAGCTGAGATGATTTGGCCCTTCCTTTGAACTGGAATATGATTGCTATGAAGGAAACTCACCTGATTTCCTTTTCAGCAGCTGGGATGCCTTGTTACCATGTTTTGCTATACTGGGGCCATTGGTGCTACGCCTGCTTACCCCAGTGGCTGATTTTTCATTTTCCCTGAGGCCTTCAAAGCATTTACGTGTGCTGAAGCAGATTAGTTTCACTAAGGAGGTTTATTTCAGATGCAAATGCTCTATGGGCTGCTGCACAAATGAAGCCTGCCTGATTTTCAGTTTTTTAAAAAATATTTATTTATTTTAATACTCCACTGGAAACCCTTTCAGTTTTGCTTGCTTCACCTTTTCATGTTGCTGTGGTGCAGGTATGGAGGTCAAGGTGGTAGGAACATGTTTGGTGGCATTTACCAGCTGTCGCGTTATGCCGCGGTGGGATCAGCCCAGGTGGCTGGTAGGGCTGTTATTATTCCTGATAGTATTCCTGGAGTTCTCCTCCAATACTGAAGAAAGAGAGCATTTGCCGACGCTTCGGGGTATGATATCCACACATCAGGCAGTCAGCTGCCTGAACATCACAGGGTACGGAATGTTGGGGTGACAGGACGGGATGTGGGCACTGTGGGGTGAGTAGTTAGTAATCCTCGCGCATCCCTTTCCTTGCAGTTACCTGGCTGAGCAGTGTTGGAATGGCGGCTTTGTCTACCTGATCATGTTGCGCCGCATCAAGCGCAAGGCCCCTCTTCCTCCCTCCAACGGCAACAACAGCAACAGCTGCGACCCCAAAACCAAGCCCAGCCCCGAGCCCGGCGACAGAGCTGCTCAGAATGGGAAAAGGACCAGGAAGTTTGGGGTCATCACCAGAACACCGGGCAGCAAGGAGAGCAAGGAGAAGCTGGGCTTGGAGCACGGGAACGGGCACTGCACCCCGATGGAGGTGGAGATTGCTCAGCCAGAGACCTCTGAAGCAGAAAGCAATGGGGAAGAGCAGCACCAAGGCACTGGGGCACCCTACCGGTGCCGGCTGTCAGATGGTGGCATGCCAGACATCGGAGACCAGTCTGCCCAGGTATGTTTGCATTGGTTTTTCTAGAGAAGGAAGAGCAGCAAGCGTGCAAGCGAATTAAGTGGATTTCCCAGGCAATTTCCGTAGTTTCAGTGCTCTGTCCTTGGGCTGAGCCTCCAGGGGACAAGACAAGCTGTCATGGCACTAAGTTTTGGGATGTGGTCCAAAGCAGGGGGGCAGGAGGGTTGAAGAGTTAAATAATAATTGTCAGAACCTCTGTCATACTCCATCTGTGATGGAGGGGAAGGTCCTTATATCTCTGACCTCTCAGGGTTGGTCTCAGGATTTCTTTTGTTGAGACAACTGGTGACCCTATGACACTGGGGCAGGAGATGTCAGTGGAAGATGGTAATTTTGTCCTTTGGGGCTTCGTGTTTAGCTCTGCCTGGACTTGATGTCACCTTATAGCTCACGTTAACACTGGAATTGAAGCTTCCCTTTTTGATGCACCAGACCACATTGCATGTATTTATGCTACGAAACTTGTTTGGCCAGTGTTTGGGAACCGCATGGAAGTAATTGCAGATTTTTCTCAGAGTTGATGAGATAGACGATTTGTTAATGTTTGGGACGACAGTGGGATTGGGGCTTTCATTGCTTCTCTCTTCGTCTTAATGGAGATCTTAGGGTTTGTTGCCTGCCTAGAATTGCAGAGTTGCTGTATAAAGAAAAATAACCCAAGCCTTGAGCGGGTTTCAGTATGCATCTATCACCAGAAGCACCGTCTGCCAATCTTTCCAGAGGCACTGATAGTATAAACAGATGAACGTTGCTTTGTTGGGCTAGGGGCTGGCTGCAGCAGCTGGTTTTGGTTTTAAGACTTCAAAGCTGGTAACAAAGCAGTGTGAGTGGACATCTCATCACTAAATTCTGTTGAGAAAAGCATGGGTTTAAACGTGTCCTCTGAATTAGTGCTCCTCAGCACTACTGCAGGGTGGTGGTGATGGTGGTTGTGAACTCAGAGTAATTTAATTTAAAGTATGTTGTAGGAGCTAAAAGCAATTAAAAACCCTCTGGTTTTAAAGAACCATAATTGCAAAAACTTGCTCTTTGCATCAGTGAGACACTTTGGATTTTATGGTGCAACAGAAAGGGTAGGGTGTTTGTACACTGTTCTTGCAAGCCTTGTAATTGTTTCTAAAAGAAAACATTAAAAGCTTAAAAATAAATAAATGAATCATTTGGTATTTTGAAAGCTCTGGTCCGTATAAAAACTTCTTGAATCTGTTCTGAAGATGTCTAATTAAACCGATATTATAAATGAAGATGATCAGACTTTTTATTGAAGTGGAAAGCCAAAAATATATATATGTCAAAAAACCCCTCTTGATCCAGAGCCATCTCACACTAGTGTTACCTTGTTGTTTTGAGTCATTTTGGTCTGAGAAGTAAATTGTTAAATTCAGAACATATATGTATCAATGTGAGCAATAAATACATTTTTAATGCAAAACATATACAAGAGGGCTTTGTAAAACGTAAAAACATAGTTGAGGCACTGGAAAAATTTAAAAGCTATAATCTATTCAGCTGTGGTGTATTGGTTATGGAGGTGCAGTCGTTTAGTAAAATTGCTTCTCTCTTTTCTTTAATTCCCTCTCCCCCCCCTTTAATATTTTGCTTAGAAATATGACCTCTGTCTGTGTCAGTACTAATTACATTTTCCTGACATCTGAATGAGGAGAAATGTAAATAGCTGGAGCCTGAATAGCATGCCTTGATCATCCTTTGCTTTTTAAAGACCAGGGGGCCTTATAGAATCCTATCGCTTTAGTATCTGTGGGGTTACTGCTATCAGAGTAATGAGTGGCTTAAATCAGTTTCTTAATAAGGGTTCAATAGGGACAGTGACTAAAATTTTTTAAATTATTTGTGTCTTGTTTAAAAAAAAAAAAAGGCAGGGAATAAAGACACTTGGGAGCCTCAAATCTCACTTCCAGCTCTATTTTCAAAGCGTGACCTGGCACTCAGGCACGTGAGATCCAACCGTGTCAGGAGCCTTTTGAAAAAGGCATCCAGGATGTCGTGTCAGAAGTTGCAGGCTCCTTCCAGGCTTCAAAGCGTGAGCCAAAGCTCTCATAGCCGCAGGATGAGTTATCTCCTCCCGTGCGGGGACAGGGTGCATTGGCAGGGCACCCTCTCCGTGGGGAAAGCAGCTCCGTCCCCACTGCCTGCCCCACGCTCCCCATCTCCTCCACACGTTGACTAATTGAATATCCAGGGCTGTCAGCCCTGCGCCTTTGGGGAGCACTATATTCACTTTGAGGGGAGGAGAGCCAGCCTGTGACAGACTGGAGTTTGGCTGCAGGTGGGAGGAAAGGTTTCAAGAAGCCGCTCAGCGACCAGCATGGATGTGGGAGGACCTGGCTGGTCCTTCCCACTGCTCCTTTCCCCTTTCCCACCCCAGGAGGCAGATGGGAGCATTACTGAAACTGGAATATGGAGTCCAGGAAAATACCTTTTTTTCTCCCTATAGAAAGTTATTATGAAGTTGTTGTAACCAAAACAGGGGTGAAGAGGTTGGGTTGAATCTGCATGTCCTCAGCCACTGCTGTGCTGATCCCAGCAGGTAGCTCATGGCCAGTGCCTAGGGGATGTTGTGCTGGGAGTGCTTTTGGGGCATCCATATGTCATTTCAGTGCCCTTCACTTCCAGGGTACCTCTCCCACAAGTGAAACACCTCCCAACAGAGTGGGGTTGTTCTCCCATTTCCTCCATACTTGCTGCTCACAACAGCAGTACTGGATTGTGAAATGACAGACAAGATGAATACTGTTTGTCAAGTGAGCCTGCCAGGAGATTCCTGTGTTACTGGTTTGTGTGCATGTGCCAGTCCCCTTCTTCAGGCTTGCTTTCATCTCTCAGATCTTGATCTGTCTCTCCTGTGCACTTGGCATTTGCTGTCGCTGTGTATAAACAAATCTGCCAGGCTGTTTGCTGGTATGTAACCTTCAGTAAATACTGTACCTGTCAATTAGCAGGCAGCATTTAATGTTTATAGGTGGTTAACTTATGCTGAAATATTTTTAGGATGAACTTAAATGCCTTTCAAAAATGTGGGGATTCAAAGCAGCAAAGCTGTATCTGCCTGGCAGGAAGATCTCTGAAGTCTGGAAACCAGACTTTGGAGAGGACCCAGGCTGGCAGCAGTGAGAGTCAGGGGCAGTGATTTAAGATCAGGCAGTCTCTGAGCTGGAGTAATGATCCCTCACATTCTGGGAAGACTGGGGAGCTTAAACACAGAAATTAAAGTTTAATTCTTTTATTCAGTGGCCTGAGACAGGTCGTAGTTTTGCAGGCTGATAATTATATAGGCACATATGGAAGAGGAGTATGGGAAGACGCTGCTGGAGTCAATTAAAAAATGATAAATAAAAGGAAACTGTGAGTTTTCCTCACAATAGAGCAGTCCTGTGGTTTCACTGTGTTTACTGGTAGGACAGAATCCATCAGTTTTGTTCTCAATTTCTCTGTCATGGTGTTTTTGGAAGATCTGTTGACTGCTTCTGTTGCTGTTCAGCCCAGAGGTGGCCAGATCTGGTATGGACAGGGATCAGAAGTAGGACTGAGGTTTGCAAGGACGAGACTTAGGAGTGTGAAGGGCAGGAGTCTCATTGTCAAAGGGGACTTGAACTGATCCAGGTCTGGCTGGCACTATGAGGGGCTTTCATTGATGAAACCAGAAACAGCTTGGCTGAAGATGAGATGTACCAGAGCAGATTGGCCCCCTTTGCTTCCTCCAGCCACCGCAGGATGCTCTGAAAGTTCTTGAAACACCAACTGTTAAAAGCAAAAACAAGACACTCCCAGAATGCCCCTGAATCCTCTTGCTTCTTTATAGGCATCCAAATTAGTAAGGGCTTCAAATCCAGATCCAGATTTACCAGTGTAAAGGAGATTGGGCAAGGCAAAAGTGCTTTAATCGTGAGGGGAGGCAGTTGAGAGGGGCTGGGACTCTGCATTTGAGTGTTTCTCCATTGTCAGGAATATGTGTCATGGGAGAAGTTCAGGGTGTGCACCAGGTGTCCTGGTGGCTGGTAGCACCGTGGTGTGGGGCTGGGGTGGAGTGCCTTTCCAAGATGGAAACAAGTCAGCATCTGGTGTTCCTCCAAGCTGTATCTGATGCTTTTCTGAAGTCACTGTCCATTAACAAAAGGAGGGAGGGGGAAGAGCAAGGGAATGTTAATGCCTTGCCTCCTAGAAGTTTTTGGGGAGGTCTGGGCTAGAGGAGTGCTTCAAGGTCTTGCCTCCCTGTTGTTAACCTCATTACTCTGCAGTGTGTCGCAGCCATTAGCGCAGTTTGCCAAGCCAGCTTTGCTCTTATAGCCCAGCTGAGCCCAGTTTGCATAGACCACAGCGCTCTCCAGACTCATCAGTGTGTACACAGGTGCACACAGACGTGCGTGTGAGCAGGAGTCCACCCAGGTCTTTGCCAGCCAGCACTTGCTTTTGTATTGCTCCAACTGCACGGCACTTGCTCTCTTTTCATCAGCAGCTCTCTTCATTCCTCAAGCCCATTATTGCTTCCTTGTTGAGATGGCTTGTCTTGCAAGAGGATGAATGCTTTTGAATTGCATTTTACTTTGCAGCTAGGAAAGGCTGACAGCCTTTCTGTAGCAGTACTTGCCAATTAGTGTTGGTAAATGCCAGCCTTACCTTGAGTTTTGGTTAATGGAAAATGCTCCTTATCTTGCCAAGCAGAAGAGGAAGGCTAATAGGATATTACAGGAATCAAAACATGAGGCTTGAAATAATACAATAGCTTTAAGCATTTTACTATTTTGTTAAACTTGATGGGAAAAAAAAAATTCTCATCCTTTTGCTGTACCAAAATGAAAAACTTGCTGTAAGCAAGGTACTCCAGTGAAGCTACTGAAGCTAAGTTGCTTTACATCAATTTTTTTTTTTTGGCAACCTAAGCAGTAATTACTGTTTCATCAAGGCTTTTACTGGACTCTTATATGATGCCTTTTTTAGACATAAATAACACTGGTTTGAGGTGTTAATGTAGACACTTTTAGTCATGCAAAGGCCTTCCTCAGAATCTGATTCTATTCTTAACATCTTTTTATCTGTTGTGTTTTCTTCCAACTTTCATTAACATGAATCCTGGGGCTATCAACTGTCTTGAAGTTTTAATGCGCACTGTGATAAGCATACCTTCCCTTTTCTTTGCCTGTTTTGGGTTGTAAACTCTCTTAGGGACAAGGACTGTCTTTTAATTGTAGCTGTACAGCACTGACAAAACTTGGCCTTCCTTTTGCTTGGGGTTTTAGGAAGTGCTTTGATGTAGCTTGTAGTGAAATTACAGTTAATATTTTTTGCTGCCAGTTATGTTCCACCTTGCCGTAACAACAATCGTCACAACTTTCTGGGGTTAAGTCACCTGCTGCCAATTTTTTTCAACTGACTTAAGGTTCTACCTGCCTTTGCTGTGATTTAAGTGATAGCTACAGCTGTGGTAGCTGTATGCTTTAATTTTGAGTAGCAATCTGTCCTTTTATCCTGTTTTTGTAGTGAATTTTTCGAGGGTGTGATGGAGGGTTGGATGTAGAGATAGTTTGGTGATGGATAAGTTGTAATGTGTTAGTTTTAATGTGTTGCCTTTAAGCGAGGTCCTCACTCTTGGAAATGAGCTATTGCCAAAGGCAGCACAGGTTGTGTTGCAGGAGGTCTCAGCCATACTCAGCTATCACCAACCATAGGTGAGAGCACCAGTACGAAAAGCGCTTCCCACCTACACAGAAAGTAGGTCAGGTTTTTTTTTTAATTTGTGTGTTGTATTAAAGATACAGCAAACCCACAACTGGAATGCAAATGGCTAGCTTTGGCTGAAATGTAAGTTCGCACCATTTTATGTTTTAGTCATTAAGTGTGAATGCTTGAAACCCAAGTGGACGTGCCTAAAAATAGAGCATGCTGTTTGCTTAGGTGCTGTAATGTTTCAGGCTTTTAGTTGGAATTATAAAGCTACATACACTTAATTTTTGAGGCAGGGTGCTGAAAGCACTGAGCAAACCCAAAAGATTCCTGTTGCTGACAGATGTAATACCAGTCACCACAAGTAACACCTCTTTAGCTGGGACTGGAGTGTCGTGACCTACTCTAGGCTGGGCTTTAATCTACTGCAAGCTGCAAGAGTGTTTTCTGAGAAACTTCAGACTAACCAACCAGTCATTCCCAATAGCCCAGCAAGAGAAAGAGACTGGGTAAGGTACTCGAGGGCGTGCAAACACTTGTAACCCTTAAAAGCCTAAGCTTCCCAGGGGCAGTTGCCAGACTGAAACCCTCCAGGGTCGGAGACAGCTGAGAAACCGTTCGTCTGATCTCGCAATAAAGGTTCAGTTGAAGGCAGGAGTGGAGCAGCTCAGAGAGGTGCAATCCAGATGGTGATGGCTCAGGATGACAAATGACTCCCGCAGATTTTTGTAAGGGGTGATGGTATAGTTCAGGTGCTTGCATTGGTTGATAAAATGTTTAAAAGCCCTTGCCAAGGAAATGATGTCAACATGCAGTCTGTCTCGGGAGATGGATCCCTGGGGGACAGTCTGCTTTAAGTCACGGAATTTTCATCCACTCTGTTTCGATGGCTGTTTTGTGTATTTTAATTACGTGTTTGTGTTTGGGGGAGGGTATGTTTTTGCTTTTGACTGTTCCCCAGGCTTCATCCCCTAGGACACTTCTCTTTTCATGGGGAAAGTACTCACATTTCAGTGAAAGGATGCCAAGTATCTGGCGGCTGTTTGTCCAAACAAGGGGACTTGTGAGATCAGGAGTGGACACTTGAAAGCAATCACAGTTGTGTCTGTGCTCCTGGCTCCTACTTAGTTTGAGGACATGGAAAGTTCATATCCTCAATGAAGTGTAATTCGTATTAAGGGCTGCTTTGGTTTGGTGTTTTCCCCCGTATTTTAAGTGGTGTAGGAGACACCCACTGTATGGCTTGCATCATCCAGAGGCAGAAGCCAAAGGCTTCAGTGGTTCAGTGCTAAGAAACTTTCATAAGCAGTAGGGATGGACAAAAAACTCCTGTCTTGGAATAATTTATTGATAAAGGAATTTAGATTCCCCCTCCCCCTGCCCCCACCCTGCTTTTGATTTATCTTGGAGTTGTTTAGATTGCTTGTGCAACAATGAAAACACAACCGAGTGTAGTAGATGAAAGCAGGAGTCCTGCTGTCAGATCAGCCTTAAAAATAACCTGGCTAAGTTCAGACGAAAAATATACTCATTATCCACTAATGAAATAATTGCCCTGTTAAGAATCTGCAAAAATCAGATTTTGGCATGATTTTTTTTGGTACTGAGTCATTCACATTAATATCTATGATGTGAAGAGTGATGGCTTTTGACTGTATCTTGAGACTGACGCATTCAAGCTGCTCACCTGGTATGTGATCATGCAAGTTAATTCCCCAGCTACCGATCTGTCTTTCCCACCTGCCTGCTAGGGAGTAGGGATAGTGGGAGGAGGCATGATGTGGCCCAAGATGGGGCAGGCAGCTGGGAGTAGTGCTTTTAATTTATCCCACATTAGTGAAGGATGCTGGCGAGTGGTATGTGCTAGTATGGCCATCGGAGTGTTCTCCCTCTTGATGGAGAGAAGGATGCTGTGCTACTGGTCTGAATGTTGTGTGTTTCTGTTTGGGGGATTTTGTGCTGGTTTTCAGCTGTGTGTGATCAGCACGTTGGCTGCCAGCTGCTGTGAAGCCTATTGAAGTAATTTTTTGTAATGCATGGAACTTAGGACTTTCTCTTAAGTGTCACGTTTCCAAAGCAGCTTCGTGGCTTGTGAGTAAGATCTCACTGTTTGCTTCTGCTGCTCCTAATGAGAAACCCTGTGAAGTCTGAAAGAGGGAACTGGTCCCTGCAGACAGACAGTAAAAATCCGCGTTGAAATGTGGAGGGAGGGAGACATCCTGCGGGCTGCATTTGGGTCCGTGACAGTCAGTCAGTGTGTGAGTACAGACTCAGTACATGGTTATTGCTATTCTGATCAGGGCTTATCTCTGTTTTTATTTTAAAATTGTTACATGTTTACTTCAGGTTCGTCTGAATTGCTGCTGTGACAGAAAGTGCTTTTTCAGAGACAACTATTTTACATTTTCCATTTTACTGTCTGGCTTTTTAACTACTTACCGCGTTTCTGTTTTCCATTTGTTTACACCTTGCTCCTGCCAAGCTTGTCTTTAATAAAAGATTTCAAAGCAATTTTTTCTTTTGTATATATAGATTTGCAGCTTCTTGAACACGGCACAGTCAAAATCAGTCAACCCCCTTTAAACTCCCCTGCAATTAGCTAGAGAAGGAGCAGTGTTGGGGGAGAACGGCTCTGGCGTCTTTCATTCGCTTATTTATTTATTTTCCTCAACAACTTGGAGGAAAAACGTTCCTTTTTGTTTTATTAATGATGTGCTTATGAAATGGAGCGTTTGATGGTATGCACCCGGAGCAGGCAGAAGGCGAGCTTCCCCACGTCGCGCTGGCAGTGCGCTCGCTTTCTGATCTGCAGCACGCTAGTTTATTCCAGATGTAGGCTCGCTCTGAACAGAGGCTGCCTGATGTACAATGGCTTCACCGTGGAGAGAAATGGCCTGCAGGGACCCACTAGAAGCTGCCAGCTGTATTCTCTATTCTCACTTGCAGTCAGTTACATAAGATGACCCTTTGTTTTTGGTTGTTTCCCCCCCCCCCCCCGCAATTAATCCAAATAGAATATTTATGCTGTCTTTAAAAAAAAAATGTTTTAATTATTTGTAACTTAGGCTCTTTGAAGTTGATCAGTTTCAAGTGGAAAAATCTGGTCCAAAGGGCTGCCTGCTTGAAAGAGCCAAGTTGGGAGGAAAGTTGAGTCACCTAAAAGTGATGTAACTGCAGAGAACAAAAATGAGCCATTAGCCCAGCTGCAGCCTGACTTGACCATTTGTGTTTCTCGTTGTTGTGTGAGGGAAGTCAAAAAATGCAGGTCTGGAAGGGATTTCAAGGGATGACCAAATCTCATCTCCTGCTCTGAGGCCAACTTTGACATATGTGTGTTCATCGTGCCCGTGAAATCCTTGGTTGGGAGGAATCCACAGTCTCTCCATGTAGACAGGTCTGCTTCTGCTCTGGGATTACAAGCAAAGTCAGTGGGGTGGATCTGAGCAGAATTAACATTTACTCTCAGGAGCTGGGGAACTCTAAAGGGGCATTCTCGCTTCTTATTCCTTTGACACACTTGTAGCACACATGGGTGTCTTTCTGAGTGTCCATCTTGGCCAAATCTCAGGTGAATGAAATTTTCTGGATTGTCATATACAAGTATTCATTCCATGATATGTAGTGAGCTCTTTCTCAAATGCTGCTGCTGCTGTGCTTATGATCTGCTTTTGGTTAGAGGGATATAGTTTAAGTCTCCTTAAGAGTGACCAGGACTGGATATTGCCTGTTCCCTGGCTGCAGCAGGAGCTGGTAGTGCCTCGCTCTCTGTCCTTGGTGAGGATGTCTGGAGTTTGAGATACCTGGCTGGACTGGCATCAGCACATCTGTGCTTTGTGCATGAAGTGTTTTTGCACCAAGGGCTGTGGGTGCACGTGTGCATATTTTTTGTGTCACTGGTGAACAAAGCTGGGGGGAATGTTATTCTGAGTCATTTATAAATGAAGCTGTGAGAATTATTCTGAGAGGATGGGAAAATTCAGATGTTAATAGAAATATGGAACTGACAGCAGCCAAGCAGCAATCAGAATTGTGCAGCTGATCAAAGGAGACTGGTCAGCAGTTAAACTCGTCCTCTGGGCAGGGATTGTGAAGGCTCCAAGGGCAGTGACATCATACCTGCAAACTGCCAAATCTAGCTACACTTGGTGTTTCCTTTGGGTATTGTAAGTCTCTGGAGTGGAGTGAATGCACCAAAATCCTAGCTTTCATTTAAAGACTAAGTGAGCTTGTAGTCTTCTTGTTTATGAAGGAAAGTTTGAAAATATGATAGTTCAAAAAATTTTCAAAATTAAACACATGCATCGCTACTTTTTTTTTCCTTTTCTTCTTTTTTAAAGCATTTAGGCCTTGTGTTGTTGAACCTGGGAATCTCCAGTAACTTAACAAAACTGGTTTTAAGTGTAATTTAAATGCATTTACAAGTCCTTGGAATTGGCACAGAGCTTTACTATTAAGGCTTTCCTGTGATGAACTCATATAAGATGCACATTCAAAGCAGCAGCATTTTTATCCAGCTGTGAAGTATCCTGTGCTCCTCTGTGCGGCTTCCTGGGGAGGGAAAGGGGGTTCTGATGGACACCCCCTTTCTCCAGAGACCTCAAGCAAAGGCTGGCAATCTGCTCTTTAATACTTAGCTTTCAAAATCTTGGAGTGACGTCCCTCAGAGGTACATGTGTATTGGTGGGGGGTGTTTGCTTTGCAGCGTGTGGTTAAATGAAGAGTTATGAATGTTTTATGAGGAAAAGGGAAAGAACAGTGAGGGTTTCTGATTTCCAGTGATGCCAAGTTGTTTATTCCCAGTGAAATGCCTGCAGTTGACCGGCGGGGACTCAAGGGACAACCTTTTCTTTCGCAGGAGCTGGTGACAGTGGCATTCGAAAATGAGTGAAAGAAATACACGTTTGGGTACATGTCAGATGTTTTTATTGTGGATGTGTTCTTCTGTCCATGTTCAGACTGAGTAGTGTTTTACTTTCAAGTGCTTTTGATTTTAGTGGGTGTTCAAGGGGAACAAGGCGGTGCTTGCACAAGAGCACCAGTTTGTTGTTAAGTGCTATGTAAATGAATATTTGAGTGTGCCAGTTAAGGGTAAATTTGGGATTTTTTTTTCATGTAATAAAATTTGTGACAGTGAAGAGTGCTGAGGAGTGCAAGCCAGGCGCTGCACATAGTGGGCCTTGGTGTAACTCGCATTCCAAAAAGCTTTTGCAGATCATTAAAGATAATTTTATGATTGCATTGTTAAATTTTATTGAAAGACCTGCTTCCAAACTGGGTTTAACAACAGGACATTCAAAGTGGCATCTTGTGAGGAGAATAGATGGTCATCATTTCAGCCTGAGCTTGGCTGGGGGAGGCAGAGGGATTGTATTTCTCTGTTGTAGTGTCTTCATTATTGGTGCAAGGTACTTCGTAGCAATAAAATATCTCTGGAGCATTTTCATGCTGTAGCTCAGTTCTGTTTTTAAAGCAGATAAATATAGTTGACTCTTGCCCCTGCATTTAACACGGTGTCTCATGTATCACTCTAATTTATTTTAAAGTATCCTCTGTCCTGACATGTCCTGTTATTCAGCAGGAGACTGGCCTTTTGTCAAGCGTTGAAGATCCCAGTTAAACCTTGTTAGGATATTGCCCATGTTCAAGGCTTTCAAGTTAACAAATTACCCACAGGTGTATGTGTTTTCAGGCTCAAACTTTTTGGTAACCTCTTAAGAAACCTGGTTGGTTTTTTCTGTTTCTCCTGCCTGTGATTCAAAGGCTATGATAGATTAATATTAATATTCATGTTAACATTCCATTTAGTAATGTTAATATTGATAATTTTCACTTTGTTCCAGTATCTGAAAAACTCATACTGCATTTAGAAGTTTCGGTGATTAGGTGAAAAAAAAACCCAAAACCCTCACATTTTCCTCATTTAATAAAGGCTCTGATAAACAACATTGGCCTAAAATTTGCAGGTTGCTGCCACAACCCTTGGGTTTGCTGTTATATTTAGCAGTTCTCCTTCTCAGAAACAAGCAGCAATTTGTGCATGCTCTTCACAGTTTGCCATGAAATTTTAATCATCTTTGCTACTTGGGCGTTTGCGTACTGCGGGAGCGTTACTTGTGTGCATAACACACCCAGTCAGAAATAGGTGACCTGGTGCCTGGTGACTACAACACATGGCTTAAAAATTGCCTCTAAATTGTACATTTTGCTGTCTTGCAAGCTTGAAAACTTCCAAGGGTTTTTCATAATTCTGTAATCCTGGTTCTTCCTCTCTCTGAGAGAGTCTTGCCAATTGCCTTACGTCTTGCTTGCTTGTTTTTCTCTTTCCTTTTTTTGCTCTTCTGCTATCTGTCACACTTGTGTTTCCTTGTGCCCAATCCTGCCAATAGAACTCCTGGGAACTAGTTTGTGTTTTGCATTTTGTATTGCTCTGGAGTTTGTAAACCACTTTTTGGATACATATTTATAATAATTAAAAATAACCAAAACGAATAAAGGTGTCCTGAACATTGCTTATTACCTTGGTTATACTGAAAATTATTCTCTGCAGTGGGTAAATTTGTTATTTACAATCTGTACAACAGCTGCCCAGTAAGAAATATTTGATTGGCAGCTGATAATTTGAAGCCGGTGTTTTCTTTCCTGTGTCTCAAATCCTGCAAACCCCTCCGGAGAGGGAAACGCTGCTGTGTGACGCCAGTCTGGTCCCTGCTGCAACAGCAGCTGTGCTACCTGGTGTTCAAGGTCCCCCTTGGACCACGTCTTGCTCCTCTGCAGCCCTGCACGGCTCATCCTTGAGTTTTGGCGAAGGGGTTTGAGGCCACCGGTTGCTTCGGGAAGGACCAGGGCATTGAGAGCAGCACCTCTGTGTGGCTCAGAAAAGCTGCAAACATCCCTGCAAGGAAACCTCTACGTGTTGACCCTGCTCTGTGCTGCCTCCTCCTTTCTGCCTCCTTCGCTTGGACTGCGGCTAATGTAGCAAAGCTCGGCAAAAACACCCGTATAACTTGAGCTATACAGGTGTGCGGTGATGGGCAGCACGGTGCTAAATAGCTCCCTCCTGTAGCCTCCCAGCCCTCTCTTGGTGTCCAAATCCAAATTCAAGGACTCTCTGCACATTTTCTCTCAGCGAGAAGGTTGCCGCATATGGAAGATGCACATCCTGAAGGGGACGGACGGGCTGGGAATCCAGATAACGGGAGGCAGAGGGTCAAAGCGGTCCCCTCACAGCATCATCGTCACCCACGTGGAGGAAGGCGGCTCCGCACACAGGTGAGGTGATGGTGGTACCTTCATGGGAGTGGGTGTGATGGAGTAGCCATGGACTATCCATGTTAGCCAGGTTCATGAGGCAAGTGTGAGCGTTTTGCCCTTCCCATGTGTGAGGGTGAGAACATGGCATTTTTAGCATTAAAAAATTATTTTTGTGTTTGATCACTGAAGCTTCTTCTAGCATGTTTAGTCCAAACTGTAGACAGATCAAACAGTTCCTTAGTGATTGAGTGAAAACCAAGGAGCCTGATGGCTTGTAGGGCTTTTTGCCCAAGTCCCTTTTTGGAAGATGGGTCTTTCCCATGGAATCGGCAATGTGTGAGAGCATGGGTTGTGCATCTCAGGGTGCTCACTTCCAATCCTGGCCCTGTTCCCTGACGGAGTGGAGATGGAGCTGCTGCTCCCTGACCAACTCCATTGGGTCACGGAGAAGACTTGGGGGAATCTCAACCCTGCCAAGAGGGTGAGATGGCTCTGGCTGTAACAGTGGTTTCCTGGGGTTACCTTTCTGAGCCCTTTTTTTTGGAGAACAACACACAATGCTAGCTTAGTGTCAGTGAGATCACGTGTTGTCCATGCCTCCACGTCCCACCATGTGCCACCGGCGCCGGCACTGGGGGAGGACCACCCTGCAGCTCCATGTTCCCGCTCTGTTTCTGCAGGGATGGCAGGCTGATGGCTGGTGATGAGCTCCTCATGATCAACGGGCAGTCGCTGGTGGGGCTGTCCCACCAGGAGGCCGTGGCTCTCCTCCGCTCGGCCGCTGGCCTGGTGCAGCTGGTGGTCTCTAGCAAGGTACAGACCTCTCCCAGGTGCTCTCACAAATGTGCATCTGCAAATGTTTGTGCCAGTGCTTCGTGAAAAGGGCATATTTTTGATAGGCAATCACATGTGCACATTTGCTCCGCTAAATTTAATGTACAGCAAGACGTTACCTAAGTTTTGACCAAAACCATTTTCTTAAAATACACGCTAAATAAAGCAGGCTGTTCTCAGCCTCTTCTGCGTAGCCTCTGTACCTCTCATCTCTGTCCTGTGTGTGTGCCTGAGGTCTCTTGATGATAATCTCTTGGCTCGAGTTCCTTATTTTGTCCTTGTTAATAGTGTGGAGTGGAGCTCTTACAGATAAAGGAGCATGAAATTTCAGGGAAATGAGAGTGGAACTCATTTATCAGTTAGGCTCTTCGTTCTGCTTTGATCGCAGAAGAGGTTGAGGGGATATTAAATAGTATTTTGTCTTTTGTTTAAGAAAATCCTGCCAATCCCTATTTGCTCTTCTCTGTGGATCACATCCCACTGCCCCCCCAACTTGGGTTGCTGCAGGTGTTTGGTGGATGACCAGTGGGCTCCTGAAAGCGCCCAGGGGTCTCAAATAAGGACCTGCCTTGAGGACCTGGCAGGAACATCTTGGTCCAAATGGACCACTCCTTTACCTGCATTTCCAGGATGTCAGCAAGCCACTGTGTCAGTATTTTTATATTTTTTCTTAGCTTCACCTTTCAGTTTCCTCAGCCATCCCAATGCATGCCTCTGTGGCTTTAGTGTCTGGATTCTCATTGGCTTCCTGGGATGCTTTATGCTCATATTTTTCAAGAAGAGGCTCTATTCTTCCATACTGAAAGTGAAGAGCCTGTAACTTCTCTAATATTTCAGTTCATTGAAGACAGTGAAGTTCATTGAATATCTTCTGTAGGATTACAGCTTGGTATTAACCCTACCAGTGTTTATTCTGGAAACAACACACTTTGACATGAAGTAGCTACATTTTTTGTTTCTTTTAGACAATTGGACTTTGTCAAAATACAAGGCAGTAGACTGCATAGATTTCTCCTTCAGCTTAAAAGCTTGTTCGCATGATGACCTCATCATGAATAAGCTCATGGTATAAAACTTCATGTTCCTGGTCAGGCTGTGAATCTGTTTGTCCTGTGCTCTGTGCACTTGGGCAGTTTTCATGTCCCTGGAAGAAGGACTTGGAAAGGCAAGCAGTGGGGAATCACCCTGTGCCATGTCTCAGGCAGCCTCAGAAAAGGTGTAAATGGGTGAAGTGTTCCCTAGCAGCTCCTTTGGGACCTTATTTGTTGGTATAGGAATGCAGCCTTGCCTTTTGGCCTGGTGAGTGCTCAGGAACATAGAATTTGTTCTGAAAGCAATAAAATGAGAGTCTGTCTGGCCACTGCTTTCAGCTGATGCATGTGTTTGCCTGCCAGAAAATATGCCAAAGACTGGAAACAGATCCTGAAGCATCAGGACTGAGTTGGTAGAGGATTGGTGGTTCAGTTTTCATTGTGTTCTCCTGAGCAGTGTTATCAGTGTATTATTCTTATGTGTGTAGGTAAATAAATGTGTGAAGGGAACATCCACAGGGAGGGAGCAGGAGCGCAGGGTGTGATTTGGGAGGCAATGAAATGAGTAATGAGGTCTGTAAACTCTGTCTCCTCGCAGTAATGTTTAATAAACCCAAAGTGAGGAGGAGCAGGCTGCTGGAGAAGTATTTATTTTCAATTCTCCTTTATGAAATCTAAATTTTTTAAACATGTACTGGCCCATGTTTATTATATATGCACTTTAAAACTGGGACTGCTTTTTATAACCGGGCCTTTAAAGTCTGAGCACATGGAAGTGTGTAACAAGGGGAGGATTACCAGGGAGCTCACACTGGGCAGGTGAAATGGTTTTACTGTGACACTGGTGTTTTTTCTGCATGCGATGTAACATATTTTGTTGTCTCTCGGGTAGGAATCTTCTGAAGGGGATTTTCTGAAGTGTCCATCTACCAGTTTGCCAGACTTGCTTAGCACTTGCTCAGTCCAAGACTCTGTCTCTTGCACTGACAATAAGGAAAACGAAGAGCCAGAAGAAGAAGATGTGAAAGGAGTGAATGTGTCTTCTGAAAAACCGGTCGCTGTAAGTGTGGTTTTGGTGTGAAGTTTTCACTCTCTCCTCTGATGCCTCTTTGCATCTGTCACATTCTTCTACAGCCTGACACGGAGCAGGTCCTGGGGATGGGGCCAAAGCCCTTCTTTGCATGGGATGTGGGTGAGAAGCTGCAATGGGGATGGCAGCTGCCACAGCACCTGCCATCTGTGCCACTGTGCTGCACCAAGGCAGCAGCACAGGGAGCAGGAGCTCCAGTGTCCTCCAGCCTATGTCGCAATCACGGTTTTGTTTTTCTCTCTACCCTTGGATTGTTTTCCACCGACTTCCACTGCTTTTGTTGGATCTGATGCAAAGTCTCTCGCAGTGCTTACGCACTTACACGCTCTTCTTTCCCCTTCTTTTGTAACTAAACCTCTTTAACAGTTTATGATCCAACTCTTGAAGTTTGTATTTGCTTTGTTGAAGCCAACAGACAGTTTTCAGTGGAGGGATAGGAAGTCCTGGCTGTGAACCGTAACTGAAGTTCTGCTGAATAAATGCTGCCAGTTGATAATCTCACTTGCATTCCCTTCAGGGCTGTATTAAGAAGAGATTAAGTGGGTTATTGTTATTTATTTGTAATGTAACAGCTCTCTGAAACTTCATTGGTCTTCTAGGCCTCTCTTGTATTGTACAGACAAAGAATAAAGTGATGTTTCTAATCTAAAGAGCTTGCAGACTGATTTTCCAGCAAATGAAAGCAGGTGGATTCACTTGAAGCTTGTATCTATTTATAATTTTCTCTTCTTGTCTTTTTTTTTCCCCTTCTTTCTTCTGCTTCAGTTGTAATAAATATCCTAAACCTTTGAATGGCTCAGATATGATACTGGTTTGGTGATTTGTTTTGATTTTATATTATTACACTTGCCTGTTTCTGAGCAAAAGGCTGCTCCCCAGGATGAGTCTTGCACTGTAGTCAAGCTGATGCTGGTGTTCACTTCCTACCTGCCTGTCATCTCTGACATACCTTGAGTCAATGTTTATAACAGTTCTCACTCTCACACGTCTCTTTACTCTGACAAGTTTTGTTATTTCTACACTATCTTCTCGTCTGTGTGCCAGGGTACCTTTTTGGGGGGAGGAAGGGAAAAACAAATAATCAGGGGATGCTTAGCAGTGATGATGGTGTAGTGTTTGTGTGCTAACTTGAGTGGGAACCTAAGCATTCTTTTGACTATCAAAATACTTCAAATTCTTCTACAAGCCATGGTTCAAATACTGGTAATTTTTTCATCAGGCTGTGGCTCAGCAACACTTCAAAATAAAAATCAGTTTTTGTCAAAACCTAATTATGTGTGGCTTCAGGATGCAGCTCCCTGGCGTTCCAGCGACTCTTTCAGCACATGCTAGGAATTATTTGTCACTTGGTTTGCTCCTGTCTTTTCAGCAAGGCTCTGCCTGGTGGACAGTGACAGCTTTTTTTAGTGTTTCCTTTCCAGATTAACATAATGCTCAGGGAAGCTCAAGGTAGCTGGGGTGCACATGACTGTGAAGACACAGCTACGTGAGCATCCCAGAGCCCTTCGGCACCGACGCGAGTTTGGAGCCTTCCCCGATGTCCATCCCAGTGCCACTGCAGCTGGCTGTGGTGGTAGCTTAACTCAGAGCCAGCTGGATTTGCCTGCCTATCTGGCACTCTCATGCCTGATGGCAATAGCTGTGTGCTTTCATAATAAACCACTGGGATATGGAGGAGGAATCACAGAAATCTGGGTACAATAAACACATTAGGAGAGTAGCAGCAAGATTTTTTTCTTTTTCTTTCCTCTATTTCTATTATTTATTTTTTTTAATGAAAGGGTGTAATTTAGAGGGATGTAACAAGTTATTGGTGACTCTCAGAACCTCTTCTGTTTCTCCTTGATCCGCAGATGAAATCGTTACTTTTCTGATCTGAAGCACAGGGTGTCTTTGCATTCCCCTTGTAACTGCTATCTCAGCCTCAGAGTGCAGAGGGGCTCTGTGCAGCCTGGGCTGGGCACCCCGTACAGTGTAGACCTCTTAGCTCTACCCTCGTCCTGATCCATTCTCATCAGATCACAGCCTGAGCTGAGCTGGGCTGTGCAAATCCTGCATGCCACCAGGCAGGACAGAGGAAGGTGAATGTATGGAAAAGATAAAATTCACAAGACTTTTTTCCACCTGGCAAGATGGTGGGGATTTTCGTAGCAAAGCTTAGAAGCTGATTTCAAGGCCAGTATGAACTCAAAGCGTCACATGATTTTATATTTTAAAATATATGTATAGTCACATAGATTATTGCGAAATTGCTTTGGAAATCACTGTTCTTTGCTGCTCCCACGCTCCTGATGATATTCACATGTCTTCTCTCTCTCTCATATATATTTCATTATATTTATGCTGTAGATAAGGGATGACAGCGTGACTGATGATTAAAGCAGGAATTAAGCTGGACTATTTTTGATCAATGCAAATGTAATTGTATTAGACTTCCAGGGTGGGTGGTACTGAAGGACTGGACCAGGTAACTGAGGCTGTAGTCTGAGTTTAAGAATCAGATGTCTTAGATTTGAAGCTGATTCTCCACCCAGCTCTGGCCAGGAGTTATCTTCCTCACCTCTGACAAGAGATTAATGGATTTTCTTGTTTACTCTGTGGGGCTTTGTAAGGACTCCAAAGGGATGCTGTCAGGTGCTGGGTGGTTATGTAACAGTGAGTAATTCAGAGTGATTTATTGTCAGCTGAAGCTTCACTGTCCCTTTTCTGACCAGAACAGTATATATCTAATTCTTAAGCAAGTAAAGAAGATACTTCAAAACTTGCAGGAGCTCTTAGGGTTGTCCAGGGTATTCTTTCATTAACTTCTCTGTGAATATAGTTCATTGCTGAGAATTCAGAACTGTAATTTACAGACCTGATGGACTGTATAGCCTTGCTGTAATGCTTTAGCACCTGGTTGCTTAAAGGCTGAACCAGGCAGAAAAAAAACAAACACTTGAAATGAGGTATGTATTCAAATCTTCATACTTGTAGTTACTTAAAACTCAGCTGGACCAGGTTCTGAGGAACCTGATCTAAGTTGAATCTGTTTTGAGATGGAGCCTGGACCAGGGACACCCCAGAGGTCCCTTCCAACCTGGCTTACCCTACAATTCTATGAAAAAACAATAAAAAATATTGAAATTATCTTTTCTAGTGGCTAAAGGTTGAAATTTTCCCTGTGAGCAAGTTTTTAAAAGTCTTGAAGTTCTGCTCCAGTGTTTCCAGAAGGGAAATGGAGTCTGAGCTAGTCAGTTTCCCCAGGACACAGCAGAAGGGTCTAATGACACTTGAAAACTGTAATTTAGGAGAAATATTGCTTTTAGTCTTACTTGAAAGTCCACTTGTTAAGTTTCATTAATAAAAATTTCATAATACAATTTAATTGAAGCTCTGTTTTTACAGTCTCCTTATGTAAAGCCCTGTTTAACATGAAATGACCCTTAAAGTTCTAACTTTAATAAAACTTGTGCTGCCAGGCAGAAAAAGGTTACATTAATATCCTTTAAGCGCATTTCTTTCAGAGGTGGTTGGGCCAAAATATTCCTTAACTTCAGACACAAAATACTGGGCCAGAGAGTCACGTTGTCCTAAATGGTACTGAGGCACTTGGGGGATTTTAAACTCCTCCACCCCGATCCATATTTTGCTGTGTGCAGTTGACCTTGCTATTTTAAAATATCATTATTTATGTCCAAGTGAAATAGGATAATATGATAGTATTTGCCTTGGATGATTTATTTTTAATTCTAATTCACTTTTACTAGTATTTCTGTTCTTGAAATTGAATCTGTCACTTTATTGCTGGCTGATGGAGCAACCTGGGAAATGAACTCTAAAGAGAAAGCTCATCTGCTAAGAATTTGCAAAGTGCCTGGTGAATTTGGAGCATTTTTGATCCCTGAACAGAAGCACGTGCTGTTCTTAGTTGCTCCAAAAGTTATTTGCATCTCTTTCTGGTAGTGCTGTGTTGTTCAATATATGATGGTCTTAGTATTTTTTAAATGTCCAGCTTCACATTAATGGCTTGAAATCCTTGAAAGCTACTAAATATAAGAAGAGGGCATCTGCCTTGGGAGGTTTGGATCCGTGGTTGCTGGAGACAGGGATGGAAGGCTGGGGACTGTTCATCTGCACTTAAATCATGTGCTCTTCCCTCGGTATTTACCATTCGCGATGCTGGAGGCATAGACCCTGAGCCGAGTCTATTCCATGTAGAATAGAATTGGACAAAAGAGAAATTTCCTGTTTGGGAAAGGAGATCATTATTATCCCTACCTGTTGAGGGGGAGCTGGGAAGGGACACAGTTTGCTTCCCCATGCCCAAGCTGGCCATGCAAGGAAGGCCTGGGGACACAGCCTCTGGCAGCACCCTCAGCTGCGTGATCCTCTGCTGTGGGGTGTCAGGCCCTTTTTACTCATGTTTAATCATTTTGAGTTGACCTGAAGCGTGTGATGTGTTACCTTCACATCAGCTGTCAGCACGTTGCATGCGGAGATGGCCGTGACCCAGCAAGGTTGTCATCCTCCTACCAGTAACAGAAACAGGATGTCTCCTGTTAAGGTTTCTTGCGTGATCTGCGTTACCTGATCCCTGCCAAAACTCTTTTTTTTTTTTTTTTTTTGCTAGACATGTAGCTGAAAGCATATAAGTAAACCTGTTTGTTGAATAGGAAGAAATGCATTTGTTTAACTCCCCTCCCTCTCCATTTATTTTTTTTTTCTGAGCTGTAGAACTGACCAGTTATTTTCTGCCTTGAGCCTTTCTGTCTTACCAGGGAATCCATACATAATTACCTGTAGCCATGCAAGCATAATAAAGACAAGGATAACAATGCCATAAGTTTAAAAACAGTCTTGGGGTCAAAAGTTCTTCTGGAAACACTGGGAGAGAATTTCAGAGAAAGCATTAGCATTGAGAAGGAACAGGAAGCATAACTCAACAATTAAATGTGTGCAGAGCGTGGGGAGGGGCCCTCGTTACTTGGAGGACTGGAGTGTTTGTTCCCATTAGGGCACTGCAGTCTCAATAGAGCCTGCAGAAACACAGCTCACTCCTCAAAAAGCACTGCATGGCTGGGAAAAAAGCAAGAAAGGGCTTTTACTCTTTCAAGAAAGAAATTTGCTTTGCAATGAAATGCTTTACTTGGGGTAGGGGAGAGGGAGAGAAATTGAAGAACCTGGTGTGGGGCTCAGATGTGGCCAGCCCTTGTCCTGGGGAAGGGTTCAGTAACCCTCTTGCTCTTCATTGGTGAGGGCTGGTGATCTGGTTTCCAGATCCTGGCATGTGCTGGAAGGGTCAGAGTCCAGCTGCACCTTGGCATGGCTCAGAGCTGTTGCCCTTCACTCATGCTGTAGCTGCATAGACATGCTGGGTCCTACAGTGGCTCCAGATGTGAGTTTTCAAAGTAAGTATAGTTAGGAATTTGGGCAAGGGAAAATGACAAAATATTTGGGGACCAAATCTGGTTCACAGGGTGTGTGTTGTTTCCAGAAGCCCTATCATATTAAAATAAGCAATTGCAATTTGTCTTTTTGAGGAGGAGTTGTTCAGTAATGGGCTGATGGTGGTGGTGTGACACTGGTCAGGGCTGGGGAAAGGTGTTGGCACACATTGCATGAGTTTGGGGAGGAGGATGGGTGCTGAAAGGCCCCCAGGGGCACAATGTCACTGAATTACTGCTTTTTGCGCATCCTGACATTCACCTGTCAAGGAGACATTAACATGAATGTGTTCTTCATGTCAGGAGGGAGGTCCTCAGAGCACTCTCATCCTTCCCTGTGCCTGGTTCCCAGCCCTTTAGGACCACTTTCTACTGCCTCCATCTTAAAGGCAAGACCAGAGAAAACTGTTTCACCCAGGGGCTATTACTCTCCAGGTTTCTTTGTAGATGTGATGCAGTCTACAAAATGTGAAATATCTCTTGTTGCTTGGGCTAGTGGAAGATAACCTTTTTAACTTGTCCATAAATATCAGCATAGACAATGCCCAGTTATAATTTTTGCTCTTCCTGTGTGATATGTTTGAAAGCTGAGTCAGCAGAGCAATAGAAACACAAGTTTATCTACAGTACAGGTTCTGCATGGTCTTTGTTTTTGTGAATGAGGGTTTTTCCCATAAAGCAACAGATACAGTACAGCCTGTCTCTCCTTTGGCTGTTTGGATAACTGCCCAGTTTTGAAGGAGATGAACTGCCTTTAACAAGCTAAAAATAACACCCTCATGGCACTGGAACAAGAGAGATACTGTCACAGCCATGCGGTTCACATACATTAGCAGAAGGATGATAAAAGCTCTAGGATTTGAGACTTAGTGTGAATGTCACATCATCACATCTGCAAATTCTTGAGCGTGTACATGGTCCAGTCTTGGTTGGGCTTGGGTAAAACTCCTTTGAGATGTGCTGGCCTTGAATACATGCAGCCTGTATAATGCATGAGGCTTCAGATCCTTGATACAGGTATGGAAGACACTTAATGGTTGCGTATTCTATATCCTCCTGTGTACTTAGGGTGGTATAAAGTGTGGATTTGGAGCTGAAATGCAAACTCCCATGAGCTGTGTCATGGGAACACACTCTGCAGCTGTGGGTTGATGTTGTTGTTAGGAAGGTTTTTCTTTATTCTCAGGAGAGTTGTTTATTTGGAGGACTGATTATTGCTTGCTTTGTCCTTCTCTGTGAGTAGAAAGGTTGTTGTTGAAGAAAAAAAGAAAAAAAAAAGATAAGCAATTTATTGTTTGTCGTGATGCAAAGGCTCCAGATTTGTGCTAAGCCACGAACTGAGTGTTTATTAAAGAAAGTAACAGACGAGCTGAATGAACTTGCACATGACTTGAGTTCCATGGGTGTCACAGAATCAAGGAATCCTTTAGGGTTTCACTGTTTACCAGGACCAGTCTTCTGGGACCTCTCTGCAGCACATTGAGACATCTCGTGGACAGTGACTAAATTGCATGGAGATGTGTCCTACTTTTTGATGTTTGAGGGGAAAAAAGGATAAAGCATAAAAAAGAGAACAGCAGGGATCTGTTTGTGTGCATTTGATTTCCTTTAGCTTAGAAGCTGTTTCTAGTGAAAATCATAATATATTGCAGAAGAAGAGTAATCTGGTCCAAAAAGGATTGGGAACTGTTTAGCTGGGAGCATCTTACTGTTTCCAAGGCATATGCTGTCTGTGCTATGTGTTTCTTGGAGAACTTAGCTGCGTTAGCCATTTCCTGCATTTCTTCCTATTTAAAATGATATTTTTAAAGTTTTTTCTCTTCAAAACATTATTGATAATTGTAGCAACTGATTGGAAACCTGAAAGTGAAATCTGCTTCACTTAATTGCAGCCCTGACCAGTGAGTCATTGAAGCCAGCACAGCTGGGATCCTGCTACATCAAGAACCTGCGAGTATCCTCTGGGCAGTGGTCAACACGCTGAGGTTCTTGGTATCAAACACATTGAAGGAAGTTTGGAGTGTCTTGTGCCAAATAAATAGAGTGTTCTGGAAGATGAGAGTAGCTTAGCTCTGCCATAGTTTCCAGTCTGTTTGCTGAGGCTGCATGGGCAGGTATCGCTGCTGGCTTTGTTCTGGTGAATGCCAGGTTATATTTCATGTGCAGGTTTGTGTGGGGCTACTCTGTGGACTTTGTGAAGAGCCATAAAAATAGCTGTTGGGGGTTTATGCTTCCTGAAACGAATGGTAATGCCCTTTCTAGCAACTGCTGCTTTACACTGAAGGCTTAGGGTGGCTTTTGAATACAGGCATTTGGTTAAGTGGCAGACTAGACATTCTAAGAGACCACTTTAAAGGCTTTTGTTTTGTTTGTTTGGCATTTCCACCTATTCAGAAATTAGAGCAGCTCCAGTTCTTGACTGTTTATCAAATTTCTTGACCTCCTGCTGCACATGGACCAAGAGTTCTCCAACACTTTCTTTAAAATTCAGTAATGCAGGACTTGGGTTCCCATCCCCTTTGGCTAGGCAGGAGGAAGTACAGCACGTGTAATTCCCAGGGGATATACCAGCACATGTAATTCCCAGGGGAGCTGCTAGTGCTTTGTTTCACTATAGAGCCCAAACCTGAGCCCTCCTGAAGCCTTGCTGGTGGAGCCTGCCTTGGGCAACATGCAGAACTGCTCTCCACCCTGTCAGCCTTCCTCTGGTGGGAAAAAAAGGGCACAGGGTTTTTCTCAGGTGCCAGTTAAGGCCCTGAATTAGTGCTGACATGGAGGTGATGTTCCTACTCTTTTCCTCTGTCCGTGGCTGAACGTGGTTCTCTGCGTTTGAGGGGTTTTCTCCCCTCACAACAGTGGGGAGCAGCGTTGCAGTGCCCTTTGCAAGAGGGGAGTCCTCTAGCTTGCACCAAAAATTACTAAATCCAGTATTAAATTGGACTTCTCATGAGCCCCATGACTGAGTTAATGGAGCTCCCGTGTTTTGGAAAAATGCCCCTGGGTGCTGCAGCACCAGATGCAGTGTGTCCCAGCTCATCAGTCTCCTTCCAGGGTCTGAGCGGCTTTGTGCGTGTCCTAAAACAGAACAGTAAGGCATGAAAAAGTTGGTGCCATCCAAGATTAGAAAATCCATGTCCTCTGCATCACTTGCAATGTTAATTCTCGTAAATTATAGTGCTGCAGTTTGTAATTTATCTGGGAGATGGATTCAATTAAATTGAAAAAGAGCTAATTTAAAAGTGAAGGTATTTTACTTTCTGTGCAAGGCAAAGGGGCATGTGGAGTTCCCTACCTAGGAGATACATTTAAGGCTTAAAGCATGCTGTGCCCCATAAAGCAATAAATAATTGCACAAATAACTAGAACAGCTAGAATTATAACAGATCTTGGAAGAAAATCTCAAAAACTTCTGGAAAGGTTAAGGGCTCTAAGGCATCAGACAGTCTCAAAAGGCTAGGAAGAAAGACTTTGTGCAGGAAGCAGGTGAAGCCAGGTTTCCATTGGGTGTTTTGTGTGTTTCTCTGGAGGGTCTGTGCTGGCACCTCATGTACACCCGTTGGGTCCATCCTGATGGTTGCCCCACATACAGCAGCGTTGGGATGTTTCACGTTTAAATGTTTGGAATAGTATTGCTTAAGGAAAAACTATCAGGACCAAAGAAGATGAGGAATTACCCCATGGAGCTTGTGCAGGGGCACAGCCATTCCTCTTCCACATTGCTGCTCTGAGGAAGGGCAGTGGTCTTGCTGATGGACTTGCTGTGCCAGTGCAGGTGGAGCTGAATTTGGCATGCTGCAAACTTATCAGTCTGATCCTCGCTGTTTCACTCCCAAACTACCAGGTTGAACTGTCTGTGTGGAGCTAGCACTCTGCAGAGCAAGCCAGGCTGTGCCGTGGGGAGTCAGGTGGGCTTGCAGATGGGAAAGGCAGCAGCTGAGGAGCTCTGCAAGGGCAGCAGTAAAGCAGTTTGCTTATTAAATTGTATCATCCCCTGTGTGCCGACTCATTTTTGTAGATCGGCAGCAATTGCCAAGCTGTTTGCGGTTAAACAATGCAGACTGTCATAATCCTGCTCCTCATCTCGCCTCATTAAGAACCTGGTCACGCTGGAGCTTTGCCCAGGCGAGGACTCCGAGGGCAGTTGTTCGTCCTGGTGCAGTGCCAGGACCGTGTGTCCCTGATAGCGCAGTTTCCTTTGAAATCAATTGAGATGTCACCGTCACTTGATCCCGGAGCTACTTAATGAACTGGCAAAATGGGCTCTATTTTTAGATCTGCCTTCAAACTACTGTGCGTGTTAAAGCTCCCCTTGTCCTTAAAGCCGGGATGGCATTGGGTAGGATTTATTGGTTTAGTTTAATACGAGACCTACAGAACTGGAATAATAAGCTTCATTTCCTTGAAAGTGAGGAAAATTAAAATGGCATGGTTAAACCTGGGCAGCCGCCTCAAGACAGAAAAGGGATACGTTCACGGCCAGAAGGATAAGGTGGAGCTGGGTTTTTCTTCGTGTCTAAGTTATAGGAGAGCCAAATACGACAGACACATGCCTTTGGGGAGTTCTTTCAAGCTTTGTAGATCGTATTTCTAAGTGTTTTCTGAGTAGGATAGAACTCCTGGTGGTTTACTAGGCAAGCTCAACAACTTAAAAAGAATATCTACTTCATTGCAAATGCTAGACTGTCTTTCCCTACATGTTTATAATTAATGTCAGAAAAATACTTTTGCTAAAACAAGAAAGAAACACAGATGTAGGTAATTAAATTTTTTTTACTCCTTATTGTAGTCTGAAGCCAAGTTAGATAAAATATAATTTCAGGAAGCTGCTAAGAATGTCTTGAGGCTTTGCCTAGCATCCATGTTTACACACACATGCCCTTCTGGGGGTCATATGTGGGGTTTGGGGGTTTGATGTCTGTAGGCTCACAGCCTCCTGGATTGTGCAGCAATGAGGGGAAGGAGCAGGGGATGCACAGTTTTAATGCAAGTGGCAATTGTCTCCTGTTTTTCCTCCCATCCCACCAGATGGAAACCTGTGTAGCTCCAGAACGCATCTGTACTTTGCTTCTGTGGCACAGTCAAAATACATGTAAGCAAAAAACCCATCATGTAAGCGACAAACCAAACTCAAAGTCCATATAGTAGAAGCACAAGATGTACCAAACAGATCACCCTTTAGCCTGGGCTCTGGGTGGAAATTGGCCCTGGCAGAAATGATTTCACCATCTCTTTGTACACTCTACAAACTAAGTCATTTTTTCTGCCATCCTCTGAGCTGGAGGAAGTGGTCCAACTTTGGGCTGGGAGTTGTGTGGTCTTACCAAGTGTAACTGCCCATGTCCATGCATGTGGCAGAAACCAAATAGCGCTATAGCTCCAGACTTGAGCTGGGTTATGCTCAGCTCCAGAAAAATCAGGTTAGACCCATCTGTGTCTGTTGGGATAGTCGAACAGCATGCTGGCAAAATTGTCTGCTTTGGTGAGGCATCCCTCTCGTTTTTCTTCATCCCTGTGCTTCATATATTTCTCCACCACAGAGTTAACATTGCCCTTCTGCACCGATTGTTTTGTACACCTGTTAAACCTCCAGCTACATGATTTTTGTGTTTGTGCAAATGATTTCTACCTTTCTACAAGGGAGGCATTCTCACTTCATAAAGAGTGTTTTTACTAAAATGGTAAATTTCATTGTAACTTTATGAGATCCATGAGATCCCACCTCAGTTTCAGATGCTTCTGCTGTCTTATGGGTATCCCAGAAGTCTCCTGTAGGGAGAGTTTGTGATGCTTTGGCTGTGGCCTAATCGCTGATGGGTGGGGTTTTGAATCTGATGTTTTACATCTTTTCTGGAATGAGTCCCTCATTAAGATGACCACATAATAAGTGCTGGGTTTTTTCAGACTGATGAATGAATCAGATGGATCTGATTGTACATGCAGCTGTGAGCTGCAAAGCGTTTGAATACTAGAAGTGGACTCCGAAGTAGTTGCTGCAATGCCTTGAAAAATCAACAAGAACTAGCTAGGATGTCCAAACTCTGTGTAAACTACGTGTAGGTGTTCATGTTGAAGGTGGAGGAAAAAAAAACAGTTTTCCAGCTTCCTGTTTTCTGCCAGTTTTGTGTTTTCCTGAAGTTTCTACCCTTCGAACTGAAATCATGAAGTCTAGACTCTGTACAAAAGATAAACTTTGAGTTTCTTGCCTTGGGGATAAGAAGGACTGCGGAATGGGAGGCAGGTTCTGGGAAAGACTGGCATTTTTAAGATTGACTAGTAGAAGTAGGAAGTATTTTTACAGTGAAGTGTTTCGTCACTTGGGTGGGATTTTTTCGAAGCTGACTTCCAGCAATTTAAATAGTACATTAAAGGTTTAATGCTACTAATAAAGGTTGTATTGGCAGTTTTGTCATCCTTGCCATGAACTGTGTGAATAATCATGTAGAGCATGCGTAGTGGGTAATGGAGTGAGAGTGTAGAAGAATTGGTGTGTGCATGGGGGAGTGTGTTGAGGATCACGGTGAGATGGCACATCCTGGAAAACGTGACTGTTGTGGCTTGGGAAAGGAAGCAGAGAGTGGAGAAGGAGTTCAGCAGCGTCTTCCAGAACGCATGGGCTGGGGAGAGTCTTTGCCCATGGGCAGCTCTGCTCATCCCTGACCGCACAGGAGCAGGAGGCAGGGGATATGTGACCTTGTCACCTGCGTCTGGGCAAACACAGCTGGTAAACAGAGGGCTCCTGTCCTGGTGCCTTTACTGAGGGTGATGGGGTTATGATTCCTCATGTAAATTTAAATTACGCATTTCTAGGCTTTTAAGTGCTTAGCGGTATAATCTTCTTAGCTTTCTGTTAAATAAGCTTTTCATCCATTGCATTGGCATTCAGCTGTAGACAGTAACAATAAAATAACACTTTTTAAAAGTGGTTTTCTCTATAAAGATGTGATGTCTCTGGAAGCTTGCAAGAAAAAACTACGTTAGAATTTTGATAAAATGCATGCAGAAGCACTGAATGAGGTGCCATGGGTGCTGGAGGCGTTCTGGGGGCATTGGCGTGGTGCCCTGCAGAGGATGCCTGGCCATACAGAGCTGTACCTTTGCCTGTTGGTAAGATGTGCAACAGTGTCCAAAGGCATTGCTGAAAATTGCTTACACAAATGCGTGCTGGCTTAATACAGTGATGTGTTTTGGAAGCAAAGATGATATGCAATGGAATTTTCTGTCCTTTAGTAAAAATGAGAGGAATTGCATCAATTGCTCTAGTTTACAGGAATTTTTTTTCTTTGTTTTAGGTGATGGAAACTGAGAAGTCTCAAGATCCAGCCTGTGCAGAAGTGTCCAAAGGAAACAACCAGAGTCCAACTCTGGGAAGTGGCATACTGAAATACAGAAGTCGATCCCAAGGTAAAGCTGGGTTGATAAAAGATAGCAGTAGTAGAATTTTTCTGTTGTGTATTTATTTTAGCTCTCTAAAAGTGAGATAGCGTTTCTTTCCTTTGAAGATCATATTAGTTTATTTTGGAAGGAAAAACCCATCTGTAAGATGTTTGCATTCAGCCTCCTGAGTTGAACTATTGTAGGGACAGAAATATTATGCAAAACTTTGGAAACTTCTTTCTTTTTTTTTTTCTTGTTCTTTTTTTTTTTTGGAACATTTGCATTCCCTGTTTATTTCAGTGTGCTCTGTTACTGAGATGGAGGGACACATTTCAACATACCATCACCAAAATGCCCATTATGATGAATAGTCCCCAAACTTTCTATTGCTTTTTCTCCAAGTCTTAACAGTAACCTGTGTGCAGAGCTTGATCATGTTCTCATCCCTGATGCTTTCTGAGGCTCCCTGCCTCCTGTGTTCACCTTAATTTCCAATTTTTCATATATTTTTAGTGTCCTCCAGGGAGCTCCTCTGCCAGTAGCCCCTGTGGCTCTAAGTTGGTGGCTCACTGGGGATCCAGCCCCAGTTCCCTTGGGTGCTGATGCCCTTGGGCTATGGGTGAACCTGGAGCATCCAGCAGCCTGGACTGCAGCGTGGGAAGGGAAGCTGCATTGAGAGATGGGCAGTAAACACAGAAATATAACTGTTCTCCTAGAAGAAGTGAGGGAGAGGTGATGGGAAGCCATTAGTTTTTAGGTGCCAGGAGGGCTTGGGAGTGAAAGAAGTGCCGGGGTGCCGGGTCCTGCCGAGATAGTTATCCTATCTGTGTGCAGCAGCAGCAGCCTGTCTGCTGGGGGAAGAGGAGTTTCAAAGCAGAGGTAATTTTACACCCCTAACCAAGGAGTGGATTTAAATTGTGCTCTGGGCAGTGGGTGCAAATTCTGCCTATGGATGCATCAGCAGAATTGATTTCATGCTGAGGAAAAACAAGCAGCTGCCCCATCTCCATGCTCAGTCCCTCCCCGGCACTGGCAGTGATGCTTGTGCAGCCTCCAGGCAAGGAGGAGGTGGCAGAAAACGTGTTTGGGGCTCTCCTGGGCAAATTTGCAGTGTTTCTGCCTCAGCCCATGACGTGTGAGCCCTGTTCCCAGGGCACAGACAGGGCAGTGAGGATTAAAGGAAATCAGAGCTTCTGCTTTCCATGTCAGCTCCACATTCACATTACTTTAAACCAATCTTAAAATCTTGTCGTGAAATCCAGATTGTGCGAATTTGGTGGGTGTCTTGGGGTTTCATCTGTAAAATAGGGGTTAATGGCCCTTCTCTGTGTGGTGGGGAAATGACAGGGATAAATCTGCAGGAACTTCTGTGACTGAGAATCCTGAGGGGACCTTAGAGAAAATGAGAATTGGAGGAGCCCTGGTGTGAGGAGTGGAATACTCTGGCTAATTACAGGATGTCCTTCAAGACAAATAATTCTGTTTCTTATGTGAACTCTGCATTCTTCTTTTCAAGACAACTAGGATTGTTGCCGGAAGAAAAGAAAATAGCGTTTATTTGGCACACTTTTCCTTTTTCCGTTCCAGTAAAAATGCTCAAAGTGACATGACACTTCCAGAAATGAATACTGCTACAGTGTCAGTCTTTTAATTTTAAATAAATGAAGCTTGAGAACTTAGTGCACTGGCAAATGCCATTGGGTACGAACAGCTGAATTTCTTTTCTGTCCCTGAGCTACAGCTCAATTATCTTCTTCTTTTCCTTACTATCACAAGTGATGCTGCTGCAGAGTTCAGCATCACTGAAAGGTTGTAGAAAACCTATGATAGCAGGAAAAGTTCTTGGGTGAGTGTGATCAAAACTGATTTCCAACTGCCCAGTTGGGAACTGCATAGCATTGTTTTAAGGCAGTGTTTAAGTTGGGATTTGCAAGAGGTTGTTATTGCCTGCTGGTGAGAGGTTAAAGCAGCTCTGAGATGTTTGCAGGATGTGTTTCTGTGGTTTTCCCTAGGTGCCGGATCCCGCTTGGAGTCTGTGGGAGAAGACGATGAGCTGACAGTGGAAAATGGTGAATCGAATTACGAAATAGCAGTGAAATATTCCCGAGGCGGAAGAAAGCACTCTCTGCCCCAGCAGCTGGAGTCAGCAGGAGCCAGACAGGTGGGTGGAAAGGCGAGGCTGGCTGTGAGCACCTCACTGTGCTCAGTCCTTTGACATCTGTCTGGAGCTCATAGAAGGGTCATGAAACAAGACCATGTAGGTACGTCACAGGGACTGAAACCAGGCCTGAGCACCTATGGAGAACTACTCTGGGGATCGTGAAGGTGAATACTGCTTGCTTTCTTCTTCTTTTCTTCTTTTCTTCTTCTTCTCCTGTCCTCTCTTTTCTCTTCTCTTCTTTTTTCACCTTTCCCCTTTCCGTCCTTATCCTCTTCTTTTTTTCTTTTCTGTCCTCTTTTCCCTTTCCTGGATAAGCACTTGAGTATATCATGAGGTTACCTTTAATCTTTTTAATTGAAATTGTGACTGGTACATTACATACAAAATTAGTCTACTCTGCAAAATGTGGGGAAATTACTGTGGCAAGTTTTGCTTTGACTGAAGTGAGCTGGAGTTTCATCCCTTGAACTTTTTTTTTTCTGAATATATCTGTAAGATACTCCATCTCTCTTCCCCCTCACATGCAATTTTCCCAGTATGACGTCCCCAGTATCTGTGCCAAGCAATCAGAGCAACTTCCCTTGTTTGCTGATGTTTGTTAGGACTACCATATCGTGAAGAAATCTACCCGTTCCTTCAGTGCTGCCCAAGTGGAATCTCCATGGAGACTAACCCAGCCGTCCATCATTTCCAACATCGTCCTGATGAAAGGGCAAGGCAAGGTGAGGATTTCTGCATGTGGCTGGTTTCTCACGTGTAGCAAGAGCTGGCATTTGAGAGGTGTCTCCCATACCCAGGACTTCCAGCTGCTCTCAAGGTAGCCAGTAATAATACTAATGGTGAACAAATCCTGTGTTCAAGCGTAAGTGCCAAAGTTACACCTGCAAAATACAGGGGAGGCGATGCTCGTGTCACGCACTTGGCACAGGGTGACTTTCATTCTGAAGTGGTGCATCTTGTCATTACTGAGATACTGAATATTAATCATGGATCTTTAAATACATATGTTTGTGCAAAGTTGGTGCAGCTACAGAAGAGTACCTGTTCACAGGCATATTTATGGACAAGCATATTTTCTTTCTGTGGAATCTGGATTTATTTTTTTTTTTAAATTACTGAAAATTAAGCGTTAAACCCAAAGACAGGTTCCTGGTTTATTGCTTATCTGAGAGCACTGAATTCCCTGTGTCAAAAAGTCCTCTTCTCTCCCCACCGTAATGTGTTTACACACTTGCTAGATACCAGCTGGCTGAATGCTAAGGAAAAATAGACAAGCATTAACCTAGGTGTATATTGTTTTCCCTCATGCAATCCACACTAGTATTGGAACTGTCATATAAATATGCTAAAAATATGCATGTCTTTTCATTAAATACTCTTTAAAGTCATCAGATGGATATGTTTTGGACTATAGAAGACTTGTTTTGACTTTCAAGCTCAAATGCAAAACAAATTTCTTGTTGTGCTCTACGTTGAGCAAAGAGTTAGAAATAGTGATTTCTCTGGGTAGACTGACAGTTGTTTTAACTTCCCTTGGTTTAGGAGCTTCAACTCTTTTATAACATTTCCAAGCAAATATTTCTTCATTTTTCATGTACCTATTTTTTGACCCTGTTTTTCTCATCAAATTAGATTATTACTTCCTGTGGGGTAAGCCACCCTCTCCTATCTTTCTACAGTTAACTCCAAGGTTTTAGGAAGCAGCTGGAAGCATGCAGACTCTAGTGATCATGAACCATGTAAAACAGCTTCCATTGTAGGTGCCTTCCACCCACCTTTTGGGTGATCACCTCTGTTAGGGATTGCACTGTGTACAGTTTGTGCAGTAGCATTGATTTATTATCTCTGTGCAGATTTGGGACTTGAAAAGTTTTTCCGCAGATTTGCGGTGTTGGTGGCTGGGAGCCACATGCTTGCCTCCAGTTTTTCATCTGTAGGTAGATTTGCAAGGGGTGGTTCTCTGCTATGCAGTGGCAGCGCTTCCCTGGGAAGGTAGGCTAATACAGGAGTTGCTGTACTTTGCAGACATATTTCTGCCAACCCATCCCACACAGCTGTGGGGAAAACTGCTCTGTCTGGGTAGGGGAGTGGCAGAAGCCTCCTGCTTTCTGTAGGTTGCTTTGCAGTTGATAATTGCACAGGGAACAGTTAGTTGTTTTTGCTGCACACCTAAGATGCTTTCTTTCTAGAAATCAGTAAGGTCTTACCAAATTACTAACTTACAAACTGTCATGGTCTGCTTTATATTCACGGAATAAAACAAAAGAGCTCGTGGTTGTATTGGGTTGTCGACACAGTGCTTGCCCTAGCAGCATCCCTCAGCTGGAGAGCACTGCCCAAGGCACTAATTATGTCCATGGCTTCATATTACTAAAGAACAACAGTTCTCCACTTCCCTTGTCCACCGGTCAGTGACTTTTCCCTTTATTCTGTAAAATACATGTACAGCAGGGACAAGAGGGGAAATATGGGGAGGGGGAGTAAATCAAGGAAGTGATTTGTCTGGGAAATAACTCAGCAGAAGGGGGAGAGGTTCATTCTGCTGTGCTCGTCCGTTCCCTGATCAGCTTTGAAGATAGTCCCATACCAACAGGGGCAGTGCAGGGGTAAGATCTAATGGATGGAGCCCTGGGGAATCTATTGATCTAGATTTATTTAAATACAACATGATACATGTCTCCAGAATAATTACAAATGTACATGTGAATGGCAGCCCCCACTTGCAATTCCTCTTTCAGCTACATTCCTGACATTGCAGCACTGACCTTATGTCATGTTCTTAAGCTCTTCTTCTTCCTGAGGAAATGTAGGATCTGTGACATAAGGGAAATCTACAGTTAATCCTGGATATAGATCTCAGGGGTGCGAATCTACTGTCTGTCAGTTTAAAAGCAGTGTGTTACTGTTTATAAAATGAGAATGGAATTAACATAAAGCCATTGACCTAGTGTTTTTAAAAAACCCAGAGTAATCTCAAAGTACAACTTTTGCGATTTCAGCGTAGGGTGAAATGCAGGCTTAAGGTGCCTGCTGCTACATTTTGGGCTGATAAGTGTATTGATATTAGAGTGAAAGAAATTAGGAAATGCAAGGGGAGAGTCAGATGGCAGTGCAATTCATCAGATAATTTTGGATTTTCATCTTTCATTTGTCTTGTATGTTACCAGCAGTCTTTCTTACACAGGTAAGAATAGAATAATAGAATAATGTGCCAGCTGCATGTCTTCTCCTGCCTTTTCTGTAGGGTCTTGGATTCAGCATTGTGGGAGGTCAGGATTCTGCTCGTGGACGCATGGGAATTTTTGTGAAGACTATATTCCCAAACGGAGCAGCGGCAGCTGATGGAAGGCTTAAAGAAGGTATGGCAAAGAGAATCCAACCACACAGCAAGGACCACAGTGGGATATTACTTCCATCCAGCAGGAAAATTCAAGTATGGCTTTATTTAGGCACCTCGCCATCAGCAAGAGGCTGTGGAGGATGTAACACACCCTGCTTGTTCATCCTGTGGAAGATCATTAATAGCAATTAACTTGATTATATTGCATATTGAGAAGGGGAAACTACAGCATAGTGGTGGTTGGTTTTTTTCCCTTCCCCTTCCATGAACTTTATTTGTCCAAACCATAAGCTGCAATTTTTCAATTGGAAAGGGTGATTGACAGGAAAACATATATAGATACCTAGCCAACATCTGGCTTAAAGATGCTGATCTGAGAAGGGGTTATATTGAGAGACATGTTTGGTAGAGGCTCTTTTGGGCCCTTATCCCCTCTGGGCCTCTTGGTATGATTTCGAGAAGAATCAACAAGTAAGAGTTCTAACCAGAGAAAGAGAAGAGGAAAGATGGGATTGGTAGTAAAATCACTCAGCTGGTTAGAGAAGCAGATATATCGTGATTTTGTTAGTGCTTTTCCAGTCTTGGTCTCTGAGCTGGATGTGTATCCTGCTCTGTGTGTGTTACACCCTGGTCTGAGTACTGTGGCAGACAGACTCTTACACACTGTTGAAAATACAAAGTGCCCATGAGTTCAGAGCGGTGATTTACAACTCTTCTGCAGGGGTTGTGTTACTTTGCTTCTCTCAAGCTGCTCCTGTGTTACTTCTCTCCTCGTATCATCATTCCTCTCTTTACATCTTATCACACTTGTTGTATTTGAGGCTGCTTTTGGTGCCAACTCTCACACTTGCTGCCAGAGGGAAGCTCGCATCACTGCATCATAGGTTGTGCACTTGCTGTGGGAAGCCAATAAGTAGCAGCTATCCCATAAACCCAGCAAGCCTTTGCAGGCTATTCATAGCTTGCATACTTCCCTTTATCCTTTTTTTTTTACTGAGGCTAGGGAAGGAGAGGAGGGGTAGACTTATCTGATGGTATTGCCCCATCTAATTCTGCACAGATGCAAGTAAAATTGCAGAAAGTGGGTCTGGATCATGCTGACCCTTCTTTTAATAAAACGAAGGTAGATCACCACAGGTGGGTGTAAGTAGTAAGACCCAGAGCCTGGAAGCTGGTAGAGGTCTGACAGGACATGTTCCTTGGGGTGAGAAGCACATGTGCTATCACAATGTGTGCACTACATGCTTCTCTGTTTGCAGGCATTTAGTAAGAGAACACATTTGCTTTCTGCATGTGGATGCAAGGTTAGTTTTCTCTGACCAGGCTTTGAAGTGATGTGCTGTACTGTTTCACTTAGTTTCTCATTTCTTCTGTTGTTGCTTACAAAAGAAAGGCAGTTTTATAGTCCCATTGGACTTCATGTCATAATAATCTATTTTCAGAGTTCAGTTAAAATCCATAGTGTTTTCAGCTTGTTTGTTAGTATGAGAACACCAATTTAAGGATCTCTGCTGGAGAACAGTCTTTACTCTGCTAATTCATCACTACTAACTTGTAGAGGCATTAGTATAAGTGCAAATAAACTGAGAACAGTAAAAGGCTTTTTACTGAGCAGTTAGTTGGAATCCTCATTGTAGTGGATCACTTAATGTGCAGGAAAGATGTTTTAAATCTTTATAGTCTTATATTGGTGACTTCATTTTTTGTATCTGATTACCAGGGGATGAAATCCTAGAAGTTAATGGAGAGTCTCTACAAGGACTGACCCATCAGGAGGCCATTCAGAGGTTTAAGGTAACATGGATGTAGTGCAGGAGAGATCTGTGCTCCTCTTCATTCATTGCCATCTCATGCCCTCGGCTTTATATTCTTTTGCTGCCACTTTAGTGGAGTTCTCTGCTGTCTCTGCAGCAACTCAAGAAAGGTGTGGTGACCCTGACGGTGCGCACACGGCTGCGCAGCCCAAGCCTCACACCCTGCGTGACTCCCACCTTGCTGAGCCGCTCCAGCTCCCCCAGCTCCAGTGCCAGCGGGGGCATCCCAGTCCCTGGCCTCGATGAGGCGGATGGTTCCTCCTCCAGCCGCAAAGGACCTGGCCCAAAGGACAGGATCGTCATGGATGTGACACTCAATAAAGGTCAGGGTCCATTGAAATGGTCTTCGAGAACAAATCCCTGCTTCTTAGGGGAGTTTTTGGGAGTGGGCTAGAGACTTTTATATCCAGGTCACCTGCCTGTGTTCGTCTGATCTTGAACCACAGGATGTGGGAGAAAAATATCCTCTAATGCAAAAACTTCTGAGGAGTTCCCCTTTCCACATTTTGCTGCTCCAGAGCCAGCAGGCTCTTACAGGTAGCAGTCAGTGTCCATGCTGCTGAAACGGGGAGGCTGTGAGATACCAGAGAAAATATGAATCATCTCAGATTGCCATCATCCCAAGTGGCTGTGCCCTTCTGCTAAAGGGCAGCTCCAGGGAAGGCAAAGCTGCACAGTGTTGAAAAGTTCCCAGATGACCTGTTTGAACTTCTCATTGAGGGTTGCTCTCATTATCAGTAATTGCTCATGATAAACTTAAAGCACATGCTATGTGTGCTGGAACAAACATACCTATTTTTAAGACTTAAATATGGTGATTTTAAGGGTTGGATGCAAAATTTGGAGAGAGAATGTAAGATGTCCAGCAATTCCTACTTTCAGGATGTTGTTGCCTGAAAGAAAGCAAAGGTGAAAGTGGACAGAGGTGATCACTGAACCAGAGATAATGCCTCACTTTCCTTTGTGCTTGTTTGCTGAGGAATACCATGCAGATATTTAACAAAAGAGAGCAATACAGTTGGCAGTATCTTCTGTGCTTGGGTTTTCTGCAATAATTTTAAGTGACATCTTTATTGGATTGGTGCCCCTACTCCTTTGTGCCTTGGACCAGATCAGACCTTGTGCGACATTTTCAGGAGGTTCCCACGGCACACAGAGTATTTTCTGAGAGTGATGGATCTTAGAAAACAGTCAGGATCGGCTATTTTCAATCCTGATTTCCACTTATCGGTCTTGGCTTCCTGACTGACTGCACCTAAGGCCAGCCCTGAAACAATACATGAGTCCTGATCTCAGATGGGATGTGGGAACACAAACACTTGTGTGTCCTGTGTGATTGCAATCTGCCACATTTCTTTGTACTTCTTTTTCACAGAGCCAGGGGTTGGGCTTGGCATTGGTGCCTGTTGCCTCACACTGGAAAACAGTTCTCCCGGAATATACATTCACAGTCTGGCCCCAGGATCAGTGGCTAAAATGGATGGCAGATTAAGGTTAGTTAAAGCAGAAACATGCTAGAGTGATTTTACAATAAAATCGATTGAGACTTTGTTTTAACCAATTGGTTGATGTAGCAGGGAAGAAATTTATACTTAAGAGTTCACCAAAAAAAAAACATTTGAATAAAGGCATTCAAAAGTGATATTAAATACCCAGGAAACATTATTCTGTGTGCTGGAAGCAGCTTGATTATTAAGGTTTGGGTTTGGTTTGTTTTTTTTCTTTTTTTAAATTCTCTATACAGAAAGCTGAGCCTAATAGCACCCTTTGAGAAAGGGGGGCAGCAAGAAGTGCAGCCTCATGTCTTTTTCTGAGAGTTGTAGCTAGAGACCCCAGACTGGGAGGAAATTTGCAGAGCTTTGCTAAAAGCTCAGTCACCTGAAACTCGCTTAAAAAGAGCTGGGGGAGATGTTCTTGCAGCTGCCTGTGCCCGTGGCTACAGCAGCACTTTTCTGCCCTTACTGTCAGTCTGGCAGGATTGCTGCAGGCTGACCTCCCCCACGCATTTACTCTGTCCTGGAGTTTGGATGTCTTTAAGGAACCATAAAAGAGAAGCAATCATTCCTAGGGTTCCCTTGTGCTTTACATTGGATTAAATGATGGAGCCTTATTTGCTGTTCCTCTCCTGAAGGCTTTATTTTTGAAAACCATTGGAGGAAATCTTCCACCTTTCTGTGTTCCTGCATAAATGCTTGTGGGTACTGGGAGCATCACTCCAGAGGGGAGGTTGTGCTGAAGACACGCTGGGACTGTGTGATCCACAGTGAACGTGTGGTGTGAGCGCTGGTACAGGGAGACTGAGCAAATGCCTTGCTTTCACATGACTAGAGAGTTTTCTGTTTTCTTGCTCATCAGGAAAACTGTGATAGAGCAATTGAATTTCTTGGAGAAAGGGAAGAAGATAACTTTATGGTGGCATTGCTGCCAAAACCCTTGAAAGTTTCTACTGTATAGAAATGTCTATAGGAAACAATATTTAAAGGTAACTTGCTTACTTGTAAGGCTCTTTGGAAAAGATTGCAGTGCTGGTTATGTCTGTATGTAACAGCTGTATTGTTTATTAGGTTTACGTGATTGATTATATCCAGGCGTGCTTCCCAGATTTCTGGCTTGCTTCTCTGAGACATTGCTTCTGTTGTCCCGTCAGCGATTTATGGCTCCATAAGCCAAAACTTACAGGATGGTTTTGATTTTTGGAAAGGTTTGTTAATCAAATACTGGCTTGGCAATGCCAGGAGAGGTTTGAATCCAACTCCTCTATATCTGAGCTCCCCCTCTCAGTCATGTGGCTGTGTAAGTGACTCCATTTGTGTACTTTCTAGTAGCTGTATAAGGATGGGCAGAGCAGCAGTGCGACTGCACAACTGATAGGTCACCCTTTGCTTTCCTGAGACTGTACCAGAAGTGCAGGTTACCAAAGGCTGCCGTGTGCAGTTGCCGTTTTGCCTTTAGTGTGTGTATTCACAGTGCAAACACAATTTCATTGTCACAAGTAGCCCATCATAAATCAGCAGTGGTAGATTGTTTGAGAGTGTCTGTTCAAAGCAAATGCTTTAGCAATTGTGGAGATTGCTTTAATGATATCCCTAGTTGATGATATTTTCTTTTGAATAGCTCCAGATGTCTGAGCACCATAAGCAAAAGTTAAGAGACTGGGAAAACAAAACTAAACAATCACAGAATCATGAAGTGGTTTGGGTTGGAAGGGATCTTAAAGATCATCTCGTTTCAAACCCCCCGCCATGGGCAGGGAATTTTCCACTAGACCAGGTTTCTCAAAGCTCCATCCAACCTGGCTTGAACATTTTCAGGGATGGGGCATCCACAGCTTCTCTGGGCAACCTGTTCCAGTGCCTCGCCACCCTCACAGTAAAGAATTTCTTCCTAATGTCTCATCTAAGCCTGCCCCCTTTCAGTTTAAAGCCATTCCCCCTTGTCCTGTCACTACTTGCCCTTGTAAAATCACATATTGTGCTTTTTTTTTTCCTTTCTTTTCAATTGGTTCTATATGTTAATTTTTAGCAGATACGGGCTTATCAAGCTCAATTTTTTCCTGGTGTCTTTTAATAATCTCATATCTAAATCATGAATTTCTTATCAGTGTTTGTGTTAAATAATTCACTAGGATGCAAAGGAACAGCCCATCTGAATCTCATATTTCCTCTTCTGTGTTCAACAAGTATCTGAATGCAGAAGTGGAACTGAAGTTTCACCCTGGTCCAAATGAAGCCAGTTTTCTCGGTTGATTTAGTAAGAGTTTTTAGCACTGATGGTAAGTGCAGAAGGGAGCCTCCCTCATGAAGTCAACAGGACTTAAAGCATTCACATCACTGAGAGCAGGAGCAAGACTGGCTTCTTTGCAAGTCACATCTTTTCCAGACACTCGTATCTTTGAGAAAGCTTGACCATCGGTTGAAAGTACAAGTTTTTGTGTAAAAGGTGGTTGTGATTAACTGGCTCCGTGTCTCTCTGCAGTCGGGGTGACCAGATCCTGGAGGCAGATTCTGTGAGTCTGCGTCACGCCGCATTAAGCGAAGCCTACGCAATCCTGAGTGAATGTGGACCAGGTCCGGTCAGCCTAATCATTAGTCGTCATCCTAACCCAAAGGTGAGGAGAAAAGGAATTAGTGTATCTGGGTTGCTTTCATTTGAAGCTGTAATCTGAGTCCTGCTGTCGGGAAAGCAGCAAATTAAGAATATTGGATTTTTCTCTCTAAAACGTGTGTTGTGCAAGATGTCAGGATTTTAATGATGCTTCCCAGTTTTGTAAGTTCTAGCAATGCTGGACTGTTCCTGCTGCTTTTTACTTAGTCACCCAGTGATCAAATGCAATTTTCCTGGAACTGCTTGAGTGAAGTGTTCCCATCTTTCTTGGTACTTGGATCAAGTAGCAGTGCAAATATGGCACAAGACCTCTTCCTCCTAAAAGTTAGTTTGCAGTTAGTTTATCTTTGAGTAGAATATCGTTTAGGACCAGAAATATAAATATCAACAGATTGAATTGATCAACTACAATAAAGTAAAATCTGTCCGAAGATCAAAGCTTTCCTTCAGGAATTAAAACGTGAGAATTTGGAGTGTACTGCTACTGTGAAATCTGTGCAAGGTCAATTTGGAAATAAGGCTGTGTTTACAAAGTAAGTGTTTTCAAGCATTTTTTAAAAATTGATGATAGAAGATGAAAGCCTTTTAGCCCAGCTATAGGGAATAACAGCTTCTTTTATTTCAATATTTCAAAGAATTTCATGAGTCTATGAAACCTTCCTGTTTAAACAGGAATGAAGCTGTAAAAATATTTGCATTAGTGGATCCAGAGAGCTCTGACTTTTGAACTCATAAGTGTAAATGGAGGCCTTAATAAAGCCATATCTAGGAGAACTCAGGTTTCTTATTTTATAATTAATCGTGTGTTTTCTGCTAAATCGTATATACGAACAATCGACAAATAGGGGTCTATTGCTCAGAGTTTATTATCATTGCTGCAAGGCCTTGTGCTTCTCAAAAGAAGGAGGCTGTGGTTCTGTTAGTGAAAGGTAAGCACGGAATGGGTAAGAATTGGGCTTATAGCCCAAGATAACAGTATTTCAAGTGAGTTTGTGTGCTGTGCTAAACCAAACACGATGGTTCAATGTCATTGCATTATTCAGGCGTATAGACTTTGTGGAGAGTCTCTAAGTAGCATGAAATAAAAACTCCATGGAGCAGAGCCTGCCCTTTCTCCTCCGTCCTTCATCTTGCTGTGGTGGGGTCTTGAAAGCTGATGAGGGACCTAACCTGGTATCTGCTGAAAGGATGAACTGAGTTAAGCTAATTGCCTGCTATTACTCAGTAACAGAGGGAAACTATTAAATGGCTCCTATTACAGTTTTCCATAAGTGATATTTAAGATGACAACAAATCCTTTGCCAAGAAATGCTATGAAAAGTTGAGCTGGAGAGACCCTAGAGCATTTTTTCCTCCAGGCAGTATTGAATCCATAATCACTCATAGCTGGATCTCTGGATGAGTGTCCATATGGGGACCCATATTTATTTTTGTGTTGCTGTCACCCATTTTCTGAAAGCACTGGGGTATCTATAGATATGTCGACTATTTTATTAAATTTTATTTTATTTTAACAGCTCTTAATAATACCTCAGCCTTCAGATTAGAGTTAGAAATTAGCTTGTTCCTTTCCAGTTTCAACTGCCTGAGATACAGGATGCTAAAAATCATAACTGGCAGAGCTTGCAGAAGCATGGATTTTTGGTTAACTTTCAACAAATATTGCAGTGTACTCAGGACCTGATTTTACTCCTGGGACATGTTGTACCAAAAGGTTTGTGTCAAGGCCCTGGGTCATAGTCTCAGGACTTGGTCCGTATCCTGCAGGAACTTCCTGTGCCCCAGGAGCCCAGGGGCTTTTGGTTTGCTATAAGGTCATACCATGGGTTGGAAACACAGATGTGTTTTTACAAATGTTCATGTTTTTCTCGGACATTTTTATACTTAATGTCTTATTTTATAACACAAAAGGTCCACAGTACATTTTGTTGCTGAATATGTTTCACTGCATCGTTTTCATGTACTTCCAAGAGAAATACCACAAAATTTTCTTTCTTCTTGTTTTTCTGAATGAATATGGTATTTACACTATGTTTAAACTGCTGAGTTTGCTTCAGAATCTTTCAAATCTTCATGGTTCAGGAAGATTCAAGTTTCTAGTCTCTATTTATGCTGAATTTTAATTCATGTAAAACAATGTGCATAGAAATTATTTTTGACAGAATTAATTTGCTTTCTGTTCTTAAGTATATATTCCTGCAGACTAGTTGTTCCTGTTATAAAATTATATGTTTTCCAGTAATAAGAATTAAGTGTATGCCAGTAATTAAGGCCTAGATTAGCAAGTATGGTAAACCAGTATTTATTCTTAAACCAGAGAAACTTTATTTACCAATTACTGATTTAGGGTTTTATTTAAAAGCAAGGAGAAATGAAAATTAAAAAGACAGCTGGTATTATGGGAAGTCTGGTATTCTTCCTGTAGGTTAAATGTAGAATAGCTTAAGTTTCTGATGTATGCTTGCGCAAAGCAGTCTTTGTCTATTTTAAAGTAATATTTTCTCAATAAATCAATGTACAGCACTTAATTGAGTTAAAATTGTGCTGTAATGACTTCATTTGATTTCTTTAAGCCTGGTGCTGTTTTATTTGTTTATATAGTGTGGCACTTGGATGCAGTCTTCATGTAGCTGGCAGGCTTCTGCCTCCTTGTTTCTGGAGGAAAGTGGCATGGAGGGAGTCTGAGTCAGGGGATGAGGGCTTAGGAGCTCTCAACTCGGGCCTCTTCATTGCATCTTTGAAAGTGGTGGCATATATCAAGTGAATCATGTACTTGTACTAAGTGGTAAGACTTTCATCGTTTTACATACCCAGTTTGAGCTTTATCTTCCACTTAACTTCAGGTTTCAGAGCAGGAGATGGATGAAGCAATTGCACGTACTACCCACCGAGAGAGCAAGGACGCCAGCTCCTCTCACGTCACAGGTAGCAACATGTTCTTTTCTAGTGTGTGTCCTTTTCCAGATGCGGGAACGTTTAAGGGCCTGCGCTGAAGTTCCCCAACATCAATATTTTGAGAGCCCTCAAAGCAGCAAAACAGTGCAGGGAGTGTCATCACTGTTTCCATTGCAGAAATTTTAGCTCAAACATCCAGTTCATGTTACTGCTTTTGTTTCACTAGGCTGCCAGGATCTGAAAGTAGGATTGCCAAGAGGTGGTTGCTCTGTCCTTTTTTCAAAATTAATGGGAAGCACAACATCCCAGTAGGGAAAGGACAGGAGGAATCTACTCCATCTGTGTACACCTGCCCATGTCAATGGCAAAACACCCCCCCAAAGTATTGTTGTGACCATTTGAAAAAATCCAGGTGTTGCATACTGGACTATATGTTTTAACTCCATTTAAATCTTTAAAGTCATGTCCATATGTGTGCTCTGGCATCTCTGTGATGTGTTTGAACTCCGAACTTAGCACTTGCTGAAATCTGACAGATCAAAGCAAACTCTTGGCAATGGCAGAGTGGCCAGTAAAGGTGATGTTCAGATAGAAATGTTAGATTTGTAATTATCCCCTTTATATGTGTGTCAGCTAAGACCTATTTTGAAGTTGACCTTGGCAGTGGCTGCTAATTTGTCTTTTGAGGTTGCCCCTCAGCAGATGCCTCAACAGTTGAGGAAGATCATCTCCCACTCATCTCTTTTTTTCATGGCACTGTGCTGGGCCTGGCTGGTGTAACGTGTCTCTGTGATAACATTGCATCTGATCTGAGGGAGAGGATGTGAAAAGGTTAATAAATCTCACCTTAGGAAAGCAATTCACATAATAAGTGGGATTAAACACAGCTCAGAAGGTGAATGAGAAGCTTTTTTGGATATATGGACCACAACTTTAATTTTTGGCATCTAACTAATCTGTGTTTAACAGGAGCTGTACAAAAGAGTCCGTCTCCTAGTGTGAAGGCCAAGCAAGGAGAGACATCATCTCCCCTCAGCTGGACTATGAAACGCTTCCTGGAGCCAGCAAGCCGGGTAAAAGGATTAGATGCAATAAAAACAGCGTCTGCCTCAAATTCAGCTTTTACTGAAGCTCTTACTTGGTCAAGGAGTTCAAACCCAAACCTGTACGCTACTTCCCTGTCACATAAGAGTGTTTGTTTCTTGCATCACACATTCAAATTGGGACAGCAGCAAGCTCCTGTTTGTCTGTGTGACTGTAGCCTTAGGGGGTGATATGCAGAGCATGGCAGATAAGGCTGTGGACTCCCACCTCCTGCCACCCCAAAGGCACCCCTGCTCTGTGGGACACAGAGATGAAGTTAGCAGGAGAGACCTGAGCCTGTGGGCAGAAGGCTGAGCACTTAGTGTGTCTACATAGCCATTGCAGTGCCAAAGTCGGTTATCCTGGGAGGGCCGAGGAAGCCACAGGCACTGTGTCCAGAGGTACAAACCCTTCCCTTCTCTCAGTGCAGAAAGTGCTTAAAGGGAACTACAAAAGTGAATGGTTTCATCCCTTGTTTCTGCATTGAACCACACCTGCAAAGTAGTGGGATTTTGAATCCTTTTTTTACTTATTATACTGTCTAAAAATGATGTGCAGCATTTCTGCCATCCAACTTTGACAGTTTGGCTCTCAATATACTGACAAGTCTTCTGTTTTAAAAATTGGCTTCAAGTTTCCTTTATTGACACAGCAATGAGAGTGGAGTTTGTGGTGCTCACGTGCAGGCGGGGGCTTTAGGCATTGATGACGGCTGGTCACCAGGCTCCCTTCTTTCCAGCAGGGATCTGTCAGCTCCGAGGCAGAGCTCTCCCAGTACTTCTCGCACGACAGTACGAGCCATCTCCCGATTTCTGATGCAGTAACTGGCCCCTGCGATGAAGAGCAGCTCCGTCAGAAGAACAGAAACAGTTTGTTGGATGATGGCAACCTGAGTAAGTGCTGGAAACATGTCTGATCATTTGGCTAATGAGGGGAGAGTCACTTAGCACTGGGTGCTTTACAGGAGAGCAGTGGTGATCCCTGTGGTGGTATGAATTGCTGGGCAGCGTAGTGCAGGCCAGTGCTGATCATACAAAATTCTGGGAAACTGAAGGGCTTTACAACAATACACATAAGTGCCCGTTTCCATGGCGTTTTGTTCAAATTGCTGCTCTGATTATGTGCAAATGACATTATTTTATTGGTTTGGCTGAAACTAGATTGACAGCACTGCGGATTTGGTATTTCTTTCAAGTAGCTGATGATCATCTGATTTATGATGTTTAAATGAAAGTGTTCATAGCTCTCTCAAAAACACAATTTTGAAATGTGACATAGCAGCGTAAAAACAAATGTGCAGTTTGGCATCAGATATTTTGCGTGTGTGTGTCTTTCTCCCCATAGTAATTGACTTAAAGATTCTTATGTGTCCTTATCGACATGCACCTGATCTAAGATTCAAAGGATGTTGCATTTGTTCTCCCTTTCATGTGCTTCTCAAGTGATTTCTTTGTCTAGAGCTTATCTTTCTCTGGAAAATATTTAATGTTTAAAAGCATTTTTACATTCCTTAGTAGCCACCAAACAAAGCAAAACAAAATAATTTTCTACAAAATAAGATGCAGTTCTTTCTATGAAGTATGTGGAAAGGGTTCTTGGGTTTGTTAGTTTTTAGTTTGAAACTGATTGTTGTGTGCTTCAGTCTTTGTTCAGAAGAGCAATTTTCACTCTCTGTAAGTTAATGCAGGCAATCCTGAGCTTAGATTTAAGCAAAATATGAAAGCAAATCTATTGTTTAAACTAAAATACACATTTGGATTTGCATCCCTTTCTTGTTTGAGCCGTAGTCATAATTTAGAAATAAACTGAAAATAGAACCAGATGTGCCATGAACTGATTTCAGGAGTTACCTGCAAATTGTAGTGCTATCTACAACCAGTCCTGTACTTAGCATGAGGACATGAAAAACCTGCTATTTGCTTTGTGAAGAGAAGTTAAGCTTCCTCTGAAAACAGAGCTACATGTATTCTGCTGTGGTCAGAGGCATGGTATTAAGAATCATCCGTAAGTACAATTAAAGTATAACTTCTCTTTTCCCTAGCTGCTAGAGATGGGGGAGTGGCAAAAGCAAATGGTCTGGCTCCTCCAGCTAGTGGAAGACTGTCTGGCCATCACAACAAGCACGTGGAATCTGTCCGACCCGGCATCCTCAGTGACAGCCCCAAATCTGCCCGCAGCCCCTTTCACCGACAGAGGAGGGTTGTTTTCTATGATGGGGATGGCAGCGATGACGACGAAAGTTCCCACTTGCACAGAAGCCAGAGGGCCAAGAGCCAGGAGGATGCTGGCATTGTCATTACAACCTCGTCTGTAGAAATCGATGAGGAGAGCCAGGACAGTGAGTCATCCAGATACAGTGGCATGGAGACATCTTCCCCTGCCTTCAGCAACTCAGTGGAGTCTGCAGACAGCACGCTGGAGCAAATTGAATCTCCTTTCTTCCCCATCATAGCATTCGATTACTCAAGTGTGCCTGAAGTTCGTCTTGGCAGCCTGAGTTTGAGGGAGCTTCGGGAAGCACAACTTGAATCTAAGAGGTCACCAAAACTTGAGCACAGAGCGGTCACAAGAGTGAAAAGCATGATGAGCACAGAATGCCGAAGCCTGCAGAGACACAGGGCAGAGGAGCACAGCTCATACAACAAGCCTGTTGCGAGGATGCTCCCTCACAGCAAGAAGTGTGAAGCACCCGACGGGGCCGGGCAGGGCCAGGTTGAAATTGTCACTCTGGTTCGCAATGAGCACGAGTCGTTCGGCCTGGATTTGGAAATCCAAGCCATGCCTTTAAAGGTTGTTGTCACAGGGATGCGGCCAGGTGGAGCAGCAGAAATGGTAATTTTTAAATTTGAGTTGCCTTGTTGTGATTTGCTTTCCTGTTGCAGAGATGATGATGGTGATGATGATGATGATGATTATTAAGCAAGTGATCTGTTGAGAGTAAGTGCAAGTGAGGTTTTTGTCTTTGCTGGGCAAAGTGTCTCACCCCATATTGTTCTGAAGCTGGTGCTAAATGAAATGTTTCTGATTCAGAAGTGCATCCAGGCTGATCAAAACTAAGAGAGGCGGGATGCAGATCCGTTGAGTTGGACTTATCCCCTCTTGCAGTTGCAGTTTTGAGGGAATGCAGTTTTTGTATTTGTTTTACCAGGGGCAAAGACAACATAAGTATATCCTGGTGACAGAAGTGTTTATTATGCTCTATTATTTTATATGCACATTATCCTGTATTACACAGGTCTGGAACTAAGAGGCCTTAGGTACTGGCCAGGTTTACCAAGAACCATAGTAGTACTAGCAACGCATCGCTCTTCTGCATCTCATTTCTTCATGCTGGATATAGAATTGCTGACCTAGGTGCAGAAGTAGAGAAAGAAGAAGGAGAAAACTTTGGAGTGCAAACCTGGATGTACCATTTTTAATCTTGTTAGTGACCACTAGAGTAAAAGGGGATATGGCATAGTTAGAATGGGACTGTGTGAGATCTGGGGATTTGGGCTTTGTTCCTGCCTTTTTCTCTGACTTATTGTGCAGTGTGTAGAAACATACTCAGACTTTTTCCTCAAGACTTCAGTCCCTGTCTGGTTTAGTTGTTTAGGAGAGTTCCACCAGGAATATAGTTCATACATGACATTCAAAAATGATACACAGTGTACCAGTCCTGAAGAAGCCAGGGTTGATTCATCCCAATTAATGTAACTGAAGAGGGCTATGTGCTCCATCCTGATACTGATGTCTCAGAGAAACCAGCAGCTCTTTTGACCTTCCTGTTTTAGATTGATCTTTAATTCTCCATCTGGCACAGTCTGCTCTTTATTTATGTGTTGGCAATCTGACAGCAGTGGTACCTGTGCTCTGCAGTGATGTGAAATAGGGGATGTTACTCACAAGCTATTAATTGCTTCCCTGAAATCTTTGCCCCTGTGGCAGGGCTTCTGGTGTGTATTTATAATTTCCTTGAATCTCTCATTACGTCAGGGATCAATGGGCAAGATGGCTGTAGGAGATGAGATTACCACCATCAACAGTATCCCCGTCAGTAAGATGACGTACGAGGAAATCTGCTTGCTTATGCAGTGTCTTCCCACATCCGTAACCCTGGAGATTCAGAAAGCAGCATCAGGTGAGAAAGTAGTTTCGCTTTTGAACCATTTATTCTGGGTACCAGTGACGAACATGCCCTGAGATCATCTGGGTATGACCTTCTGCTGCCACAGCTTCCCACATGGATTCAGTGAAAAAGACAGGGGACATTGTGTCTGCACTGGTGAGCCAAGCAAAGCATTTCATCACCAAACCAGGCTTCAGGGGGCCTCCCTAGCACAATGATAAGGGGAGCAAGCCTACTCCTGTGCAAAGCATTCAAAGCTCTCACAGAGAGTATGTCCTTCCTGCCAGCATGTGCAGAAGTCTGTGTCATTTCATGCAGACTGGGAGCTAAAAGAGCAGTGATCCTTGTCCTGACAACCTGTTTTATTGCTGTGCCTGTTCGTTAAATATATTGACCCTTTGTAATCAAATCTGTCCCTCTCTCTTAAATCTGAAGTTTAAGTAACTTCATTTTTATGAAGTAACATTCATTTTTATGAATGAATAATAAGATACTAAAAGCCTCTTTATTTCTTCCTTCCTTTCCCTTTCATATGGCAGAATTCTCTAAAGTGCAGGAAGATGAAACAGAAAACCCAAGAAAACTAAGTTCTTATAAAAATGTTTATTTGCATGTTTTTTTATAAAAAGGATTCTAGTGTGAATTGAAATATTTGATACCTCCTTACTTTCTGCTCAGGGCTGATTTATGCTGCTACAGCAATATATGAATCCCCACAGACTGTACAAATTATGTGGTGTGGAAATGAGTGTTTGAAAAAGAAAAGCATACTTTTCAAATTCAGGAAGAATATAATATTTTGCTTTGTTCTAGCTTATGATCTTCTTTGTGTACCTATTAATACCTGGGAACCTAAAGTGCTTCCAGATGCATGACTTCCAGTCGTTTTTTTAAGGAATTCCAAGCTTGGCGGAGTCTTGTTCTTGTTTTTTTAGATTGCTGTGGCTTTTGCAAACCGCTAGCCTTGGAATAAGGACACATTGGCACTCCTTTATCAGGCATCTCTTCTGTTTTACCCTTCCCCTTGCCATACCCTACTGGCAGAAAAGAGAGTCTCTTCAGTGTGTGATCCAGCATGCTGAAGCAGGGCAGTACTTTAAATCCTAACACAGCTGCTTCAAATTGCTCTACTGAGGTGTCTTTCACTTTGTTGACTGCAGAAAGAATCAGCACTTCTTAATGTGGATACCTAAGTACAGTGATGTGGGTAATCCTGCAGGTTTGTGCAAGAAGCACAGAGATGTGCAGGTACATTTGAATGAACAGGATACTGACACTGTGAATAACCCCTCCTTCTCCATGCACTTTCTGGGCCTTGTGTCATAGTAACTGACCTCTGGAAGGCAGCTTGAATGGGAATGCATGTCTCAGAAGCAATGGGGAGAGGTGGAATCCGGTGCTTAGCTTGGAGTGCTGAAAATTGAAGATAGGAGAAATGGGTGAGCAGGAATGTGTCAAAGTGCAGCAGTGATAGGGAGCTTGGTGCATTGCCCCAGAATGGGTTATACGTGTACTGGAAGCAAGGAAAGGTCTGTGCCAGAAATGCTGTAAAAGCCACATGCTTGGTGTGTGTATGACATCACCCATGCGTGTCACATTAAACACCTGCAGGAGTGCCGAGAGGGTCAGGGTCAAGTTCTTTATGCACAGATCATCGCTGTGTTATCTGTTCACCTTTGCTATGTCAGGGCTTTTTGTACTCTCTGGAGTCTCTGTTGGAGACTTCTTTGATCAAACAAGTGATGAGAAGCAGTGCTGCTCAGCGTGACTTACTGCACACTGACACTTTGGTAGTTGGCTGTTTGACTGTTGCAATTTCAAAGATGAGAATTAAACAGATCATGACTACTCACCTTGGATAAGTGGATTGCTCCCTTCTGTGTGCTTCTCAAATAGACAGGGTTATGATTAATTTGAGTTGTTGTAAACATCATTAGAGAAGAGGAGGATTGCAGAGCAAAAGGAAAACATGTAGCCTGATTACGTGGGTGTCTGTTTCTGTAATAAAACCTGGTGTTTCCTGTATCACTTCTTATATCTGACAGGATTTTGCTTCTTCTTTTTCTTTTTTATTCTTTTTTATTTTTATCATGATACAGCTGTCAGCAGATTTACAAACCTCATCCTGTCTCCAGGGGTAGACAGTCAAAATCAGGGCAATGTCAACAGCGTCCTCGCAACTGAGGAGGAGCTGAGTGCTGGGAAGCGAGAAAGAGCAGGTTTGCAAAACACTGGCGGCGGCTGCGCAGCGGAGAGAGCAACACTGCCGCCTGATGCCGCGAGCAAAGACGTGCACAGAGGTACCACGAAAGGCAGCCGCGAGGAGGACTGCGCTGCCATCCCTGTCACCGACATCGACGACTTGCTCAGCCAGATGGGCGCCCCCGAGAGCAGGGCCTCGCGCACCCCGTCGCGCGCAGAAAGCCCCCTCCGAGATGAGTACACCACGATGTGCTGCTGCGGCACCGACGAAGGCTGCCCCGGGTCCGAGCCACGAGCAGCCAAGGAGGAGCCACTGGAAAAAACTGTGAATTGCGGAACGAACGCACAAGGAGTGTTGGGGCTGTCTGTGTTGGACTCCATTAACACAGGCAAACTTTTTACTGTGAATAAAAACTCTTTAAATAACTATTCTAGGAATTTTAGCAGTTTAAATGAGGACGAGTTGCCTGCAGCAAACTCTCTGGAAGGTAAGAGGAGCGACCCATTTCCAAAGTCTATGTATGGAGCTGCGGAGGATTCTCACTCGGACGCAGAGTCTGTCACAGAAACCTTTGATGGTGCTGGTGAGGTGTTGCTTGGGCAGTGTGCTGCTGCAAGTGTCCCTGCAGCCTGCACTGTAGTGGAGTCAGATGAGGAGCAAATTGAGATTTGCTGCACAAATGATGAGCCGCAAAAGCCCGTGCAGGAGCAGCATCTCACACCTGGAACAAGCTCGTCCTCACTGTCCCCGCCGCACCCTTACGGCAGCAAAGTTTTGCAAACTGAGGGCTGTGCAATGTGTGGGTCACTGGAGACAAGCATCAACAAACTAGGTTTGGAAGATCATAGTGGTCCCACTCCATGCCCCTCAGAGTGTTCAGATGTGTCATCTGCATCCTTGTGTCCTCCTTCCTCAGTTTTCCTGACAGAAAAAGACATCCTAAAGAATTCAGCCAATATCCCTGAAGTTTACTCTTTCTGTAACAATGGTGCCTTACGTACAGAAGAACAGATGGATTTGGGGAAGAGTAAGGGACATATGAAATGCTGTGAATCCACTGAAGAGGAAGGGTCTCTGCACTGCAAAAAGATAAGCTTTTGCTCTGCTAGAAATCTCAATGTCTTGGAGAACAGCTTGCTTGAGAAAGAAGAATATGATGAGCAGAGATCCAAATCTGAAAGCGAAGAATTGGTTGATGACTGTAATCATGCTGTTAGTTATTGCCTGGTGAAGAAAGAAACCAGCAGTTTGTCCAACTTGTCTAAAACAGACAGCAATCATATGAATGCATCGTCAACAAGAGGAATATCACTCAGGTCACCCTTTCCCACTAGATCTAAAGATCCAAAGGCTAATGCAACTCATGACTTGCCAGGGAAAATTGAGAAAATTAACTCTGTGACTTCAGGAAGGACTTCAAATGGGAAAGTCCAAAACTCAGGCACAAATCACTGCAAAGGAGCTGCAGTACCGCACAGCCCCTCCTCACAGAAAAAATCTTGCCAGGAGTCTAAGGGAATGGCACAAAAAAGTATAATGGACACCCTTTTAAATAATCAGAAGGCCAAAGCAGGACCAAAGCTAAAAGGGTTCACCATCAAAAGTAAAACAAAGACAAATTCAGATTCTTCTGGTATTAATCCTACCAAAGTGAATGGGGCTGATCAGAAAAGGGCTTCTGTTTCTCCACAGCTGTCTCCCAAACTCCTGGGAAAGAAAACACCATTGTCCCGTAATTCACCTACAAATCCAGATCCTGGCAGGAGCATTTCTGCAGCCTCAAGGACTCTGAAGTCAGAGCTAGAAAATAAACCATCTCTGGTCATGTCTGAAGATTCACTTTTTCCTCTCCTGAATGGCACTGGCAGCCCAACAGCAAGTGGTGAAATTAAATGTGGCTGTGGGGAGCTAACATGGGGAAAGCCAAAAGAAAAGCAGGTTTCTGCTGTGGGATGTCAGGGTAAGAATGCTAAGGCAGATGATTACAGAGCCAGGGACAGTCAGTCCAAAGTCACTTCACCTCCTCAGGGGATACCAAAAGTTGAATATGTGAAAGGGAGGACTGATAACCCTGAAACAGGCCTGAACCCAATCAAGATCATTTATAGTGCAGATGACCTTAGGCAATTAGATCTGCAAAATGTAGTACCATCTGCTGGAGGCTGTTCTTCTTCATTGAGGTCCCCCTCAGTTCAGCAGGAACAGCTGGAAGGGCAGGAGATCCAGCGCACTTTCATTGAGGTGAAGCTTTCCTCCTCATCATCTCCTTCTTCCTCCTCCTCTGCCTCTTCCTCACCAGCATCGTTTTTGCAGCTGCCATTGCTAGAGAAAACGGAAGAGGTGAACGCAGAAGTACCTCAGCTCACAGAGGAGATGGGGACCATGCAGTATTTCTCAAAAGCAGATGCTGCTGGAGACAGACATCTCTGTGGCTTGTCAAAACCTGTGACGAGGACCTACTCAATGCCAGCCCAGTTATCGGGTCACTTGAAGGAGGACTGCCATGTTACAGAGGGTCATCCTGTGCAAGGCCCCCAGGGCCACACTGCGGGGGAGAAACACCCCCAGGGGATGTTAAAGGTAGTTCACTTGAATCTGCCGAACAGCCAGAGTGGAAAGGAGCAGGCGTACACCTCCAAAAGTGCCCAGAAGGTCCATGATATGTCCCCCTCAGTGAGTGACATCAGCTACCCCACTGCTGATAAGCTGAGGAGCTTCAGGAGAAATTACTACTACTATGAGCTGAACTGGCCGCATGACCCTTTTTCATCCTTCTCTGTCAAACAGAGGATCAAATCCTTTGAAAACCTGGCAAATTTTGACCGACCCTTCGTGAAGGCTATTGATATATGCTCGTCTGCAAGGTTGCCCCTCGCCAGGAGGTCTTGTGGTGGGTTGGCCGCACCATCCAGCACCGCTGAGACTCCGTGGGCACTGCGGCGCAGCTTGAGTTCCTATGGCGGCAGCCCCAGCCCAGCCAGCGCCACAGCCAAGTCTCCCCCCAGTGCAGAGCCCGTGCGTGTGGCTGAGGGTGGCAAAGGGCACAGAAAGCCCCAGAGGAGCGAAGAGGGTGGCGCTGGGCCAGACGTGGCCGCTTTCCCCACCTCAACCTCGCAGGTGCGCCGCAGCCGGGGCTTGGGGCGGCCGCTGCTGTCCCGCTCCAGGCTGCGGGAGCTGAGAGCCCTCAGTATGCCCGACCTGGACAAGCTGTGTGGAGAGGGCTTTTCGGGCCCGCCACAGCCTGCCTGCTTCAAGACAGAGCTGGAAATCACGCCCCGTAGAGCCTTTGGCTCACCTGGCCAGAACGGGGCAGCTCCACCAGCCCGCTGCAGCCCTGCAGAGGCGGCCGGGTTGGGAATGGGTGCCTGCAGCCCCCGGGACAGTGGGTCAGGAACGCCAGGTTCTGCCTCGGATGATGACGTGCCCCATGGCAGCTCTCTGGATGGGGAAAACAGCTGGTCCATCAGGTTGGTGTCAGCTTTCCTACCACTGTTTCATTTTCATCCCCACAAGCCCTTCCCAAGGCAGAGCTTCCACTTTGCCCCAGGTCTGGCCCAAAGCACATTTCAGCTGTGGCCCCAGCCCTCTGTCCCCTCACAATTCAGGGTGTCATTCATGCTCTTGATGCCTTGGAGCTGCCATGCTGCTGTCTGTTGGCAGCTGTGCTCCAGTACAGGATGAAACATTTTATCCTGGCTTAGATATGCTCCTTCTTCTTATCCTCTCTAGCTGGTGTTGGTCAGTTTTTGGCCCCATTACAGAACAGCAGCAGTGGTGGAGGGGAGGCTGCGCGGCACTGGCTGCCAGCACAGCCTGGGGTGACAAACAGGGTCGTTGTCCTGCCAGAAGTGGTCTTCAGATGTAGCTCTCTTTTTTTAATGTCTGTTGCTGAAACCATTGGAGAAGGATGAGGGGAACAGAACAGGGACTGATTTTCAGAGTTTTTCTTAAATAGTCTTCTCTACCCCTTCCCATTCTCCCAGTTATCCTATTTCTTACCAGTTTTCAAGATTTCTGCTTTATCATTTATCCTCATGCAACCTACACTGTATACCTGAAATGTATCTCTATACAGTCGAGAAATATAAAGCTCTTTTATCTTTTTATGTTAATTTTAGCTTGGATCAGCTACTTGTCTCAAGCCTGGACCAGCAAAAACTGCAATCTGTTTTGTCAGCAGTAGTACCAAAATGTGATGTTGCTGCTGTGCTGCAAGAAGTCAAAGCACAAGTAAAGGTAAAAATGAGAAGATAAAACTAGGTTATTGGCAGATATTTAAGGGTTTTCTTCATGGCAGATAAAATCTTTTCCAAACAGTTTCCAAGCTCCTGCAGTAGTCCTGTGGTAACTTACTGCAGCTGATGTTAGCTTTACTAATGCTGGTTTTTTGAATGCCTGCTATAAACCTATAATAACTTTGAATGGCTTTTTTTATATGAAAGTTCAAAAGCAGTTTTGAGTCACAATAAATAGACCTATTTTAAGTGGAGAAGTATGCCTCCATCTGGATTTGTCAGTAATTGCACATCAGAATTTAACTTTCCACCAGCCATCTGGGTTAAACTCAGTTCCCCCACTGTGCAAGGGAAGCTCTGCTCCTCTCTGTGCCTGGAAGCACCAGCCTTTTGTAAGACGCTGCAATCACAGAAATTGAATTTATTTTGTTTAATGCTGAATTGGTGACTCGCAACACCAGAAAGTGGCTGCTAGTGGGTTTTTTAAGAGACAGCTGTGACCTTCTTGTTCTCTTTTGTGGAAACTGGCTGTTGCATCAAGATGACCCACTTCATTATCTAGGTTTTTAAAGGAGGCCTCCAAAGTGAAATGACTGCCAGAACATTGCTTCCCTGTTTTCAGTGTTTCTGTTTGTGGGATACAAGCACATCCTTTGTAAATTAGAACAGAAGTTGATAGAATAATGACAGCACTGGAAGGGAAGCTGCCATCTGGTCTGCATAACTGCTGGGTGAGCTGCATCTAGAGCGTTCTTGAGCCTTATTCTCAAAGATTGCTATTTCAAACGTAGAACAGGCTTGGGGGAAAAGGACCTCCCCAGCATATCAAGCTTTATCTCCTTCCAGAAGACAGCATACCTAAAGCATGCAAGTCTCCAAAGCTTGGTGAGCCAAGAGGGTTTTCTAGGTTTACTGATAAAATTAGGATTGGGTTGTACAACTGGCTGAAGGTAATTAAGTGTTCTTTAAAGTATTTTGCATGGAGTCTTGGAGAGATTATTTATTTATGCCACTTTTCAAAGCCTGAGAACTCAAATATTTATAAAGCTGAATGCTTTTTGGAATGCACTCCTTGTCTGCATAGTTTTTTATCCATATTTAAGCCTAGTATGGCACATAGGCTGGAAAATTTTATGCTATTCAAATCGTGGATTTTGAGTGTACAATAGAACAGTTCTTCATAGTTATGCAGTTGCTGAAAAATGAGATAGACTGCCTGATCTGGACTGAGAGCCTCCTCGGGAACAGTGCTGAATTTATTGTTAACATTTAATAAGTGCTACTTATAGAAAAAAAAAGGCATTTTATTTAGGTCTCTATGACTGGTATCTTTAGCTAACATTCTAAACAGAGGTGATCCCTGGAGGCCTGGTTTGGCCATTGTGTGTCCAAGTAAAGAAGTGAGCATCCATAGCCAGGTCTCTGTGCCCAATTGTATGTGTGCTGGCAAGGGGCAGCTTTGAGTGCTGGGGACGGAGGGAATGAATAACTTCGGCAATGGGAACCCAGCATCCAGACTGTCTTGTTGACTGGTCCAGGACATATGGTGTATGGATAACATGGATAACTCCTTTAACATCTGAATCTCTGACTTTCTTTTTTTTTTCCTTCCCCAAGTGTAAGCAAATTAAATTGAGGTATCAAGGGTTGGAAAGAACCTGACCTCTAGAATAAAAAGGGTTGCTAAAGTACTTAAGAGTCAAAGATACGTGTATGTTTCCATTGCCCTCACTGCACTTGGAAAGGGGCTAGCCTTAACTGATTTTAGTATTTCAAGCCTGACATAAAGGTGTTCTCATTTTAGGTGAGAAGGGTCTTAGCATATACAAAACACTGTGGACAAAGATGTTCAGCCCTGACTGCTCTTCTCTTCCCGAGTGCTGATGGATCAGTGATGTGGAGCAGGGTGGCATCAGTTTCTGACATTAGCTCTGTGTATTACAGGGATGCCTCTACTGGAGGAAATCTTCTACCGACACTATTTGGCAAAAAACATGTAGTTAGAGCAAGAATTTGACTTCCTAGTACTCTGTGGTTCCCTGTGCCTTTTGAAACAAAATTAAAAGGCAAATGCTGAGTTAATGTGTTGAGTTCAGTGGTCTGAATATGGCATTTAATGCTAAATAGATGAAGAGGTTGGTTTCTAATGATTTGCCATTAATTTTAGTGTTGGCAGTTTCTGGAAATTACTAATGTTGGATGGGATCCTGGGGAAAAGCTGAGAAACCTGCTCTCTGCTCCCTGTGTCTGATGCTCTGTGCACAGGTGGTTACTATCCTTTTGCTCCCAAACTCCTTCTTATAGTTCCCCCCACACCACAAAATGTGGTCTCTGTGACACAGTGCCAGACTTGCTGGATGGGACTGCTTTTCTCTCATGCCAAATTCAGGTGCTGTTGACTCTATAAAAGGCAGAGAGACCCTGACAAATTAGAGGGCTGGGCAGTCATCAACTGTATGAATTTTAACAAAGGCAGGTGCCGGATTCTACACCTGGGATGGGGCAACACTGGATGTACAGACAGGCTGGGGAATGAGATGCTGGAAAGCAGTGCCACAGAAAGGGACCTGGGGGTCCTGGTCGATGGTGATGTCATCGATTCAATGCTGAATATGAGTCAGCAGTGCCCTGGCAGCCAGGAGGGCCAACCGTATCCTGGGGGCATCAGGCCCAGCATCGCCAGCTGGTTGAGGGAGAGGATTGTCCTGCTCTGCTCTGCACTGGGGCAGCCTCACCTGTGGCAGTTTTGGTAACCACAGTATAGAAGGGATATAAAGCTGTTAGAGAGCATCCAAAGGAGGGCAACAAAGATGGTGAAGGGCCTTGAGGGGAAGCCGTGTGAGGAGCAGCTGAGGTCCCTTGATCTGTTCAGCCTGGAGGAGACTGAGGGAAGACCTCATTGCAGTTACAACTTCCTCCTGAGAGGAAGAGGAGGGGCAGGCACTGATCTCTTCTCTGTGGTGGCCAGTGACAGAACCCAAGGGCATGGCCTGAAGTTGTGTTAGGTGAGGTTTAGGTTGGGTATTAGAAAAAAGATTCTTCAGCCAAAGGGTGGTTGGGCACTGGAACAGGCTCCCCAGGGCAGTGGTCACAGCACTAAGCCTGACAGAGTTCAAGAAGTACTTGGACAACACTCTCAGGCACATGGTGGAATTCTTGGGCTGGTCCTGAGCAGGGCCAGGAGTTGGACTTTGAGGATCCTTGTGGGCCCCTTCCAACTCAGGGTATTCAGTGATTCTACAGTTCTGTATTTTGGCAGCAGGCCATCACTTTGAAGAAATCAGCTTTACACCTGTGTTCTGGTCCAGAGCCAAGTTCAGCCCTGGTGTAATCCTGCACCAATCCTTTTTGTGCTGGATGCTCCCATTTTTACAACAGCACATCTTAGTCCTGTCTAGATCACTAAACGCTCCTCATTTTTATTTCCCAAGTGAAACAGTTTTTTCTTCTGTCCCATCTGACCCTCTCAGGCTTTTAGTATGTAGCCATTGCCCCTTGCAAGATTGTCCAGCTCTGCTGAGAAGAGGTTGATGCAACTGCCCTGCATTACGTCTATGTAACTGCCTTTCCAGAGGAAGGAGAATTGGGATAACAAAAGTATTAGTAATTCCCTGAAGAGAAAGGAACAGAAAGGTGTATGGGAAGTATTGTCTTTTGACTGCAAAATATTGAGCAGTGCAAAATTGATTACAGCCTGTGAAAATTAGGCCATCCAAGGTTTAATGCCATTTTACTACCCTAATTTTGACTTTGCCTTCTAGCCTTACACTGACTGAAGGGACCTTTGCTATCATCTGAGTTCTCCTAGATGGCTGATACTCATCTGTAGCATGAAGAGAAATACATTTAATATCTCTGTTTCAATACCTTGAGTTGTTATTTTTACCTGTCATAATCTGTGGATACTGGTAATTTGTCATTTGTGTGGGAACTTGGTCTTGATCTTGGTTTTGTGTTTCTTCTTTCCTTTCCCATGCACCTCCATTTTACTGCTAGAGCAAAGAAGACACGTACTTTGTAGTCTTGCACAAAGAAGAAGGAGCTGGTCTGGGATTTAGTGTTGCTGGAGGAATAGATTTGGAACAGAAATCAGTCACGGTAAGTGATGGCTGCAAGTCATCTTTTTACAAAGCTCACTTTAAAGCAGGCTGGTGATTAGATCAAATGCTCATTTGTCAAGACTCACCGCAAGTCATTCACAGTCATAAAACAGTGTCTCTCAGAGGCGGCAGCATACCATCTGCCACTGAAATTAGTGTCTGGGAAGTGTAATTTTTACTATTGGGGATGGGTACCAATTATGTTTACAATCTTTAAAAGTCTATTACTGAATGGGATGAGCTCAATCTAAACCTTATGCATGTAAATAAAATTCTGCATTTCATGCAGTAGCAGAGCACGCAGTCTTTTAGGGGAGACTTTCATTCCCAGCCTTTGAAAGTAAACACTGTGCAGCAGAGTTTTTGAATGATTTTTTAAAATCCTGAGACTGATTTTTTGAGACCTCAGCAATTCACATCACAAATTTGTTTTGTGTTATTAAGACCTGTGGGTGGGCCAAAAATGAGGGTTGTTGTTTGTTAGGGGTTTTTTAAAGTCTTATACAACATTCTGAACCAGAGATACTGTGCGTCCCATTAAGTGATGTTGGTGTGTAAAAAGTGGCATAGATACTGCTCAAAAACAGATCAGTGCGACAGAAAAATCCAAGAAACTGGTGTCTTCCCATGTGACAGTTTCTTTACTCAAGATATGCATTTAAATTCTGCCCTGAAAGAGAGAGATCCATTAAGTGCTGAGATTAGAAGCAGGATATCTCCTCAGTTTTGGGGCCTGCAGCAGCCCTTGTAGGAATCTTCTGGTTTTTGCTTTTAGACAAGACCAGTGTATTTTATGTTAAGCTGTCATTAAGTTAGAACATGGTCACAGTCTAGAGAATGGAATCTACTTCTCTCATACAGTTGTTCTATGTCTCTGGCCCAAACAGTTGCAGTGGCAGCTGTGAGCAACAGGAGGGCTCAACACTGTAGCGCCCCACAGAGTTCCTCACCTGGAGACGGGGACTCCACCTAAAAAATAAGATCTTGAAGTCTCTCAGGTGGAGTAACTGATGAAGTCTTTTTCCTGAAATCTATTAGTTGTGAGACCAAGGAAGCATCAGCTCCTACTCTTCACAGATCCTCTTTGTTCAGCGTGTGTAAAGCATGCTCCTCAGAAGGGGAACATTTTAATGATCTACTAGGATTCTGGATCCCAGCTGGATTTAGGGTTGCCACTGGGTGCTGAGCTTCTTAGATGGACTTTTGTGCCCACACTTGGGTGAGCTTCAAGGTACTGAGGAGAACGTGATGGAAAGCAGCAGATGTTTTGTACGTAACTCCTGTATTCCACTTTCTGTTTGCATTTGCATGTCTACATCTATTATTGAAGCTATTATGCCAGCTTTGAATGCCTGCTTAGATTGGCTGAAAATTTATCTTCTTGGATCTGTAGGGTTGTGGCAGGTGCCCCTCTCAGCATGGCCCTGCGATGAGAGAGAACAGGAGCCAAAAGGCTTCTGATGCCTCACTGTTGGTCCGGGTAGTAGGATAAATTCCTAGAGGAAAATGCAGGATTGTGACCACAGATTTGTGCCTCAAACCTTTGCCTGGAAGACGTAGAACTGTCTCCATGGGAAACCATATTCTGACTGCTAAAATTACATTGCCTAGTAGGCAAGTCCTTAAATACCGAATCTTGAGTCTTGTAGTCAGTTCCTTTCTGTAAATGACACACATATAAACTTGCTAGAGTTTTACTCAAAGTTTAATCCACTCTGAATAGAGTATTTTTTCCTCTAGAAGAATGCATTTCATGCCACTAAATCATCCCTCTGCATCTGTTTGCATGGTATTTGATCAGCCAAATTGAGGTGAACAATTGTACAGCTGCAGTAAGTCAGAGCCTTTCTGTGCACAGATGTTTGGAAGTGTGTGTTTGAAAACACCACAGGATGCTTGTCCTAGTCAGTGGGAATTGGGGGGATTAGGTGTCACACACCACAGTGTTCTTAGTGGTTGTTGTAGAATGGATGCGGATTTAACCTGTGTGTCACTTGAAATATGTTAATTGAAGGCCTTTGAGGAGTTTAGTGAAAGCGTAAGTAATTTGTGATATTACATATTCCCTTGCTGGGTTTGGTTATTTTTGGCTTAGAAATGACGATGCAATAATAGCATCTTTTCCTCTGAATTGCCCCATCCCTAATTACAGTTCTGTCCTTGACATTAAAGGATGTTCACTGGAGCAAATGTTGTGCACTTGATATCCACTGACTGCAAACTTTGGTTGGGTGTCTTTGTTCACCTTGGCCTGTAGAATGCTACGTGGGGTCATGAGGTTAAAACGTACTTGTTAAAATCTTTCTTGTAGGTTCACAGAGTATTTTCAAAGGGAGTAGCATCTCAAGAAGGGACTATTCATCAAGGAGATCTTGTTCTGTCAATCAATGGCAAATCTCTTGCAAGCTCAGTCCATGGGGACGTCCTGAATACTCTTCATCACGCAAGACTGTACAAATATGCAGTCATTGTCATCCAGAAGGAAAAAGACAAAGCAAACAATTCCTCCAGACTTGAGACATCAGCTACTGGCAGAAAATGTGTAGGGTCTGGAAAGGATGTTTCCATGGAAATAGGAACAGGTATGATCTTTGTCCAAGAACAGTTGGAAGGATTCCCTTGCAGAACAGACTGAAGGGAAAAATGTCCCTGTGTTTTAGATTAAAAGCATCTGTGCGTTATGTGATCGAAGGGAGCAAATGAAATTACCTTTAAATTTTATTTGTTCTCTTTGGAGCCTAAATTCAGTTTGGGTTTTGGGTTTTTTTTAATTAACATAACTAGGCACAAACTTAGAAGACCTAATTTAGGACCTAATCCAATTTCTACTGAAGTAAATGATTCCACATATTCTTCCAGTCTAGGATAAATGCAAGAAAGCACACAACCAAAAATAATTTAAAAAATAAAAAGGCTCAAAGAAAACCTCATGCTCTGCAGTTTATTATGCATAGGGGCTGAACTTGTTTTTGTAATAGCAGATTTCATACTGTTTCTGCTAAAAACATAGGAAAAATTATTTTGATATCACAGTAAATGGAAGTTAGCCATATTGAAGTCAGACATCCCATAGGAAACTAGGGATAAATGGTTTAAGCAGAAATGTATCAGTGGAATAGTAGATTCATGTTCAGGAACAAGACAGCATTTTGGTGTGAAAGCAGTACCTAGGGTGTTACAAACAGATCTCTGAATTTTTTTTTGTAGATTTAAGACCCAAAGCCCTTCAGTACCTGTCTGTATTCTGCTCCTTCAGAGCAGGGGATGACCTGCTTCAGTCCTGCACTGCTGCAGCGTCCCTGGGAGGTGGCTTCCCCTGCTTTCAAGGGCAGCTCAGCTCAGACCACTCCAAAAGCAGGACATGGAGCTGCCAATCCCCCAGTTTTAGTCTGTTGGCTGTAATCATTACTGTTTGGAGAGTTCTTTTTTTCTGTAGCAGTTTCTATTGTTTTATACTTACACAGAGTTTTATGATTACAACTTTGTAACACAGCTTAAAAAAAATAGAAAGCACTTTTAAATGCGTGGATCAGCCTTTCTGGAATTGCTCCCATGGATATAATATATGTAATTACTTCAGAATCACTTTCTACCCTAAACTCCCTGCGTTCTGCACCCTGACAAATGCAGAATATCTGCTGGCTCCAGGCACTAGGGGGCAACGTTATCTCATAAATAACATAGTGTTGGGTTGTTCAGAACATATTTCCATCCTTTAAGGCAAAGCACATCTCCAGATGTTTTAGATAACATGTAAAGTTGTCTGAGATAACGGTAGCAGTAATTTGTGATAATGCAGACTGCATAATTTTTACATTCACACAGAGCAAAGAGGGTCCTGTTTTCCAAAACTGCAGATTTATTTCGTCCTAGGCAGTGTCATATTTTATGTCAGCTGCAGCAATATTGCGTTTCAAAAATATCTGCTATGTAGGAGGCAGGGTGAAACTACAGTAAATGATGGTTATATCCATAGATATGAGACCAGAAACAGTTCCTCACCGTAGTAAGTGATTACAGATTTTTCCATAAGAGGATGGAACATGTTTGCTTAATGTAACATTTCATTCATTACTGTTATTTAAAAAGATATGGCTCATTAAAAAAGCAGTTGGGAACAAATGAAAGAAAAAGATGCTCTCCACTCACTACTTCTGTAATTTTTCAGTTATTTTGTTGACCTTTAGAGTAGTTGCTAAATTTGCTAGCTGTAATTTTTGCCAATATAAGTTGCCTTGGCAGGTTTTTGCTGAACACGTAAAATGAAAATGTCACTGTGCACTTTGTACTGTCTCCCATTCACGGCTACAATAATATACATTCACTCCGAGAAACAAGGTGACATGTCCTGGTCTGAGTAGGAACTGAATGCTTAATTGCCTGGTCACTGCAGCATGCTAAAACTGACACAACTTGCAGTTTACTGTTGTCTGCATAACAAAATGCTGTGTGCGTTCTATCACAGATCCAAACCTGGATATGAATGATGTAATCTGCGTTGAATTATTGAAAACCTCTGCTGGCTTGGGATTCAGTCTTGATGGTGGAAAAGCTTCCATTGCTGGAGACAGGCCCTTGCTTGTAAAAAGGATATTTAAAGGTACTACAAGCATGCAGTGGATGTTATCCCAGTTTTCCTTTCGTGCATTGTACAGGCATTTTAATTATTGCATTCAATGGTTTTTGAAGCAATGGTGTTTCTTGTGGCCCTCATTTCTTGCCACTTTTTTTTAGAAAAAATCCCACTTCAGGGAATGGCTAGGGATTGCATCTGCTAGTAAATGTTTGTGGAGCAATCTGCTTTACTAAATATGATACATTTCATTCCTGGGCTTGTCCACTATTTTAGACATTAGATTACAGCAGCAATAATCTATATAATGGCCAATAATCTATCTAATGGCCTGAGACATTCATGCCTCATCTGATTCTCTTTTGTAAGAAACACACAGTGCAGATAATCAGTGTGGTTCTGAAGCACCACCCTGCATTATAGAATCATAGAATCAGCTGGGTTGGAAAGGACCTCGGAGATCATCAAGTCCAACCCTTATGCCCAATTATTAATTTTACCATGTCTGTCTTTTTTTTTTTTTAATATATTACTACTAGCTTTTGCTAAGAATATGTGGTGTTTGTATTCAGAAACTGCTAATCTTGCATGCTTTGTTAGCACGTAGTTAAACTTATATGAACCATACACAGAAAGGAAACCAATCCCAGAATTGTGCTGTGACTTTCATAAGTCATATTTAGTGAAAAATAAAGCACTTTCTGAAGGAAGCTGAAACTCTTAATTAAACTGTATGTGGACAGCATTTTTACAGGATTACTCTTCAGTGATTTGTTCTCCCATCAGTGAAAAAAATCAAGCAGGTGTTTCCTGAATTGCTTATCTGTTTTTGTGTGTGTGTGTTTGTTTTCCCCTCTTTAGAAAGTGATTCTTAGGGTAAAGGGCATGTTTAGTTTTTGAGCTCATTCATTTACATCCTTACATACAGTCCTTTTCCCCTCCCTATGATGGCTGATGTTAGTTTAATTATCATTACAGAAAACATACTTTCATCGGCAGTGAAGGGCGTGTCTCTGTCTAGGAGCTTTCTGTGTCTGGTGTGTTTTTCCTAAGTTTGCTACTTGTGTTTGGTTTGTTCATCCCAGGTTTTACAATCTGTTGCATGATCTGCTTATTACCCTGTCAAAATTCCACTTGAGAAAATACATCCATGACACATAACAACCTTCATGATTATTTTATCAACCAGGTTTTCTTAAAGCTATGGAGATGACATCCAGCATATTTCATGTACTTAGGTTGTTTCCTTCAAAACCAGACAACTTTTCTAGAACAAGGATTTATCATGGTTAAAATAACCTTTTCTGTGAGGTGCAGCATGGGGTAGGTTGCTAGAGCTGAGCTGAATGTAAGTGATTTGTAGTGAAATTGTTGTGGTTGGAAAAGCAGTTCATTTGTTGTTCAACACAGTGGAAAGCACATTTTTGGTGGGTTCACTTTTTTTTTTCCTAATGCTGACTTTTTCCCCCTTTGCTTCTAGGTGGTGCTGCGGAGCAATCTGGAAACATAGAAACTGGAGATGAAATTCTTGCTGTTAGTGGAAAGTCATTACTTGGCCTCATGCATTACGATGCCTGGAACATTATTAAATCTGTGCCTGAGGGCCCTGTTCAGTTACTAATCAGAAAACACAGAACTGCAGTATGATGGAAGCACTACATCTAATCACACTTGCTAAGACAAACCATTTAAAACTGTCTAAAAGCTGTCTTTGTTTCTAAAGTCACACAGAAGTGTCTTAATGCTCTACAGAGAGGTGCTAAGAGCCTTGGAGAACCACTGAGCAAGCATGTGATGAGCTTCATAAAATCTCACCTAATTATTGGGGATGAAGGAAGCCAAATTGTTAGAGACAATTTTGTATTATGTGGCAGTTTTATTGGAACTTCAAGACCTCTCCTGGGCTTGATTTAAAGTATTTTGATTGAAATAAATAACACTGTGCCTGTCCCTGATATTTTTAGTATCTGCAGAGTGTTGGTAGTAGAACTTGTTGGTTGCCATCCTATTGACAAGGGTGGGTTTTAGACTGTACTATATCACTTAGTTGTAATAAGACTTCAGGACACTTAGGGTCTGGTCTTTTTTTGTTGTTGTAATAAGAGAATGTCTGGAACAATCTCACTTTATTCTTCTAAGTGCAGTTTTGCTAAAAATGCATGAAAAAAAAGAGTATAATTTTGCACAACTTTTATGCCTAAAACACGAGCATTTTATTGCAAAGCTGAAAATTCCTCTTAAAATTGATGAACTAACACAGCATCCACCACAACTAAATCTGCTTTTAGATGCAACTTGTATCTGAAAGGAGTTGGCATTAATGCAGCAGAAATCTGTAAGAAAATCATGTCCAAATAATAGGTGATTGTCCACCAAGGTGTTAGTTGTGATTAAAATGGGGGCGATAAAAATTGGGGTCTGAATTTTCAAATTTAGGCTTCTAATGTTAGGCACCTTTAAAATATATATATTTTTAAAAGGGGGATAATTTCAAGTGCTGAGCACTTACAGATCCCACAGACTTCAGCGATCGCTAAATACGTCTGAAAGTTGGGCTGCTTTTATTTGTCTGCAAGAGGTCTAAGGCTGCCCAACTTGAAAGACTCAAGCTGAAAAGTGGTGATCTAAAAATGGGGATTATAACAGATTAAATCTGAGCTGGCCGTATTTGTGGTGGCTTTTAACTGGTCTTCTTTGTTTTCTCCTGTCCAGTATTTATTTTTGCTTGTGTGAGACTGGGTGAGGATGTGTGTGGATGACACAAGTGCGCCCGACTGCGTCAGGACTGGGCTGATACTGAGGGTTCTGGGTGGTGAAACCAAACACTGTTTGTGTAGATGGGAGAAACCGTGGTGTTGGATACAGCAAAAGAGAAAGGGTTGCAGTGCCCTGGGCGCTTAGTTTGGATTTTCTCACCTCTACTCACAGTGGAGGTATCAGTAGCAGGCCATGCTGCTGAGTGTTACTTATAGTCTGCTGTGTTGGGAGGAGAATGTATGGGTGCAAGAGATTAGACTCTGTTATTTCTCTTCCTACATCTGGGATAGCTAAACAACATAAAATACATACAGGAGGAAATGGGCCAGTGTCCTTATCAGCTGAGAACAAGTTGTTTGTTCCACAGTGCTCAGGTTGTTCATCACATTGGACTGGAGACTCCTTGCAGCCAACATACCCAGGGTGAAGAGCTCTCAGCCTGGAACCAGTCCAAGTCTGAAGTGCTGCCTACTTTTATAGTGAGCCAACACACTGGGTAGCTGTTATGAAAAGGTCTGGGCTTGTCATTTGGCCATACCCCAAGATCATACTATAGTTCAGTTTATTTATATTTATTCAGCAGTGCTTGGAGCAATTCCTTCCAGGTTAGTGGAGCACTCGCTTGGATTCATTTCTGTGACAGCTTCATTAGACTGCAACTTGTGATGCACAGAGGAAAATTCAGTTCTGTGAGGCAACCTGAGACCAGATGAACAGAAAAGCTGTGCAATGTTTGCCTAAAAATGAATAGATTTAACTCTTTTTCAGTGACATTAGCATGTGAATCCAGGGAGAGATGCAGCTTTTGGTTACAGGAAAGGCAATACTGTACGTAGTCCTACAGCTCCATTGCCTGCAGGACTTCTGTTGAAATTAATTCAGGTTCAGTGCTGTGAGATAACTGTTGAGTTGGGTCCCTTGTGAACCCAAAGCTCAGCCGCTCTGTCAGGACTGATCCTGGCCTCCAGTCACCTCCATGGTGGGAGGGGCCTCAGGAGGACGCAGGCGTGGCACTGGAGGACCACACTGATGTTCTAGGCCTGTGATGGCATAGAAGATGTTACCCCTGCAATATTCTGTATTTGCTGAAAAACAGGGAGAAGACATTTGGCAATGACAATTGAATGGTGAGGCCTTGTTCAGGAATGACCAAAATCCGACTGTAATAGCGTGTATAATAGATACATAAAATGCATGTGGAATTTAATGCAGCGTAGTGAATGCATACCTGTATACGTATAATACGTGCAAGTGCAGTACTGACTTTTTGCTACTTTAATGTGGTAAATCACAATTGTGTTTTAGGAAATGGCTTTTTTTTCAGTCTGCAGTCTAAAATTTTGGAGGTTCCATCGCAGGGAGGCATATGTTTCCCTCGCTCCTAAACCAGTGTGAGCTCAAAGGTAAAGTCTTCATTTTGTAAATTGAAGTTAATTTGAGGTGTCTTAAGATGATACGTGGTGGATATTTTCAGATGCTTATTTGCAGGTACTGTTCATTGTGAGTGATTTAGAAGACTTTCATTTTTCAGTAATCAGATACTGTTCAGTATTTTATTTTACATGCACGTAGATAAGTGTTGGCTGAGTAACAGCAAACAGAAATGGGGATTTTTTGTGTGTGATTCGGTAGTGGCTATAATTTAAAAGATAGGTTTAATGTTTTAAATCTGACAGTAGTTACTATGGGTAGAATGATAACACTTCTCTACTAACATTAGAGCAAGAAAAAGAATAGTATTTAACCTTGATTGTTTCTGTTCCTGAAAATACCTTTTTTTTTTTTCTGATTAAAGAACAAGAAGCATCTTTACAGAGGCTACCAGTGTTCATATGATTACAGTAGCATTTCCTGACATCTCATAGGGGGTGACATTCCCTAAAAAGGCCCCAGGATTTATGCACTATGGGTGTCTGCTTTATTCCAAACAAGATGGGTAGACCAAGCAGATGTAGTAAACCTTTGGTTACGCACCTGGCAAAGTAAATGTTATTTTTCTGAGAGCCTGGTTGCAGTAAAATGACAAAGGACGTTGCATTAGTTCATCAGTATTCAGTGGGTTCACAACCATTTTCAGCCTTGCTGTTTGCATATCAGTCCCCGTGGTGATTCTTTGCCCTACCAGAGTGTTGGCCAAACTCCAGGAGAGCAGTGACTTCCCAGAGACTTGCAGCTGCATCTTGGACGACCAAAAAAATCGAGATGAAATTATGCACCACTTTTTCACCAGGGAGCTGAAGGCATTCCAGACAAGGCAAATTTGCTCCTAGATAGAGAAGGTCTGGTAGAGTGCTGTGCTGCATCCAGGCCTGGGGCCAGCTGAGGGTGCACATCCTGGTTATGAGAGCGGTGCGATACGGGCATTGCATATTCTGCAGCCTTTTGTACCTTGAAGCTCTTTCCAGCTTCTGTAGGGACTGCATCTGCATTAAAAACTCTGACATTAGGCCTAAACTGGGGGGAGGGGGGAACATTTGATCATTTTCTCACTAAAGAAATATTATGAGGACAGATAAGTATTAAGAAACTGTTAAGTGGATTGATATTTCCTAATGACCCTCACTTAAAATTAACCCTGGTTAATGTTCTGCAGTGGTTCTTGTCAAATTCTGAAGGAAGTGTTCCCAGATGGGAATGTTTACCTGTTTCTATGTTTAGGTTATGTAAATGTACAAGTGAAAATATTGATGAAGAGTAGACTAGCTCATGAGAGAAATGGGGATCCCACTGTAGGTAGATTTCGTGTGTTAGTCTGATACACTTATTGTATGATATTGTATATTTACACTTTTATTTATATAAATAAAACTTCTTTTAATGAAAACTGTTTAATATGCCTTGTATATTATAAAAAAGTCAGTGCAATAACATGAAATAGATTGTACATTTTTCGATTTGCTGTCTCTTTTATGTAAATCTGTATCGCCATAAACTGTTTTGCTTGGGTTTTTTAGTGATTTTGAAAATAAATGGTATCCTTAGTACTCCGCTAGATATTTAATTCTGTTATGCCAAAGTTTGTCTGGTCCGGAGTTGGAACTGGCATTCCAGGGACAAAGATGTCAGGGAGAGCATAGTCAAAGACTTAAGTGTTAACACTGCCCAGATGTGCATCTAAGCTAGAAGTAAAAAACTACCCTCTTAAGAACCGCCGTTCAGTGTGAAGAGGACTAAAGCTTTTAAGAAGTGGTAGAAGATGTTTTACAGAACCTGCTTCAATATCTTGGGAGCCATGCTTTGTTTTTTCCTGCCCCTGTTCAAGGAAGATGTGGAGGTCGAAGGTGAAATGTGGAGTTTTCATCAAGAGCAGCAGTCCCTGGAGCACATCACCTATAAACTGTACCTCCTGCCCAGACCCTGGGCTGTAAGGGAATGGGGCTGTGTGTGTAGATAATATTTTATGCAACTAGTCCCAGCCTGGTATATGTTCTTCTCTTCCACCTACCCTAGGGATAAGCTCCCTGTCAAAACCACAGTGATATGGGCTGGTCAGAAAGCACTCTGGATGGAGTGGAGCTGAAGAGGAGCTTGTAGTGGGGGGTGTATGCCACAACCTCCAAAGGTTTGCATCAAGTGGGCCACTCTTCTAAAGACGCAGGTGACTTCACAGTAACTGCACAGCAGCTTGAAACAAGCCTTCCTTACAGGAACATGAGTCAGCCCAGAAAGCTCAGCTGCTCGGACACGGGGAATGCCAGAAGTACCCAAAATCCCATGGTGCCTGGCAGCACAGACACGTCAACTAGTCACTGTGGGGAAGGCTGAGCTGCAGGAAGGAGCTTGTGAGGTTGAGTGTTTATATCTACATTGCAGGCCTTTGTGCATTGCTCTGTGTTTGAATGCTGGGTTGGGCACTTGAGGCAGCAACGCAGTTTGTAATTTCCATCCGACCCCTGGCACGGTGCAGTCCTGACCTTTCCTTGATATATCTGTGGCACTCGCCTGTGTCTCGTGCCGTGCCTGGCAAACCTCACTGTTTCCTCCTGTGCACAGTGCTGGCCTGGTGGGCCAGGTGGGTTTTTGTGTGAGGGGAAGGATTTGCTTTCCTGTGCCAGTGGTGCAGAGGGCATTTCAGTCCCAGGCTTGTGTCCCAAAAGCTGTGTTTGCTTTCGATTTCCCTCTCTGGGTGCTGCGCTGCGAGGGTGCAAGCAAGAACCACATGAGGAAGGATAAGCCCAGCATTTCTGCTGACTCATCCTGTGGGAAAGGCCAGTGCGCTGGGCTCCCAGACTGCTCTATGGGCATGGGGACCCTTTCCTGGGCTGGAGGGGAAAAGGAAGAGTTCTGTGGTATCCTTGTCTTCCATCTGCATGGGGACCCCTTTTCCCCCCCATCCTTCTCCCTTGCAAACAGCCATGATGAGGAATGCTGCAGAGCCTATGCTGTTGTGCAGCTGAGACTGTGCAAAGCATAAAATCATTCATGTGGGAAGGGGAGGTGTGGGACAGTGCATGCAGTCCCTTGAGCTTGGTTGGACATGTCTGTCCCCAGCTGGAGCCTGACTTCTCCCCCAGGACTGCATGGGAAAAAGGAAGAAACTATTGTGAGTCTTAAAGATTTCCTCTGCCTCTTCCTCTGCCCTGCTGTCAGCAGTGCTGGGCCAGCCCAGCTCCTCTCCCCTCTTTCACTGACTCCCCTGTACCCATCTTCCCGTTTGTCCTTCTGATTTCTCTTAACACATGGTGTGAGCTGGGGTCAACAGGGCTCAAGCCTCAGAGCAGCTTGGCTCTTGCAAGATCAGTCTTGAACGTCTTTAATTGAAATCTTAATTGCCCCAGTCCAGCGGCTAATTAAAGAGGAATACAAAAGCAAGAAGACACAATGGACTTAAACTGTAAGTGGATTAGTATATGTGACTTCATTTGTCCCCTGAGACATGTGAAGCAGCAGAAAATTTTTACCTCTCTCAGTTGTGAAGGCCTTGGGGCATGGGCAAATGCAGAATTTGAAATGTGGTTCTATGATCATTCTACCTGAAAGGTTCCAGTTTATTTTTCATTTTTTTACAGCTTTGCTGTTGTCCTGTTCCCTGTAAGCATCACTCGATGCTACTTATAACTGAATAGCATCTATATGGCTGGAGTGGCTGTTCCTTCCTCTCTATTTCCAGGATCAAAACTGCCACTTTACCACATTTGACAGAAGCTAATTGTTACTGTCACCATGCAGGGGTGGTGTGAAGGAGAGACCCTGGGGAGGAGGTTCCCACAGCCCACCCCAGAGTCAGTGGCTGGGCAGGAGCAGGGCAGGTGGTGGCTGGGCATGATGCCCATTAATGCGGGGAAGTGATGCCACACGGCAGCATGTGACTGTGATGACAGGGGGAAGCAAAACCTTCCCAGGCCACAGCCCTGAGCTACACTTTCTGGTGCCCATGGCCATGCAGGGTCAGCCCCAGAGCCAGGCATCACTGCAGGGGGGCATGTCCACCCTACTGGCTCTGCACAGCCAAACCCATGCCCTTGCTTTGGCCTGCGCTGGGAGATTTTTGGTCCAGCAGTTTGGTGTCCTTTTTTTCTTTTCTATGCAATACTGTGTTGCATAAACACTTCTGCAGCACCTACTCCCTTGTCCAGCAGCCTCATATCAATAGATGCCTGGGGAGCAGGTGATCTACTTGCAGGTTATCTAGGGCTGGTCCTCCCTGCAAAGGAGGTTGAAGTTTTTCTCCTCATCATGAGCATGGCTGAAACTGGACTATCTCCAGTAGCTCTTAGTAAAAGCCTGTGTTGGAGCCTCCGTTTATAGGAAAAACCAGCCATGACTTGGCCTTGCCATGTAGTTGTGTTTATAAAGCACTTGACTTGGCTAAAAGACTTCACAAATTAATTCACAAATAATAAACTTTTTTCCTTCTAAAGAAATCCCTCTCTTTAAATGATCAAAAAAAGAGAACACGATGCAAATAAACATCCTTCCCTAAAACAAGGAGTTACCCTTCCAATCCCATGGTGTGTAAAGCTGTGACTAGAAGGATATTTTCTGGCAGCCAGGGTATTTTCTGAAGTTAGTAAATACTGAAACTAGAACTTTCTCCCTTTCTGCTAATAGTCCCATATGTGCTGGCCTCACCTCACTGTGCAGCTGAATCAGTCTGATACTATTGCACTGAGCAAACGTTACCTGATGCTGTAGTTCCTTGCGTTTTCCCCTACCTATCAAAGCCATTTGCTATCAACACTATGGTGGTTCTGGGGAAAGTCCAGCTGCTTTCGTCAAAAATTGCCTCCCTGATTACTGATCTGGGAGAGGGTGGACATGGATGTGACCTCCTGCCTTTGTCACAGCTTTTGTCACATCCCTCTCAGGAGCATGAAGCGGAAGGTGCAAGCAGAATTCTACCCTTAGTTGCCCCCATGTAGTAGGGGACTGTGATCCCAGCTAGGACTCAGGAGCTGACGGAGAAGGTGTTGGCATCCTATTATTGGCCTTATTCAGTGCTGCTGAAAGTAACTGGTTTTCTCAAGATTTGAAACCTGGCCTGTCCACTCCAGAAAGTGACTTGTCTAAGCAGTGACAGTGGCACAGAGGAACTGAGCCTAGTGGTGCTCCTACCATCCTTTCATGGGGACGAGGGAATGACACCAAAGCCCCTGTAAGATTAAATGGCTGAAGCAGTTTTATTTGTGGTTCCTATCATTTCATGGGATATCTCCTGTTGCTAAAGGAGTGACACCAGCCTCCACGCTTTGAGAGGGTTTGCAGAGTGGTGAGAATTGCATTGCAAGGAGACCATGCGTGAGAAGGCAGGGCAGCCTTGGTGTGGCCCGTTTCTTACACGGGCCAGACAATGTCCTGACGCACTTGGGTGAGGACCCTTGTTTACAGCTGTAACAGCTTTTGAAACTATTGCTCACTGACAGCCCCAGCATCAGACAGTCACCTGCTTCATGGAAAACCCTGCCAGACTGAACGTCAGCACATCACATCCCCAGCCCTTCCTGTCCGGCCTCCTTACGCCTCTATGGATGCACACCCTCTCGTGTCAACGGGAGGAAAGTGATAAAATACAGTCCAATCCAGCAACGTGTGCTAAAAATAATGAGCAGCACATGAGACATTGTTTTTCAGTTGATTTATAAAAACATCCCATGAGGGGAAGAAGGAGGTGTCTTCTTGTCTAACAATTTGTTTAGGAAATACCACTTGTGCGTTCAGTCTCAGGTGTGAAGGCATGAGCTGGCCAAGGGCACTGGGATGGTTTTCACTCAGGGAAGCACAGTGCAAGTGTGGGGCTGCACTTGTTGCCTGGGCAGGTGCTGTGCCCAGTTAATGAAGAGCGTTACAGGGTGGCAATTCTGTCAGTTTGCTTGGACAGGTGGGTTTGTTTTGGTTTTTTGATATCAGGTACTTATGGGTGAGTCAAGTGCATTTAGAAGGCAATGTCATGCCCCAATGATAGGATTTTTTCCCCCCTGCCTTTCAGGGAGGAGCAGTGCTCTGGAGGTGACTTGGCTGGAGAGGGCACAAGCTCTAGCAGGCAGCAGGTGAAGGTGTCTGAGTATTATCACAAGTCTAATGAGTCATACGAGTCTAATTTGCTGGTGAAGCTTTGCAAAACCAGACCTCCGTGCAGTACCTACGGTAGCACTTTTCACCAGGTGGTCCTTCTCAAGACCACTTCACTGATGTCCCCCGAAGTAAAGCATTTCCAGGCCTCTGCTGGTGACTAACTGGGAAGGAACAGGGAATTGCTTCTCTTTGGGTTTTTTTCTGCTTATTGGAAAACAGAGCCTTTGGCCCTGGAAGCTCTCAGTCCTACTTGCACTGGGAATACATGCCACAGGCATGGTGCTCCCTGCCTGTGAAGCTGGGGGGAAGCAGCACAGTGAGTCAGTGCATGGCATAGCAGGTGAGGATCTGAGGCTCTTCTGTCCACAGACACATCTTTGGGTCCCAGCTTTAGCAAAGAATTTACTCTGCACTATCCCTTTGCTATTCCTTTGTGGTAAGCAGTGTTATTTTCCCCTCTTCCAAAGCTCCAGCTTCAAACTTTGGAGAAAGTAAAAATCTGACTTTGACAAAATGCCCTTCTGCCTGGGTCTGAGACAAAACCCTTAACTTGGCTGTCTATCCTTCACTGATCCTCAGGGACACTCTTTTTCAAAGCTGCAGCACCTCTGATAGAAGTAATGGACTCCCTGACACTACCCAACTATTCTGCAGGCAGTAGTTACTAGAAAATATTAGAATATGTGTCTCATTTTGAAGTTCAAGGTTATGGGTACACCTTTCTCCTCTTAAAGGCAGAAGTCAAAGCCTAATTTCCCAAAGCATACCTGCTGGCACTCTGCTTTTGCCCCAGTGTATGCCTGCTGACGTGGAAGTATGGAAGGAATTTGCATAATACAATCACACATTCAAAATACACAAAAGAAAACCAGAGTTGTAACAACAGTGACTCATTTTTCTCGTAAACACTTCGTATTTATTATCTTAGCATGAATTCAAGACATACGTGCATGAGGCATACAGCAACACATCTGGCCCACATCCAGAGCAGGCTTTAAGAAAAACAAACTCGTGTTGATAAAAGTCATAAAGCAGATCCTTCGCAGAAGTAACAAAAAGAACCTAGGACAGACATCAACAAGCACTTGGTCACATACTGGCACTGATCTCTTGGATCTAGGTCTTCTTTTGAGTTCCTGGTGAATGATAGCAGTCTTAACCATGCTCAGAAAAATATAAAAAGTTTCAAAAAAAAGCAAATAGTCTTTGCATATCTAGACAGAAAAATAATGTGCTAATACTTAAATTGGATATCCCCATGACAATGCATTTATGAGTATATTTTTTTTCCATAGTATTTCACAGTTTTCAGACTAGAGCCTGAAGGAATGGGTTGGCTGTATAAAACCCACACCTCATTTCCTATTGAATTTCAAAGCAGCATACATTGAGAACACTTTTATTCAAGTACATTTTAGCTAGTAATACAAACGCTAATGCTGAATTTTCCTGAGAGTTCCAGACAGGCATGGTCATAGTTTAGTGTCCTTGATGAAGAGTCCAAGACTCCACCAAGTGTAAGACCTACGACAGCAACCATACTTCTTGGAGTTGGAGCTGCCTTCAATGAACAGTGCTGCCAAGCTGCATGCAGTGCTAGCCTGGGAGCTGGTGCTCAGCTGAACTGAAACTCTTTGCATTTTCTTTTTAGTACCTGAAAAACTGACCTGTGTACGTGTACACAAAACACACTACTTTGCAGTACTAAGATAAATAACAACTATTCCTGAAACATTCTGTTCTCACTCAAAAGGTGTCAGCTAGCTTAGAGGAGGAGGGAACCATGCGTGTGGCTCAAGCTGACAGCAAGGCTCCCGGTAACACCACTGGGACGGGGTTAAATTTTCCATGTGGAAAGTAGTCAAAGTCAGTCAGCTTCTGCTCAGTGACAGAAATCAGTGTCAATACATAGCACACATGGTTTGTTGTGAGGGTGACCAGAGACATGTAATGACAATTTTGGAAAGGCAGATTCAGAAGAGCTAACTGAAGAATAAATTATAAATACAAACAAAAATTCACTACAAGGCAAGAAAATACTTTGAATAGACACAAATATCAGAAAGTGCAATTATACAGCCTAAGAAAATGCAAATGTACTCACATAAAAGGTTATTTAAGAGAAGGAACTCTGACCATTGACCTTAGAGGTGGCTATGAAACAGGATCACTTCAGCCATGAAAACCCATGAAAAAAGTACTGTTTAGGATTGAGTTTGACAAGAGTGGACTGGCAGAGTTACTGTTTGCCTTGACAGCAATCAGCATGTTTAATTCATCTCCTCTGAAGCCAGCCAAGGGTAATAACCCCTCAGTGAGATAGGCAGAGTGCATCACTATCCACTGGATGTTCCATTCTGGAACTGAAATGAGGTTGCCATGAAATGAAATGGAAATAAAGTACATAGGAAGAACTTTTGCTTATAAGTATATATAATTAAACATTCAAAAATCTAAGGCTACTGTACTGCTGGTAACATTCAATTATATTGATATTATTTCTTCAAAGAGAGGTAGTTACTTTCTTTGAATAAATAACATTCTCAAGAAAACTTGAGATTAGACTTTAAGATCTACTTCTATTGAAGTTATTTCATTACTTATAAAGACACAGCAGAATTGTACTGTTATCAAGAAATTCTTTGTAATATTGAAAGAATTCTTCCACCACAATTACCTCAATGCCTGTATTTTTAATATATATTCAGATATATGTCTTATATGATGCTGATGTGATTTATTTCCTTTATTGTCAAACTTCTTTTTAGTTTATGTAATGTATTTTTATACCGAGTTTTATACCATGCATTGAACATTTTTTCAAACTATGTTTTGAGCCCAAACACCATTCAATTAATAGCTCCGTGAAATACTTGTTTCATACACTAGTGGTGCAGATATTTATATTTTACATATACATACTATATATATATATATATGAACTGATACTATATATTTATAATATAGGCTTGAACTATGCAACATTGTGTTAATTCATAGAACTTTAACTCTTAGTCTGCAAAGCAAAATCCTGTGACAAAAAACCATTCAACAAAGATAGTGGTTTTCTTGAATGAATTATATAATCCCACCACCAGATCCCTGTCCAGCAGGATCCAGGCTTTAGAAAAGGAGAGCAGTCAAAAACCCAGCAACTGGCTTTTGCTGTGGGATTCATGATCCCAAGTTCCAAGACATTGCCACTTTTTTTGGCTTCATCCTGAAGGTGGTCCGAGCTCCTCGGTGAAACATGGCTGTGGGACATGAGGACCAGAGGGCGACTGGGGAAACCAGGTTCCTGGAAGGCTCCTCAGACCATGGTGAAAGGCAAGTTCAGTCTTGCCCCAAGTCTCCCCACGTCACCATCTCCCCCCAGTTCACCATTGCAAGGCGAGGGGCTCTGCCCATCACTATTTTTTTTTCCCACTGGCATTCACACGCAAATATTGCTGTACATTCTTCAGAGAAATCATGTGATAGCCATCCTCAGACGGCTACAGGCAGCTAAATACAACGCAACGAGATTTCCGAGGTTTCTTCATCTCCCAGTGTCTGTGAAGCCTCTTGTTCCAAACCACAAAGCCAAGGTCATCATCCCCTGCCGTTCCGTGCGCCATGTCCGCGGGCAGCCCAACTCTCCGGGCAGAACAGCTTCCTGAGCAGGTTCAGGATCCTCTGCCGCAGGTCCCACCTGTCGCCGATGCGGAGCAGCTCCTGGGCGCACTCGGCCGCCACCGCCTCCCGCCCTGCGGACACACGCGGCCGTCAGACACCAAGCGTGGTTTCCGTTTTAAAGAAATCCCCACAAGTTTGTTCAATTTTTTACCTCTTTTCTCAACATGAAACACACCTCCCCTCCTCCCCCCCGCGCCCCCCACACACACGGAGAGTAGTGGCTGTACCGCCCTCGCCTCCGCACGAGCGACCGCAGTCGCTCCGGGCGCTGCCCCCGCTCCCGGTGCTGGAGTCGGGCGGGCAGCAGAACCGTGTGTCCCCGTCCTGTCCAGTCCCATCCTGTCCCCCCCACACTCTCGCTTCACACTCCGGTACCTGCAGGAGAGGCTGGTGGCGCGGCTTTGCGCAGGGTCTTGCCAGGCAGCATCGCGGTGGCGGGGCTCGGCGGGGCACGGACGGTCCGGGCTCGGCTCGGCGGGGCACGGACTCTTCAGGCTCGGCTCGGCACGGACTGTCCGGGCTCGGCTCGGCAGGACACTGACCGCCCAGGTTCGGCTCGGCTGGGCTTGGTGCGGAGCAGTTACGTCCCAGGTCCTCACGGCTCGACGGCGGCAGCGGACCGCGGGCACAGGGGCGGAGCGCCGTGCTTACAACGCGGCTTGCCGGGGGTTTCCCCGAGTCCTGACGTGTGGAAAACGCGCGGGAATCCCGCCCCCCCGCGCCAGGCGGGCAGGAGGCGGCGTGCCCGGGCGGAGCGGGACCGGGCAGGGACAACGCCTCCGCTCCCGGACACAAAAAGCCCGGCGGGATGCGGTGTGCCGGATGGAAGGAGATGGGAGGATGGGGCGTCCGTGGGGGAGACGGGATGGAGGGATGGAGTGTGCTTCGTGAAGAGGGGATGGAAGCGTGGGGGGCCAGGGGAGGTGGAGGGGTGGGATTTGCATCATCCGGCAAGAAGAGGCAGAGGGGTGGGGTAGGCTTGTGCTAGGGAAAGAGAGATGGGAGGGTGGGCTGTGCTTGTGGTGGTGGTGGTCCAGGAGAGCTGGACAGGGTTGTGATCATGATGAGGAAAAAGGCGGAGGAATGGAGTGTGCTTTGACAAGCAGAAGCAAGGGATGTGGTCTGTTATTATCATAGAATCATAGAATAGTGTGAGTTGGAAGGGACCTTTTAAAAGTCAGCTAGTCCAACCTCCCTTCCAAGGACAGGAAGATCTCAACTAGGTCAGGTTACTCCGAGCCCCATCAGACCTGACCTTGGATGTTTCCAGGGATGGGACTTCGATCACCTCTCTAGGCAACCAGTGGCAGTGTTTTACCTCACTCATTGTAAAAAACTTCTTCCTTATAGCTAATCTAAACGAAATGCTCTTTCAGTTTAAAACCTGTTTTAAAACCATTACCCTTTGATCTATTGCAAAAGGCCCATCTTTCTTACAAGCCCCCTCCAAGTACTGAAAGGCTCCAATGAAGTCTCCCCAGAGCCTTCTTTTCTCCAGGCTGGACAATCCCAGTTGTCTAAACCTTCTTTCTGTTCAAGGTGATAGTGACCTTGCTCTCAAACTAAACATAGAGAAACAAGCTGGCCCATATTCCTGTACTACTTGCAACTAAGGACCACCCTTCCACTGCTCCACCCTGCATGGTGCTGGCTGACACATGCCAGGGCACACTTGCCTATGCTTGCTATAATTTTAGATGGTGCTTTTTGCAAGGAACAAGAGCTGAAACAAAGTCACTCTCGTGTCTTTGTGATTGTTGCGCAATGTTGGGAGAGCTGCCAGTGATATATGGATCACTCATCGGCCTCCTGACTCCAGGAGAGTTGATATTTGGTGCACTGACTTACGGGATGGACTTCTGTTTTTAGGGGAAAATGAAAATAGCTTGAGGTAAAGAAAGCATAGATGAGTCAGACATAACAAAGGACTGATTTGTGGCTGAAAGTCGGTAAACTATTACCTCTCCCATCAAAATACAACTTCACAAAGGGAAAGATGGCACGGTATAGTACAGACCCACAAGGGGATGTTGAGAATTTCCTTTCTATGGGACAGGAGCCTCTCAAGTCAAGTGTCTAGAAATACTGATGACTTTGAAGTCCATTAGAAGGGGAATCATTAACCAGCTCAGTTCAGATACCCTTTTCCCTGCCTATTTCCCAGAAATGATGGCACATCTGAAACATGGCTAATTTCTCTCCCTGTGTAGAAAACCTTAGCCCTGTTGGTGCCTGGTGGAAGGCAATGGGCACAGCTGCATGACTGGCATGTGGAAGAGGCAGTGGTGCCAGCTCACAGGGCAGTTTTCAAGGTGATATGTCTAAAGGAAGGCTACAGCTGGATGAGGCTTTTGCAAGGGTATTCCCAAGACTGTAGCTGGGCACTGGTTCTGTCAGCATCACACAATGCACTCTGCCTGGTGTCAGGGCATCTTAGGTTGGCCACAGAGGAATTTCTGATGTTTTTGAGAATGTATTGCCTTCACCTCTCATCTGGTATTTAACCTAAATGGCATGTAGGCGTATTTGCTTGACTTAATGTGTTCAGGGTCTCTTTTCAGCTGCATGAACACCCGTGTTAGTAACCCAGCCTCATTCAGGCAGAGCTGCCCTTTGACCACGTCATTGCTGTTGCATAAGAAATTGTTTCTTCCAAAAAAATTTGTTGGATTTTAGATGATGGGAAGGCAGGTACACAGTTCAGGAGCACGTCTGCATGACGTGTCATCCCTCGTGGTAGAAATGTGTGTCTGCAGCACGTGATGCTCAGGGCTGCACCTCACAGCCACAGCCTGACAGCTGCTCCACAAATCACAGCAGCCCCTCCAAAATGTCAGAACATGGGGCCAGGGCCCTTACCAAGACCCCACGTGCCCCCTCTGCTCTCAGTGCTCAGAAGTCCCCAGTGCAGGGAAGGTGCCACAAAGTCAAGCCATGGGGACACACTGGTCCTTTGCACTGCTGGCACCTGTGTTACTTTGCTCATTCATTTTACTTGTTTAGACAGAGCCAGGCATGACCTGCAGCTTTTTCTTCTTTGTGAATTTGGAGACAGATCAAATATTTGGGCAAATTATTTAAATGACTCTTCCTCCAGTGAGGCCAAAACCAAATTAACCTTGATCCTGTGCTGCTCAGCAACACTTCCTCACCCTGAAGGCAGATGAGCTTTAGAGACAACCTCTCTCTGTATTCCTGCAGTCACACAAAGAAATCGACCCGTCTTTTGGGCATATGTGGGAGAGGAAATTCTGTCCTGTCAGGGCAGCTGGGCACAAGCCAATGGGATAGTGAAGTCACAGGCATTGATTTATTCTCTTTTTTTTATTTTAAAATAGTGCTAAGGGTAATAACAACCCTTAAGGGGGAGAAGGAGGTGGGGGGGTGGGGAAAAGAGATGGGAGAAAGGGTGTGGGGACAAAGGGAGGGATGAACACCTTAGTTTACAAAATGGGTTAATAGACCTGCCTGTGAGCCAGAGCACCCGAAGCGCTCGGCTCCTGGGTTGCTGCAGGCAGAGCCATGTGCCTGAGTGCAGTGGTGCAATGCGGGGAGACCCACCCCTGTTGAGAGGAGAGCTGACTCCAGCTCCAGATCTGGCCCACATCCCTGCAGGGTTTTACTGGTGTGTGAGGGACTTACTGGTGTGTAAATCACAGCCCGTTATGGCGGGAGCAGCACACCACGGGGCTGCCGCCAATTACAGGATTGCGCAATAGGGGTAAAGCGAAAATAAGTCCATTGCGGTTTCAAGCCACCAGCGAGCTCTGTCGTTTTCTTGTTTCGATTCCCCTAAATAAAGTGGTGTATCTGTGGGAAGCATAGCCCCCTGGGAAGGTGCTCTGCCAGAGCAGCCACAAAACCTCTTTCTTGCCATGGCTGCACCGAGCAGGACCAGGTGGGCACAGCCATGGCAGGGAGCAGGGCAGCAGCCCAAGGAGCACCGCCCACTTGGAGCAACCTTCCAGGTTTTTCCTGTTTAACACCATTCAGACTTATTGCAATTGCACATCTGAGAAGACACAACCATGTTGGGATAATGTGCCCAAGCTTCACCGGTGTCTGGGTGATGTGGTTGGGCGATGTGGTTTTACCAGGAACATGTCACTGAAAGCGAACATGTGACATATTCTCAGTACACATAACACCACCGGGCAGGCTTGTTGAAAGGAAATCAAAATCTGAAGAAATGAAATCAAGAGTGGGAGAAAAACGAAACTAGCTGTTTTTTCTCTGAACTCAGTTATTTGTGCTGAATCATTTTCAAGCTGTTTCTGTGCCTCCCTGTAAGATCTTAAATAAACCTCTGGTATTGTTTCATCATTGGAGTTTATTTTCTCATCTTCCCAAGGCTGCCTGGTGTTGACAGCTCTTGTGTTAACTCAGAAGCTGTTTGTTTTTCTCCCTCTCTTTTCCTGTTTCTGCAGACCACAGAGTCGGCAGTTCTTGTTGATCCTTGCAGGTCTGCGCATCCGAGCAGGAAACTTGGCTCTATTGTCAGGACCAAAAAGCAAGGTCATTTCAGGAAAGTGCAGCAGGGTGCGGCCATGCTGAGAGAGCGTGATGATAGCCTCTGATAGGTTTTCTTGGTTTGGCTGGGGTTTTCTGTTTGATTGGTTGTGTTTTGTTAGGTTTTATTTTATTTTATTTTATTGATTATTGTTATTTTTCCTAAGTCACTCTAATTCTCTGGTTTTCTCTTCTCTGTCAGCTTCCCTCCAGGGATCTCTCTCACTGTTACAAGTAAAGCTTCCTTAATCCTCCAGCCTGAAGCATTAATCTCAACCTTACTTTTCAAGGAAATGGCTTTGTTCTGTATTAGCAATATTCAGGTGGCAACTGCAGTAAAACTTCAGCTTCCAGCAGCTACTGCTGTGCTGCCGACACTCCACTATGGCAAGGGTAAAGGTCGATGCAGCTTTAAGCAGATAAGTGAAATATGCCAGCTAATTTGACTTTGTTTTGATGATATGATTCGATTCAGCACTACTCAGGAAAAGAAACTAAGGAGACCTTCCTGTCCACTGCTGGGATGTAACCACACTTGTACAGATCTCATCTGCTCTTGAAATATTATGTAATGCCTATTATTAATTCTTAGACTCTTCCTCCTGTTCTGTTTTCTCTTGCCTGCTTTCCTTGAAAGCTTAAACAAATCATTTTCTTAGCGAAAGGTAAACTGCATGGTTGCTTATATATTACATACTCTGTCACTGGCAAAGGGATTAACCCCCACTTTTTCCTCTGCGACCACCTCTGTGCTAAGCAGGCAGCATTAACTCATTACCTGCAAAATGCTCCTGAAAGATGACTCACAGGAGTCTGATGTGTTGCCCATCAATAGCGGGTTGGGCCAAGCAATTTTCCTGCCAAGAGCAAGAACATTTGTTTGAGGATGGGATTAAATGGCAGAACCCCTCTTTGATATAGTTAGAGTGTAACAGAGTTTATATTGACTGTGTGCACTCTAACCAAGGAGTAATTGTGAGGAACCTTAATTGACAGAATTGTCCTGGTCTTAGGTTTGTTATATGGTCAATTCAAAATTGGCTGGGGCAGGTTGTTTGGTGAGTTGAATTTTCTGTGAAAGCAGAAAGCGTAGACCCTGCAGGTCATTCCCAATTCAGCCCCTTGGTAGTCACCAAAAACTTCCCAGAGAGATAAAAAGGTTGTAAGAGATGGAAAGATGTACTAGGTAGTTTGCTAAGTGGGTTTTGGAACCTGTGAAGGTGATGACATCCTTGTAAAGGCCAGCCTTTGCAACTGCTATCCAAAAGTAGGTATTAGTAAAGTAAATATTGGCGTTGATCGCTGTTTATCAGGCTGGTATTTGCTGAAGAAGGGACCCCTGGTGGCCTAGTGGTTAGCGTGCAGGACTTTCACTGCTGCGACCACGGGTTCAATTCCCAGTCCCTCCCGGGCAGATGGAACCCGTTAGCCCTGTGTGGCCATCCATCTATGAGAAGGACACTCTAAACAAACCTACGTCCTGAGGACCTCACTGCCATTGTCCAAGCTTGCTTGGCCCCGGCAGATGAACCTTAGGATTAAAGGGTGGGCTCAGTTCAGCGCAGGCTGTGTCTCACCTAAAAAAATCCATTGCGCAGGCTGGAAAGGTAAAAAAGACCTTTCCCCAAATCTTCGTTCGTGAAGATGGGCCATTATTATATTTGCTGAAGAGCTCTTGTGCATGTGCGTAGGTGTCTTTGCAAACGCCAAGCATAGTGTTAGCACAGCTGCACCATTACTGCAAGGTTCTTGCAGAGGTCCTCCCTTGGATGGTGACTATGGTTATTTTCTGTCTTGCTATCTTTATTCAGAATGTGAATGTGCTCCATTTCTGGAATTCTTCACTGCTTGCTGGTCTGCCAGATCTTTTTCTGGTTCTGGCTCTCTTGTTTCCTGGTTCCCTTGTTTCCTGCACCTCCTCTGCTCTTTGTCATAATTTTTGTGTATAGTCAATGCAGCAGGTGTGGGATTGAAAAAAAAACAAAACGGGAAATCCCATGTGTGAGACAGTTGCTGCTTTCCTGGCACGCCGCTGCCTTGCAGCTGAGCCAGCAACCTGGTAACCCACACAGGGCTCATTATCGGTGACTTGCTGTGAATCACTGAAGTCTACCAGAATTAGAGACTCCAATCAAACTTTTCTGAATGCCGGCATGGTGGCCTGGGATTCCTAATCTGGCACTAAGCCAGTGACTCAGTGCTGCAGTGTCTCTCCTGTACCTTTCCAATGTTCTCCAGTTGTGACAGGAACTATTTTGCATGGGAAGAGGATTTTCAGACTATTGTGAAAAATAATTTCTCTGAGTTGGGTTTTGGAAGTGCCTTGTTTGAACAATCTCTGTTTGGATAAAGAATCATTTAGTGCTCCTAAATCCCACAAAATGGTGTTGAAGATTAAAACATTTTAAATGGAACACCTCTCCTATGAGGAAAGGCTGAGGGATTGTTCAGCCTAGAAGAGAGAAGGCTTAAGGGTGATCTAATTGCAGCCTTCCAGTACCTGAAGGGAGCCTACAAAATATATATAGAGAGAATATTTAGGAGGACATGTAGTGACAGGGCAAGGGTTAATGGCTTCAAACTGAAAGAGAGTAGGTTTAGATTAGATATTAGGGGAAAAAATCTTTATTGTGAGGTTAGTATGTCACTGGCACAGGTTACCTGGGGAAGCTGTAGATGCCCCAGCCCTGGAGATGTTCAAGGCCAGGCTGGATGGGGTACTAAGCAACCTGGTCTAGTGGAAGGTCCATGGCAGGGGGATTGGAACAATGTGATCTTTAAGGTCCCTTCCAACCCAAACCATTCTATGATTCTATGATTCCATGATTCTACTTAGGGCAAAAGGTGAACAGATTTAATAAGAGAAAACAGGGACTGAAACAAGGTGGAATGCAGTATCTTCTGTGAAACCTTCTTCCTTGAAATTTTTAGGGTTTATAAAAGTGGTTTAGTGTTTTATTCACTGTAAATACTAGAACTATATATTTGAAAAAGGCAGGTAGTATGTTCAATATTATATGTATAGGATCTCTTCTACAATTTGAATTGCCAGTGATTGGTATGAATGAGCAATTAGGTGTGTTTGATTAGGGATCTTCGAGCCATGTCTTTGTTATAAAATGTAGAAACGAGAATATGATTTAGGTTTCATTTCAAAATGTCTGCTTAGGAAAAAAAGGGCACAAAAGTATGAGACTATATTGTGAATAGATCATCACAGTCCAGAACTCAGGAGCTGGCAGGAGTATGGGAGCAGGATGTGCATACACACACACACTTCCAGTTTAGGATCTGGTGAGCTCCAGCAGACTTGAGCCACCAGAACATTGCTGGGGGAGGCTGGGCCATTTCCATTTCAGGATCTGCATGCTGCATCATGGCAGTGTGAAACCTGCAATATGCCCTTCCTCTCTACACAGAAGGTCCCCATGTGGGCTTTGCTGGCTGAGAAGTGGGACAAGCTAAAATTGTGTCTGGGTGAAAGCTGTCAGGGTGGCACGGACTGTGAAGGCAGAGGGACCACTTGACTCATCACTTGTTTGACAACAGATTTAGTATCACAGTGCTGACAGCATCCCATGTTTTGAGGTAGTTTCACTTTAAGTCTTTGCATCTGATTGCACTGAAATGAGCTAATTTCCTTTTTTGCTTTATTTTTCAGTTGCAGAAACACACAGAGAGGGAGGAGGGTGTGACTTTTGCTGCTTTTTCTAAATGGGAGACAAAAGCCTCCCTGGAAGTGGAAAGTCCCCCACAGCTGCTCTGCAGATAAGCTGCAGGAGCTTCAGGCATGAAGGACTGCAAGAAAAAATGTGTTGGTAGCAATGACTTTGCACAGAATGGAAGGAGGCTTGTCCCTTCTTGCCAAAAAGGACTCTCTTTGGGGTCTTTTCTCCATGAATGTAAGCAGTTCATAGAGAAGAGGAGGAGATGATGAAAGTGGTTGTAAAGGATGGTCAGATGCAGACAGGAGTGCTGTCCTCCCTGAGTGCCTCTCTATTACCCTGCTGACCTGACAGCTGGATCCATCCACTTCTTGACTTCAGGAGGTCCCTACTATGGGGAGCAGCTCCACGTAGTATCACCACCAGCTGCAGCTCATAACCCCTCCTTTGCTAAGCAAACCTCACATTTGAGATCCTGCTTCGTTTGTTTCCAGATAACTTCAGGGAATGCCAAACCAGCACAGAGCAGGTATTTGGTATCCACGCTAGCAAGCTTCTTCCATGCATCCATAATTATGTGGGGGTGGGTGTGTGTCTCTTTGCCCCCAGCACCCACACTTTTGCCTGTGGGTGTGCTGCTGGGAGTGTTGGTTACTGATGTGTGAGGGAAAGCTCTGGCAGTGACCTTTGGCATTAAGAGCTCAAATAAAAAAGTGAAAAATAAGAAGTCTCCTTTCTAGGATGAGGACACCTTGTTCTTCCTCACCAGTGACCTTTCTGCAGATGCACTGGCTGACTCCAAGGAGTATAAAGGAGAAGTAAATAAGGGAAACAAGAAAAAGGGGGTTGCACTTAACAAGAAAGTGTTTTTGGCACTTTACAACCTGTTTCTGTACTCTGGACTCTGTGTGCTATGGGAAGGTCCGAGTGTCAGCTGCTCCATGCCTCCCTTCTCAGTCTGGGGGGTGTGTGTCCTGTGCCCCTCAGCAAGGCTGTCACCATCCCTACCTGCTCCACTTGTGCAGGAGAGAAGTGGAGGAGCACAGATGCCCAGAGGGAGGAAAGAGAGGGGGTCATGGTGAGGAAGGGTGTGGGTTGTATCCCACAGGCACAGGTGTAGGAGCTGACTTCACGTGACAGCATCTTGGTTTGCACCATATTTTGTGGTCATGATGCCATCCTCCCTGCCTATTTCATCATCCTGTGGTGGGCAACGACGTGGAACTGGGGGAAGGTGCACACAGGCTGCTAGAATCTAGAAGAAGCTCTCAATCTGCAAAGACACAGGAAGTCAGGACTGGTGGTTTTTTGTTTCTGCTGTTTTTTTGTTTGCTTGTTTGGGTTTTTTAGGGATTTTTCTTGGATTTTTTTTCATTTGTTTCTTCATTTTGTCTTTCATTTTTGTTTTAACATAAGGCAAACTAATTGTCAGGTACTGTCAGGAGTCTGGCAGGGGATGGCTGGAGTGACCAGGCTGTGTCTGCAGTTATGGCAGAGCATGGTGGTGGGCAGGGAGAGGGGAGGGGAATGCTGTGCTGAGGAGGTGACAGACGACCTCCAAGGGTCGAGAGGAAGGGATGAGAGGTAGAGAAGCCTATCTGGACAGTCGTTAGCTGCTGACCACTTCCTTGCAGCTCTGGGGGAGGCTGGGGACAGTTTTGCAACATGGAGGCAGCAGAACCCTGAGAAATTAGTCAAGATCCTGTGCAGTGATAAGCTTGTAATGTGTTATGGGTACTTTTCTTGTCTGGACCACAGTGCTGCTGGTTGGGGTGTCAGAGGGAGGTGCTCTGAAGTGCTCATCAGAATATCAGGGTGCCCTGAGGAATGGGTGACCCAGGATGTGCACCAGGGAGCAGATGCAGGGTAGGATGTCCCATGCCAATACTGTTATAGGGTCCCACTGAGCATGGCAGAGAGGATGAGAAAGCTATTGGCCCCCTCTGTGGGACACTGGGAGCAGGGTACCCCAGAAAACACCCCCCTCACACCCTGAAAGGACACCTCAGGAGCCAGTGTTTTGCACCCCACTGGTGGGGTTCCCCTCCTGCTAGGGTTAGAGTGGCTGTCTGGTTCTGCTACCCCAGGCATCCTTGTTTACCCCGTGGTTGCTGAGGTGTCCTTGCTGACTCCATGGCGTGTGTTCCTCATGTGGTGAGTATGTACTCTCTATGGTATGTGACCTGGGAAGTCATGCAGGGGCACAGATTTTGGGACCAGCGGGCCTCAGGACTGTCAGTGCAATCATTGTGCCCTGAGCTTCAGGTTCCCACTGTCCAGCAGAGACCATGGCCACATCAGGCAGAAGTCATGGTATATCCAGCAATGGTGGCATCTGGGTCTCCAGCCCAGGAATTCACAGTCTCACAGAACTGCACGTTTGACCAATAAATTTGGCAGTGACTGTGTCAAGTCTAAAACCCGAGAAGGCTCTAGACCAGAGAAACTCATGGAAGTTTGGATGCTTGGTCAAAGAAAATAACGTCATCTTTCAGTTTTGGCTCAGGGCTGAACCACTATGAAAACCACCTTTCTTTGTGGTATCTCAGCAGTTGCCAAACTCAGAAAATTACATCATCTGCAAAAACAACAAGTAAAATACCTTGTCAGGCTTTTTAAAGCCTCAGTTAGAAAATTCTTTGTATCATACGTGTGAAATCAGAGTCACGAGAGCTATCAGTCAATGACTCATTGCAGTTCTGGGTATGGTTGCAGTGGATGAGGGAGAATCTTTATGAATTTATCCCCCAAATGACAAATTATGTACAATAAGCAATGTACAGAATCTTGTGTTGGCAACTCTGTCCATGCTATTCTTCGTAATGCCTGTTTCTGATCTTCTTCCTGTCCCCAGTTTTCCCTTGTTTCCTTTTTTTTAAAGTTGTAATGCTTCTGGGTTTGAAACAACAGTTTGTCCCTTCCTTCTAAGATGTCCTACCAAAAGACCACATCCCTAAATTAAAGAAAAAAATAACATTGAAGTAGACTTGGTAAACAGTAACCACACTGTTCTTCTTTTCTTATTATTATTTTTTTATTTTTTTAGCTATTTTTTGATCTAGTTATCCTAGGTTGTAAGATATTTGAGGTGAGAGTTATTGGTGCATGATACTGAATTGACAGTGTTATTGACTTCATTAATGTGTGATCAAATTACACTATTAATTTACAGATAACATAACAGAATGGTTGGAATTGTGAGAGAGACGTGATTGCAGCAAACACCAAAATTATGCATTTCATCTGATACTTAAAGGAAGATCTCATTCTTTCACAGATACATAGGCAAAGTGGACTGTAAACTGAAAACCTGTCACAGCTTCCCCTCTAACACTGAAGCCACAGTATTACATCTCTTTTATTTGCAGGGCTCCTTACTAGAGAAAGACCGTAAATATCCTTAACCCTGATTTCCTGTATTAAATCTAATGTGACCCCAGCTGGAGTGCTGCATCCAGTTCTGGGGCCCCCATCATAATAAGGAAGTGGACCTGTTGGAACAAGCACAGAAGAAGTCACAAAGACAATCACAGGGCTGCAACACCTCTCCCATGAGGACAGACTAAGAGAGTTGGGTTTCTTCTGTCTGGAGAAGAGAAGGCTGTGGGGAGACCTTATAGCTCCTCCTGATACCTAAAGGGGCTACAAGAAACACGGAGAGGGACTTTTTACAAAAGCATATAGTGACAAGACAAGGGGGGATTGCTTTTAACTGACAGAGAAGAAATTAGATTAGATTAGGTTTTAGGAACAAATTTTTTACTCTGAGTGTGGTGAGGCACTGGAACAGGTTGCCCAGAGAAGCTGTGGGTGCCCTATCCCTGGAAATTTTCAAGGCCAGGTTGGATGGGGCTTTGAGCAACCTGGTTGAGTAAAAGTTGTCCCTGTCCAAGGCAAGAGATTTGGAACAAGACAATCTTTAATGTTCCTTCCAACCTAAACCATGCTATGATTCTATTTCATTTTTTTTTCAGTTATTTTTTTGTATTGACTCAACAGAACAAGATCCTACAAATCCAACAAGCTGTAAACCTGGTTTCTGTGTGAATGGGGAAAAAAATTGCCAGCTAAGAAAGCAAGCTGTTGGCAGCCAGGAAATGGAGCCTGTTCAGTGACCTCCAATGATACAGAGATGTTGGTGGTTACAGACTTCTCTCAGGAGTGGAACATGGAGTATTGTTCATGGAGTGAGGAAAAGGACAGTTTTCATAAAAGCAGAACTTAGAGGCATTGCAGCTGTGGCATAAAAAGGTGGTTTTTACCTGTTATTAGTTTTTCACTGTTTCCCTCTCCTTTGCACACCAGGGATTTGTTGGTAAGGCATATTGGAGAGCAGAGCTTTTCGGCGTGAGTGCTCAAGGCAGCCTGCTGCTGAAGAAGTGCTGTGCGCTCAGCCATGAAGAGAGAGACTTTTCTCGTGCTTGTTCTCTTAATAGCTAAGGTCATTCCAGCTGGATGCATCTGGCTGCTCTTCCATGCCCACCAACAACCAGTGGATGGTCACACCCAGTGTCAAGGCTTTGACATGATCTCTCCCAGCATCCTCATAGGCAAACTCAGGAAGTGTGGACTGGATGAGTGGACAGAGGGCTGCAAAGATCACTAAGGGACATGGAGAACCTCTGTTATGAGGAAATGCTGAGGGAGCTGGGCCTGTTGAGCCTTGAGTAGAGATGACTGAGAGGGAACCTCATCCATGTCTGTAAGTATTTGAAGGGAGGTCAGACCCAGGCTCTGCTCGGTGGTGCTGAGCAACAGGACAAGAGGCAGTGGGCAGAAACTGATCCACAGAAAGTCCCACCTGAAAATGAGGAAGAACTTCTTTACTGTGTGGGTGACTCTGCACTGGAAAAGATTGTCCAGAGAGGCTGTGGGGTCTCCCTCACTGGAGATATTCAAGAACCATCTGGATGCAATCCTGTGCAATGTGTTCTAGGATGACCTTGCTTGAGCAGAGAGGTTGCACCAGATCCACCCACTGTGGTCCCTTCCGACCTGACCCATTCTGTGATTCTGTGATTCTGTGACAGTGATGGAAGAAAATTCTCAGTGTGAGTCGAGGAGTATTTGACAGAAATGTTACTGGAATGAAGGATCAAAGTCACCGTGTTCTCTGGGATAGCTGGATCAGCACGTTTTCCTGTGGCTGTGAAGTGTTTGAACCCATGCTTTGGGCTTGAGGGAGAGTCAGCATAGCATATTAAGCATTGCCAGGCAGGGTTGGTTCAAACATGTGCCTGTAGTGGTGGCTATGGGACACCTGAGAAAAAGATGCTTGGACTACCAAAGACAGGATGGGAATTAAGTAATCTTTCTCCTCTTTTAGTCCACCAATTTCTGGCAATCTAGAAAATAATGACTCCTTGATTCAGATGATATATTTAAGAGCTACCTTTAAATACAAATAGCGACATTAAATCCTACGAGAATAGGTTTTCTTCTGAACCCATTTCACATTTAACAGGGACACTACTGTTTGGCAGTGTGGCTAAATTCCACACAGGAGTTACCAACCTGCAGACTGGTTATCATAGCTCTAAATTGTCACCTAATTGTTTTTCTGCTAGCTCTGCCAGTATGACTCATTCCTAATTTGCATAATTTGCAAGACACTTGAACTGGATAACTGTAGTAAGCTTCAGAAATTCAGAAATGATGACACATGTTCACAAAAATAAACCTCGGCCAAGCCTGTTCTGTCTCTGAGGATGTCTGGTTAGTCTATTTAATGTATGTCGGCACAGAAAATCAGCTGATGAGAGAGTCTCTTCAAAAACAAAACTGAGGCAAACTTTTTGCAAGGGAGGAAGCAGTCATCAAAACTTGTCTATGTAATTACGGGCTATACAGATTCTTGTATTTACTGAAACAGAGGAAATGGAACAACTTCAAGCTACGTGTTTATAATATGCTTCAGCCAATACCCAGCACCATTAAAATCTATCTTCATGTGTCTTTGCTTTGGCCTTAATTGATGTTTCCACAGTACAGTAATCTCTGGTAGAGAAAGGAGAACAAGAGACCTCTCTACAATCCATTTTTACAATGTTTCTCTGATTGTTTAACACTGAATTATGAGGAATTCTTGCCTCTACATATAGAGACGAGTGTAGGATAATGTTAGTGATGGGTAATAGGTGTCCTTTTAAAAGGATAACATTTAGAAGTCTTAGATTGGTGACAATCTTTATGTACTTCCAGCTAATGAAGCATAAGTATGAACAGGACTGTGAGGAAAGCTGGACTAGGTTAAGACTATTAAACTCTGTTCTCTAAGAGTCTGAAAATGCAAAACCTGGGAAGATAAAGAGAAAAGAAAAATAAAAGACTCCAAGGACTCCTTATGGGAATTAATATATTTGCCTCTCTCCCTCCTACAGAGATTAGAGAAGTAACCACTTCTTGTTGTGGGGTCAGAAACTCTGCTCATGATTAAATTGCTAAATAGTGTGCTGAATGCTCAGTCTTTACTTAATGTTGATCCTTTCTAGTCTCCATTGTGTCATGGAGTTTTAGCCTAACCACAGCCTCTCAGTGGAAATCCCCAATAGGTAATATTTTCTTTTTCCTTTATTCTTTTGATATTTATCGTACAAAAGCTACATGGAAGTTACTCCTTTCAAGCCATTGCAGCAGAGGACAAAGATTGAAGGAGAGGCCACCCAGGGAAGGACATAATCTTCAGATAAATACTTGTACCCCTTCCCTAAGTTCTTATATCTGGCCCAAAGAGCTGGAAACTGAGCCAGGCTCATGGCATTGCAGCATGAGCAGGGGGTGGGATACACCATCTTCTCATTTGTTATCTCAGTGTAACAAACCCAATTACTCAATTTAACACTTTGATCAATTCAATGCTGTCCTTTCCTCTTGACTTAAAATATTACTGCATATCCTCAAAAAGCTGCTCCAGTGGGTCACCCGTATGACCACAGCAGCACAGATAGAAATGTACCCCTCTTGCAACATCTCCTCCTCCTCTGCTGTTAGCTTGGCTTGCAGAGCCCTCGAATCCCCATCCTGACCTCTGGGATAATGGGCATTGGATTGAAGATGCACTAAAAGGTGCCACCCCTCTTCTGCCCAGAGGGGTGGGTGCCAACCACTGCCACTTGCTCAGAGAAGAGGATTCCCCCTCTGCTGTGGCTTCTGCCACCCACTCTGTGTTGGTGTAAGTTTCTGGCCCACAGGAAAGTGAAATAATCACAGGAACTCTCAGTGGTGTCTGACTGTATGCATTGCAGTTTCATGAGCTCCAAGTCAAGACTTCACTAGAGAGACTGTTTGATTTCTTCTTTTCTTCCCCCCCTTTTTTCTTCCTTCCTTCCTTTTCTCATTCTCTCTTTTTATTTACTTTTCTTCCCTTTTCTCTTTTTTTCTCCTCTTTTGAGAGACAACATATTTGTATACTACCTCCTACCTGCTTAAAACTCAGCATTTTGCATTGCAGGATTGCTCAGATATCTGCAAAAAATATCTGTATTGTGCCCCAGGATGGGGGAACTGCAGATGACAGCTTTTGGCAGGATTTCATGTATTTGCTCACTGGGGTGGCCTGAAAAGCCTGATATTCAGGTTTCCTCAAAGAGGACCTGAAATCACACACAGTCTATATTTGACCCCATGTTTGAAGAAGATGACCTCATGACTGTGAACACCCTGTTCAACAGTTTGATCCGTGGCAGCAAAGGCGCTTTCAGAGTAAAAAGCACTTTGAAAACTGCTTTAAAAGACTCTGTTTTTTCCTCTGCATGGTAAAATTAATTTAACCAATTTCCTTCCTTGTATTAGCCAGGTTGTAATAATGATCAGTCATGCTTACATAAAAGGGTTTGTTTTAAAAAAGGGGAATGAACAAGATACAGAAAACAGCTTGATTTTCATGGTAAGATGCCCAGACTTGGCACAGACAGATATAGTGGCTATGCAACAAGTTTCCAAACACAGCCTTTATGTTTGTGACACCTTCATATAGTCTCTAAACGGAAGAAGGGAGACAAGAGGTTTCTTTATTTTGAAGCATAATCCTCCAAAACACCTTTCCAGCTTTCAAAAGAGATGGAGATTGGGTGCTCACTGAGGATGTTCTTCAGTTCAATCCTGAGAAACCTGTGGCTTTGCCATGCGGCATCTCCAGTGCTATGCTGCCCATCTAGATGTGCTGGGGACTTATATGTGAAAGATGAAATGGAAGAAGGGAAGGGTGAAGTAGGGGAAGTTTTGAAGTCTCCAGAGCCTTTTAGCTGTTTTGGGATGAAGGAGGAAAGGACAGGGAGTGAAAGGAAGAGTTCAGGAGATGATAAAGGGTAAAAGTGTGATGTTTACATGTGCTGAGGTCAAGTGGCCATGGAAGCAGTAACAAAAACCTGAAAACCTGAATAATATCTCACTGTTTTACAGCTGATAAAGCAAAACCTATAGGAGATGCATGGACCTCCGTGCAGGAAGCTGTTACCAAAGATTTTCCCAGGCTAATTCCCAGGGAAGGGCTGTTTTGTGCTCTTGGAGTGGAAACATAGAGCTGTTCTGCAGAGAGGAAAAGGAAACAAAAGCCTAAGCACTCAGAAAATTGTTTTAAAATTAAGGTTTTGCAGGAGATAATTCAGAGGGAGACTGTGAAGCCTCCCAGAATACAGGTATTGCATAATTTCAACAGAGGGTTAATTTATTATTCCGCATGACTGGGCACATCACCTCCAGCCAGAAGTCACCCAGCAGAGCTGTGAGTCATCCCCTGAGGCAGCCCTCAGACCTGTAAAGTTCTCATCCATTTTCCAGCTTTGCTGGAGTTGTGTATCCAGTCAAACCTCAAGTTACTGTTTCAAAAACCGCAAAAAAAATCACTCTTTCAAGTCTGGGAGAAAATAAATATTGAAATTCTTGGACTCTGTGACAAGCCTTTCAGACATTACTTGCTTGTTGAAAAGCTTAATCCTGAAAAAGTCCCTGCTTTGAAGCACAATGAAATCAGTCACCCTGTTTTTGTCCTGCTTCTGTAAATATATATATTGAAAGGTCCCCAAAGCCCAGTGCATTAATCTTTTCTATTTATAACTTTGTGAAAAAACTCAGACCTCACCTTGAAGTCTTCTCAGAGTATGTATAGTTTTGATTTAAATGTGATTGTTGATGCTTGAGTTTTTCTTCACCTTGTAGTTCAGCCCTGTCTGACTGACGATAAAGCTATTTTCTCTGACCAGCTACAGCAACAGATCCCTTTGGGCACAGTGGGCTGAGCAGTTCCCCTCCGCCGTTGCTGTGTGGTGTAATCAAAGATCAGTGTTGTCTGATTAAGACCTTCATCTGTGCAGCTGTCAGGAGTTTATCTGGCTGAATGAGGCGCTGAAATGAAGCACTGTAGTTTACCTGGGCTTCTTCAAGTGCTTCTTATCTTGCTTTGTTGTTGCTGGCAGGTTGAAAAGGCAATGATCATCTGAAAGTGAGAAGATCCCATTTTCAGGGCCCATGCTTTCACTTAATGGCAGTTACTGAGAGAAGAAGTGCTCTGAAGGAAAGGGCTACAAGCCACTTATGAGAAAGTAGGTTCATTCAGAAACTGAGGATGTTTCTTGATGTCTGGGCAACACGACTTGGGGGGCTGCATCCCACCTTGGGAAACTGAGTTCCAGTGTGACTGCGTGAGGCCTTCAGACACGGCTCACCCCTTCACAGAAGTATTTCCCGATAGATAATTTGATATTGCATTTTTGACATTCACACTGTAACATAAATTCCTTCAGTTTGGAGGCAGGCTCAATACTGTGCTATTAGACAGGCGAACAAAAATTCCTGTCAGCTGTTTGCAAACAGCTGCAAGTTGTCTCTGCAAGAGAAGAAAGGAACAACAACAGGCTCTAATTATTTGAAGTTGAAAAATTGTTTTGGGAATAGAATGTTGTATTTAGGGATAGTTCTTGATCAGAGAAACTACCTAAATCTATCAAAATTATATTTGCTCATTAGCCTGCACTGATAGCTTGTGGCTAGTGTGGGTTCATGGAAGAGGGAGTTAATAGTCTTTAACAACAAAAATAATTTCAGGTTTTGGGGAATACCAAATGAAATTTTTGCTTCTGATGCCATATCTTTGTAGAGAAGCTGGGGACAGCTGTGGGGAGATGGAGACAGCTGGTTTTGTTTCACATGAAAGCAACACTGCTGCTAGTTCTGCTTCAGTGTCATGAAGGTGCGTGAGTGGAAAATTTAGATGTGTGGTTGTAGTTTGCAGCTCACTCGGTCAAGGATGAATTTTTCTGCCTTCAACAGAAAGGATGGTAGAGGCAAAATGCCCTTTTTGGGGTCACTTGGCCTCACTTGAGCCATTCACGGCATCAAGGTGAATTTTCCATAGCTGTTCAAAGCAGGCCAGGGACTGAGAGGAGGAACATCCGTGGCACCTGTGCATGGGCACAGTCCACGTGGCAGCCAAGCCCACAGCTCTGGCCCCAGCCGCCCACGAGAAGCAGATGGGTTCAGCTCCCCTGGCATTGCACAGGCAGCTGCAGCTCTGCGGCTGGTACCAATTTAATTTTGTATCTGGGCTTCGTGCCACCTGCGAGCCTCGTGGAAAACCTGTGAGGAGTTCTTCTGCGTGTGGGTGTTCATTAGCAGGTCCACTTGCCTTCTCCCTTGCGATCAGGGAGCAGCAAGCTTACAATCACATCTGCCAAACTGGCAAAGGTAGGCTTATGTCTGGCTGGAGCTCCGGCATCTCCAGCCAATATGCAGTCTCTTAGTCTAGAAAGTTTTGAAGGCAGCTGATGCCAGATTTGGCTCTAAACTATCCCTGGAGAAGTATATGTTTCCTTTGACTTGCTCTCCTGTCAAGTGGAAGTTCCTTGTACTGGGACAAAGGGGACAATTTTTATTAATTTTATTAATATAAAAGAATTAGAAAATCAATAAAATGTCTTACACTTGCCTACAGTAAGCCATAATGTTGATTTGATGTTGGCTGAGGCTGGAGGTAGATGCTTGGAAGTCCTGCTCCAGAGGTTTGTGCAATGCAGAAATGGCATACTTGCCAGACAGGAAACTGTCTTTGGCTGGTTTCATTACAATCCCAGCAGCCATGGCTGCTAAATTCCCTCTGCAGAAGTTTATTTTTCAGTGTTTTCTGGTTTGCTGTGTAGCAAGGGAATGAGGTAAGAAATTTTTCACCTGAAGTGTCCATGGGTGGTCTGTATGGCTCATATCTCAGCAGTACAGGGAAAGGTACCAAGAGGGTTTGCTGAGACTTAATGTGGCTGAGGATATGTAGAAGTGGAAAGCACAGGGTCATAGAGGACAGCCCTTATTTCAGAGTGCCAAACCCTGCAGAGCCGGACTTAAAGCAAAATCTGGACCTGCCTGTCCAGGTCTTTAGTTCAATCCAGGAATAATCAGGCATCAAACTAGTTTTGAGCATTCCTGTTCAGCCTAGAGGGATTGCTGGTCAAACACATTATTTCTGTTATGCCATAGTTTCCTCTCCAAAACAGGAAAGCAATGATATCTCTGACATTCCAAAGAAAATGCCTTCTTGCTACTCTCAACTATCTGTAGTAAAGAAAGTAAGGGTGGACAAAAATGACACCTACTGGACACATTTGGGTACCATCTCCAAGAGCTGTCTAAATCTAAAAATATTGGTCTTTTAAAGCAGATGGCTACAATTACTGAGATATTTTGGGGACTAAGTACTTCTTTCCTCTAATAGGATTGTTGGGCATTGTTGTTATATTTATAGCAAAGTGAGTTCAAATTCAGGACATCTAAGGGCAACACTAATGTTTCTCAGGAAAATATTGCACTGTTTCTGTGATTCAGTTACCTTGCCCATAAATTGTGGAACTCCTGTGGTTTCTTCCCTGCTACATCAAGATCATATTGTTTACTCCCTGAACTGTATTTTAGAGCTGAAGAATGACTAAAACTCCTTATTGTTTAAAGCTCCATATTGCATGCTTATGGCAAGCATTTTAAGAAGGATAGAAAGGGATAGCTTGGGAGCTACCAACCTGCCAGCCTCACCTCTGTGCCTGGAAGGTCACGGTACAGGTCCCCTAGAAGCTCTGCTAAGGTACATGGAGAACTGGGAGGTGATTTGAGACAACTAGCATGGCTTCACCAGGGGCAAGTTCTGCCAGACCAACCCAGTGGCCTTCTGTGATGAGGTGACTGCGTCAGTGGACAAGGGAAGGGCTACAGATGTCATTTATCTGGACTTCTGTAAAGACTCTGACGTGTGCCCTGACAATATCCTTCTCTCCAAATTTGAGAGAGAAGGATTTGATGGATGGGTTATTTGGTGGATAAGAAATTGTCTGGTTGATTGCATCCAGAGGGTAATGGTCAATGGCTAAATGTCCAGATGGAGATCAGTGATGAGTGGTATCCCTTAGGGGTCTGAACTGAGACCAGGAGTATTCATCAGTGACACAGACAGTGGGATCAAGTGCACCCTCAGAAAAGTTTGCAAATGACACCAAGCAGAGAGATGCTGTTGACACACCTGAAGGACAGGACACCATCCAGAGGGACTTGGACAAGCCGAAGGAGTGGGCCCATGGGAACATCATAAGGTTCAGCAAGGCAAAGGGCAAGGTGCTGCACCTGGGCCAGGGCAACCCCCGGTACCAACACAGGCTGGGGGATGAACAGATCAAGAGCAGCCCTGCTGAGAAGGACTTGGGGGTGCTGGTGAGTGAGAGGCTGGACATGACCCAGCCATGTGCACTCACAGCCCAGAAACCAATCCTGTCCTGGGCTGCATCCAAAGCAGGGTGGGCAGCAGGTGAGGGAGGGGATTCTGCCCCTCAGCTCTGCTCTGGTGAGACCCCACCTGGAGCACTGCATCCAGCTCTGGGGTCCTCAGCACAGGAAGGTCCATACCTGTTAGAGCAAGTTCAGCAGAGGCCACAAAGACGACTGGGGGGCTGGAGCACCTCTCTTCTGAGAAAAGGCTGAGTGAGTTGGGATTGTTCAACCTGGAGAAGAGAAGGCTCTGAGAAGAACTTATCGTGGCCTTTCAATTATTAATATTTAATAAGAAACACAGGAACAGATTTTTGAAGAAGGTCTGTTGTGATAGGACAAGGTATGATGGTTCTAAACTAAAAGAGGGTAGATTCAGATTGTTATAAGGAAGAAATTTTTTACTATGAGGGTGGTGAAACACCAAACGGAACAGGTTGCTCAGAGGTGGTAGATGCCCCATCCCTGGAAACACTGAAGATCATGCTGGATGGGGCTCTGTTCGATGGGATGGAGTTGAAAATGGCCCTGATCATGACCTTTAAATGTTCCTTTCAACCCAAATTTTCTATGATTCTGTAATTCTATGATTCTCTGTGGACTGGAATTTAGGAGATGGAACTACAAAAAGCAAGATGTCTATTCTCATACTAGCAAAAAAAGTTCATCATCCCGAACTATTCTGATACAAAACCAATTTGATTTGACATAGGGTAAATAAATGTTATTTCTTTATGCTGAAAAATGTTGATTCTTAGCCCTCAAAATAGCAAGTCACAAAGGTGATGTCCTGCTGTAGGGTGGCCTTTGGACTGGCAATTCTCATGCAGGATATTCAACAGGGGAATAAGCTTGGCCATCTGAGGCAGAATTTTTTCTGATGGGATTTTTTTCCCCACCATGTCTATTGCTTCATAGTTACCTGTCTTTAATTTAACACCAATTCATTGTCCAGTTTTTCTCTGCTGCAAGATTATTCTGCAGTATCTTCCAACTCAGTGCAGCAGTAGTAAGGCAAAATCATCTGCAAATCATCTACAAATCAGCCCCATGAGTACTAGTGCCTCATAGGTGAAAGCAATGTAGTTACTATGAGAAGTAATTGTGGGTTTCTGATGTGAAATTCTCTTCTCTGATTGGTTTGGCCAAGGCTAGGATAGGGTCAGTGTCAGCACCAAGTGAGGACAGGTTCACAGGAGAGTTCCATGGCTTGATGGCAGGTAATGGGAATTTGGAGCTGGCTTAGAGCAAACACAGAAAGGACAAGTTTTGAATGTTTCTGCAATGCTTTAAAATACCAGGATTTATATCTAACACACAGAACAAAACACGCCAGTAAAAGGGAAATTGTAGGGAAAAAAAATCCTTCAGAAAAAAAAAAATCCCTGAAAAATTAAAGAATCAGAGGCATGCAGTCAGAAGCACTGCATATGCACTGCTGATCATCAGCTGTGTATTCAGGAGGTGTTTGGGCTGGAAGAGAGGACCTCACCTATTGAGTTGAACTTCAGTAGTGAATAATAAGAGATTTAGGGCTGTGAATTGACTGTGTTATACCCAATTTCTCAGTTTTCTGGTGGCTTGGCTCCCTCTGCTGTGTGTGTGAGCTGGTCTGTGACAGGAGGATTTGGATGGGCTTTCAAGGGAAATCAAAGGAGTGGTTTTAAGAAAAAAAAAACATTAGAGGAAATGTTGTGTCAAAATGTGCCAAGCTGTTACTCATTCGCTCTATTTCTCCTGGTGGTGTCCAACCCCTCAGCAGCTTCACCAGAGCTGGCAGTGCCAGGCAGATCACTGTCAACATTCATAACCCAGTTTGTTTATTAGGAGACTGACACTTCCAGTGTCATATGGGAAGATCTTTTTTTTTTCCTTTCTCTACTGCTAAAACAACAGCTTAATATGAAATTAAAGAAGAATGTAAATTTACACTACTTATTGCTAAGAGAGTTCTCTGCTCCTAGTGGATCATTAGTCTACATATTAGCATTTTCATGCTGGTTTCCTTATTATCCTTGCTGGTTTTCAGTTTCTGTTTAGTGATCTCTTTCCTTTCTCATAGTCACGTTGCACTTCTCACTGCACTAGATTGAGTATAAACTATTGATGACTGTGTGCTGGCAGTTGTCTTATCAAAGGTACCTCCAGGGCATTTGAAGTGGGTTGTTTTGTTAGCCTCACACCTACTGTGGATGAATTAGAACAATCAGTATTTTAGAGCTGTTTAAATGAACTCTGTTCAATAAATTAAGAGGACAATATACATTAAACAGCTTTGGGGCTGGACGGTGTCCGCAAGCTCCAACTGCAACAACTGAGATGTCAGTCAGCACAAGAGATTGTCAAGTGCATTATACGTGCCCCAAGAAAAACCATCTGGTCTGAAGTCCAACAAAGCTTGTGTTTGTCAAGACAAACCTCAATGAGGCTGTTTGTCAAGAAGTTGTGGATGCCCCATCCCGGGAAGTGTTCAAGGTCAGGTTGGACGGGGCTGTGATCAACCTGGTCTAGTGGAAGGTGTCCCTGCCCATGTCAGGGAGGTTGGAACGAGATGATCTTTAGGGTCCCTTCCAACCCAAACCATTCTATGATTCTATGATCAAGACTCAAACACATCATCGGGTGCCTAAATGAAGGACAAGTTGCTTTACTCCTCTTTTCTGAGCCATTTGAAAACTAGGGCTTGCATGCATATGAAAGCCTAAAGCAGTGAATGAGACTTTCTGTGAGCTTGATGAGTTTGGGTTCAGGCTGTAAATGAAATAAAAGGAAAACTTCTGACTGCAGTTAGCAATGGCCTTTGCAAAAGCTCTGTTCATTTCTTCAGAAGCAGCTATTGAGCAATGCTGGATATTTTGAAATGTCCTGTCCAGGTACAGCTATGTGGGCAGGAAAGACTGTAAAAAACTGCCTCAAAGCCTGTGTTCAACTTTATTGTGTATACCTGAACGCTTCGCTATTTCCTTCCCATGTTGTGCTCATCTAGATTGTTTTAACAGACAAACATTGTTCCAGACTTTGAATATTTGTTTTTCATTCGGATGCAGATTAGATACAGTGACAAGAAGGCTAATATGCTCATTTCAGCCAAGTTTTCATTCCAGAGATGACTGCTGATTAGCCCAACTATGACCCTAAAAAATCCCTGAAGGACTGAACTGAGAAAGATAAAACTGTATAAGACATTTTGCCTACTTTTAAACCAGTTTTTTTGAAATTGACAGCATCTGAGTCCAGGCAAGGGAGACATCAATTTGTGATGGTGTCTGTGTCCCCTGGTGTTTTATCCTTAGTGTAACTCCAGTAGAGCTAGGTTTCTGGCCTTTGTAAGTAAAAAGGTCATTTACAGGTGAATGAGAAGTAATTAAGGAAAGCTGTTGCCTAGTTATGCTTAGATTTTGAAAGGTGTTGCAAATGACTGTTAATTTGATTTAAAATGCTAGATGTAATTTGAAAGTTACTGGAACACCTTTTTAATCAGAATGTAGCTACTCATGGGTGCATCTTTAAGTATACCTGACTAGTCCTTTTTCTACTGCTGCAGAGGTCAAGACATACAGTCATATTTCAAGGAAATATGAGTCAACCTGTAATTGTTTTTGACCTCAGACTTCAGGGACAGTAGTAATCTGCTCTGCATCTTCAGACATCTGCAGGTTCATTTATTTACTGACCTTTAAGAAGTGGTTTAGTTCTGGTGTTACAGACGTTCTCAAAGGGGATTTACCAGGGATTGTAAAAGAAAGGTTAATCCCTCCCAAAAAATCAAATTCTGCTGAATTCTGAGCAAAACACTTTTCTTTCCGGAACTGGATTGAATTTGCACCAATGAAGAGATGCATCTGTTCTGCTTTGTCCCTGATTCATAGAGCCTCACTTCTGCTGGTGCTGCTAACCCCAGAGGCAGGCAGAAGGATCAGAGCCAAGCTGGTGGGAATCATATCAATAAAGTCAGATTGATTTATCAGAGCTGGAAGGGAAAGGCAAATATTGTGGGTTATTAAAGTCTGTGTTACAGTAGTTGCTCTAAACCATGTCTATTTTTGTGTTGTAGCTGTAAGGACTGATGTCACCAATAAAGGAGGTGAACACCCAAGGTTTCAGGCCTTTTTCAAGCATGACTGAACATTGAGATAGAGCTTTTACTTTAAATATGCATGTGTTGTCATTTCTCTTCTCATGTGTCAGATTCATACTGCCTTGCCCAATAAAACTCCCCAGTTTCTGTTTTTCTCCTAGCTGCACCACCAGCCCCAGACAAATGCCTGGGTCTTGATTGTTTCCAAGAGCTGGGTTTATGAGCACCGTTGCTTTGCATTTGATTACTTCATGTTTGGAGGCCAATTAGAGAAGGGTCAAAGGGTTGGTATGTTTATGTACGCTCAGAGCTGAAAATGACTGTGTGTTGTGAGCTATGCTACTACCTGCTTTGCTGAATGCTGAGTACAGAGCTGGGTGGAGATGGAATTCTCTGCTAACCTTTATCTTATCTGAAAAGCCATTGAGTTAGGAGAAGAAATACTCAGGTGATGTGTGGTTGGGTGAGGGGATGGCTTCTCACTTCAGTGGCTTATGGGATCCTCTTCTCTCCAGGCAGCATTACTGCAAATGAAACACGAGCACAGTTAAGGCACAGAAGGTCTTGTTTGGGAATATGTCAACGCTCTGCAGAGACATCGCTCAGCTGCTGATGTGAAATCACAGCATTGTGCCGGGAGCCAAAAGGTGGTGCTGTTACCACAAGAAAGAGGAGAAAAAAAGTGGATCTCAATCTCTTCAGTGGTGTTGTGAATCAGCTAGGGAGCAGGGTGAGATCTCAGGGCCCTCCCTGCTTTTTCCAGGTAATGCAATGCTCCAGGGCCATCTCAATTTACAGGACAACTGGTGCTGGTGGGTAGAGTCCAGGAAAGAAATAAAACATGACACAAAAATATGCACCTGGAGGGAGGAGAAGGAAGAGAAAGCGGAAGGAAATAATTGGATTTCCTTACAAGGCATAAGACAGAAAGTGAGATTGGAGAGAGGTGGCAGCTGATGCTGGGCAGGGCACACAGCCCATCACGCGCTCTGTGAGGAGTCAGACACAGAGCTGCTACCTGACTTAAATGTAAATAAGGAAATGGAAGCATTAAAGGTCCTCAAAAGTAAGTGGGAAAGCAGTGGGAGTTCAGTGTGAAGTTCAGTGCACAGCCTTGGCTTTAGGGAAGTTACAGTGTCAAGTCACTTGAGGAAACATCAAGACAGCCAAACTCTACCACCATTACTGCCTGGCCATGAGATGCTGCAGTGACCATCTGAGGTATTGGGCATGGCATTCTGTATCCTCTTCCTTCTCACTCTTCTAGGTCACAGGTACAGCCCCACTGTGACCCACAAAGCGGAGTCTGAACTGATGTTTCTCTGCTCTCCCCGTGACTACAAGCCTTACTGAATGACTGCAGCAGGCAATTTGTTAAATGAATTGGAAACATTGCTCAGGAATGAGCTAAACTGTGCAAGACACCACCCACACCTAATTTTTGTGATTGCAGACTGATGGCAGCAGGTGTAAGTGCCTGCTATGTTGTTCAACTCGTACTCGTGCTTTTGAGCAGAAATGTTGCTGATTCTTGCAGCTCACCCTTCAGGACCTTTTTCCCTCCCAAAGATAAAGAAAAACAAGTGTGTGAGGAGCAATGTATGACAAAGGACAAGCAGAAGGGTGAATAGTTAAAAATGTACCACCAGGAGCCTGAATGGGGACTCCCAGCACCCAGGTTTCCCTGGAAATGCTCTGCCTTAGCTCTACCACTAGTCATGGTTTGGTGGTCTTGTGTCCTATTGCCTCTCCTGGCATTTAGAGCCTGAACCCCGACACTGCTCAACATGATCTAAACTGTTAGACCTAGAAAGCAGATGCTATAAAAACTTATGTTTCCTCAGGAGATAAGAACTGGAAATGAACTATATTTGGTCTCCGCTTAAGGATCTACAGGTCTGATTAATACCAACATGAGCTAATCAGAGGCCTAGATTGGAGTGCAGCAGCATAGGTCTGTAATCAAAATCTTTGTAATCAGACACATGCTAAACAGTAAATGAATGTGTCAGACTATCCCTATGACATAAGTGTGTTGTACCTGAACAAGAGATTAGTGGGAATAAACAGCGAATATTTGGAAGAACAGTTGCTCTGTTTCTGTGTGCTAGGGAGTTGAGTGCATGTAGCTCAGGGTTCTTGCTGTGCAGTGATATTCATGTTTGTACTGGATGTTTTCACTTCTTATCATCAATGTCTTAAAGCTTGTTTATTGAACTCTGGGTCAGTTTATTCAGGTTTAATGACTCTTCCACCACATGTTTTCATTTCAAGCACATTTTTGTGGGGGGAGCATTTTGTGTGCATTTGTGTGGCTCTTTCAGGAGGTTGATCTTGGGTCATTCGTTGAACTAGTAGATGGATGATATGAGTGACTGTGATGGTCTTCTTTTCTTCATTTCTTTCTTTTTTTTTTTTTTTTTAAACCTGTGTTCTGTTTCTGTAGAGTGTAGTTGATGAGGACAAAAAAGAATGTGGTTTCTAGAGGACAATATTAGCCTACATCAGAGCTTGTCTCCCAGAAAGAGAGGGAGATGGTTTTGTAGGTTGTGCATAAAGGTGTGGAATTTAATGATCCATGCTTTTTTCTTGGTGTTGCTGTAATCCTTTTGAGGAAATCATGACAGGGAATTCAACTAGAGGTTGTATTTGTGGTAACACATATTGTGGCTTCAGTAGAAAGCAGATTGGGATGTTCTGCCTTTATTTCTGCTTGTGTAGGAGGCCTTGGTGAACGTAAGAGAGGAACATGTGTGTTTACTAGAGGATACTCTCTGACTGGGGGATATCAAGCTGTAATAAATCTGAGTTTCTGAGTAGTTCCCACACTGTCTTCTCATGCTTTCACAAGCACAATAAACAGCTTCCTAAAGACACTGTATCAAACACTTATAGAGCCAGGGCTGGCAGGTCGGGCTGTGTTTCTAAATGCACATCTGGAACATAGAGGCATTGACCTCTTCAGTTAACCAGCAGCCTACAGATGTGTCTGTTCATGAGTGAAAGAGAGAGCTGTGGAAAATGTCATTTTTGTGCAAGCTGCTTCCTGTGTGTCAGGATATGGTGACAAATCATCCAGCCTGTACAGTTCTTCGGAAGGACAGAGAGTATTTCACTGCAAACTTTCTCACTAAGAGCTGGACACTGGTAGTTTTCTCATCCACCTGAAGGATATTCTGAATATCCATATGAATGACTGTGAGGGATGCTGTCGGAGGCCTTTCCGTTGGCTGTGTCATGGATTTGAAGCATCTCCAGCCACTGATGCCTGTGGCTTGTTGGGCACAATATGCAAAGGAGTGTTTGTTCTTTTTCAGATAGGGATGACTGAAAGTGAACCTTTGCCTTCAAGATATCATGGGTGCTCCCTGACCATGCCGTCCCGTACTCTTGTTCACTCAGTGGAGAACCTGAACTTAAGATATGAGTACCCTGAGTGGGAGAACAGGAGCTTCCAGAGACATAAAGTTCCCACTTTGTTTTTCACAAGGTCTTTCACCACTTTGTAATTAAAAAAGCATGAGAGTATTATTCTGATAATTTTATTTTTCAATTAAGAAGTAAACAAAAAGCCTGATGTCTGATTTAAACCTGAATTACTATGAAAAGCATACAGGAAAAAAGAAGAAACCTGCAAAACTGATAGGGGGAGTGGAGTGTCTTTCCTTTATGTGATGTAACATTTTCAGCCTTTTGCAATGTGGCTTCTCCATGAAAAGGTGTAACTTTTCTTCTGTCCCCTGCCTATGGACAACTCCCTTTGTGTTAAATATCTCTGCTCTTCAATACATCCTCCAAAATTAGTATCTTAGATCTTAAGTGTATTCAAATGCAAAGCAACTCTCTTGTGTACCATAATCTGGATTCTTAAGAATTTTTCTTGATGCTTTGAAATCCAAGAAGTTCTCAAAAACTCAGTGGGATGTGTTGAGTCTTCACAATGTTTTTTCTTCTTCAGAAATAATTTTATGATCCTGCATAAGGGCTTTAAGTATATCCAATACCTGTCTTTGCCAAAGCATCTTTGTATGGCACTGGTCGAATCATTTAATCATTTTTTCTAATTTACACCTCCAAAGAAAAACACCAATAATTCATTGCTTTATCAAGTGATTGTGATGATAAATTATATATGTAGCTGTAGGAGGGAGGCAGTTGTATTCTACACTGCCAAAAGCCAGACTTTGCTATTCCCCCCTCCAATAGTTGTTGGGCTTTATTCAATATTATTGTTATTAATTTGTGTTGGGAGATAGCATCAAAGATTGACTTGCAGTCACTGTTGAGCACTTTGAAGTTGATTTGATGGTCATTACAAGCACAACCAATTGCAGAAGGAAAGTTCTTGGAGTGATTTGATCCAGCCATAAAAGGGAAGAGCCTGTCAAGGTTAAGGTGGTTGTTCATAGTATAACTTCTTTAATGATGTCTGCACCCTTTTGTGCTGGGAGACAAAGACTGACTTGTAGTCAGGAGTGAGTCGGTTTTGATTCAATGTTTTGGAACTGCTCTGTAGTTTGGGCATGGAGCAAGCTTTAGTGCCTGAGATAAGAATGAAGCCCAGGGATTGAGACAGGAAAATTGTAATAGATTTGTATTGAGAAATCTTTCCCATATGGAGTAGCAGTTCTAGCCTGAGTTATTTTTGTTCTGAGGTTACAGATCTACATAATGAGATAATCTGCAATAACAAATTTTTCCCAGTTTTTGGGCATGGGCAAACCACATTGACTGGGAAATGTTGCCAAACTTCTCTGCAGCATACAAAACAATAATGAAGTGCTGTGAAAAGAAGTGTGTGTAATGAGTGGCATCTGTCTCCTTCACTATATATGCCATCTCCATGGCAGTAATTGCCATATTTATGTGGGTAAAATGTTTGATTCTAATGTCTGATTTATCAGTGACAGCCTGCATCGCGTATGTTATGGATGAACATAGCTGATGTTGAAAGCTTTCATAATAACTGGAAAAAGTACAGTAGCCATCCTGATGTATGAGTACAGAAAATAATTTTTTAAAACAAGAAATCAATACGAAACTGTTCAGAATTCTGCATGTGTATGTGTAGAAGGTATTTTAATGTAAAAATCAAATGCATGAAAATGAAATGAGATCTGTTTTGCTTGCAAGGCAAGAGCACTCCTATGGCAGCTGTATGACTTTGGCAGTGTCTCAGGGGTATAATGGCTTATTTTTAAGTAGACTGGTTTATATTAGGTGCTGTAGATTTAAAGGACTTGTATGACTGACTGCAACTATGTGTGTGTTGTATGCTTGAAGTTTGTTCAGTGATTAAAGATCTTCTGGAGATCTTTATGCCAGTCCCCAGAAAAGTTTCCTTTTTTGGGGCAGTGGGCGATGAGCATTTTCTCTACTGATTCCATAAAACTGTGAGTGCATGTCTACTTTATTTTTGGCTCGTTTCTTTCCACATCCATAAAAACTCGTTAGACTTTCTGTAGCCAAGTATTCCTTGCTGTGTCTGCCCAATTCCTTTGTACCAGCACTTTCCATTCTCTGAGGCTTTCTCATGGCTGTTCAGCACAAATACAGCATTATTAATTGTTTCAGTTGGCCAAAAAGGCATGACTCTACACTAAATAGATGCTGAACTTGTGAGAGCCACCTTTTTTGTCCAAATCCTTTCAGCACATAAAAAAAAACCAAAACAACAAACCAAAAAAACCCCACCAAGGCAATTCTTATTTTCTTTCATTCCACTTTAACTACTCACAAAAATTTCAAATGTCAGTTTATATTCTGGTCATTACATCATGGTTTTTATATGGGTTTTCTAAGCAATACTCGAGGGCAGAATAATGCTGATGCCATTCAAGTCGATGCTAGACTACTTGTGTCCTATAAGTGGTCTGGAGACCAGTGCTATAAAAGTGCTGACTGCTGCTCACAACTGCCGTGTGGGAGTGTGTGCTCTCCCAGTGCTGTTCCCTTGTAGTCTCAGTTTTGGCCAAGAACTTTTTTGGCAAGCTGGGACTTATCAGGGAATTATTTTTCACCAAAATGACTACTTCCATATCTGAGATACCAACCACCACAAAAACATTAATTACAGTCTGTTCAAGAATGGGATGCCCAATACTACTTTCTACCACAGAAACATGTCTCCCCATTATTTGGCAAATTATAAAACTTTAGAGAATGATGTTTCAACACATTCCTGCAACACTACTGCTCTGAGTGATTCTGTTACCCGGCAAGGATTAGACTACTGAATCATACTGGTGTTAGAAAATAGAGCCCAAACCAGGGAAGGAATATCCCTTTTCCATCTTATGCCTCTCTTCTAGTCTTTGATCATTTGCTGGTGTGGCAAGGCTGTGTGTGTTAAATGATGAAAGGTGAATAATTTCTGTGAAGACTTTTTTTTAAATTTTTTTTTTCAATTTTTCCACCTCTTTTCCAGTGACCTTTGTTCTGACAGAGAAATCCAGGATATGCATTTTCATAGGGGAAAAAATTAGCTAAAGAAAGACATCTAGATCAAGTGGGAATCATCTATATTGAAACGAGAGGAATTAAAAATAGAGTGTAATTGGTATTTCAGGAAGTTTGCCTGCAAAATGCTTTGGCACTTCCCAGAAACAAGAAATTTTGGCAGAACTTTAGAGGAAGTCAAGGAGGGAAATTATAGAAGTGGTTTTTAAACTGAAACTAGTTATGTAAAGGTGCCCATGATAACGTTATTTCTCTCCTGTTGAATTCCAGCCGCAGCTCCAGTGTGTTATACTCTGTTCAAAAATCACAGAATCACAGAAAACATAGAATATGCTAAGTTGGAAGGGACCCACAAGAATCATCAAGTCCAACTCTTAGTAAATAATGTCTGCTAGCTTCAGACTTCCACAAAGCTTGAGACAGAAAAATAGCCTCAACCCAGAAAGATGAACAGGTTAGAGTTCTTCCTTTACCTTTTCTGACGAACTCAAGTAAATGACATATCCTGGTAGATCTTGGCCTTATTGGTTGTGTAAACACGTACCCATAGATGCATACCTCAAAGCAATTTTTCCAAGTTACCTTCTTTTAGAATCCCTTTTATCTGATGACAAATGATTCTAGTCTGGATCTGAGAACTTTTGTCAAAACTGTTAGAGTTCTGTGATGGGTTTAAATTTTAACAAGTCAGCATTTCCTAAAGTAAAAAAAAAGTAGTTTTTTTAGAGAGGTCCCATCTGGTAGTGCTCAGATCACAATATCTATCTGAAACTAAAACAGATGGAATATTTTAGGACGATTCATCCTGCTCTTCTCATTTCAAATTGTTCGCCTTCAGGAGGTGGGACTTTGAGAAACACTAAATTGGTAAGCCTGACAAGAAAATGTGAAAGTTGGCAGCACTGAGTGATACAGTACCGAGAAGCTCCTTAAGTTCCATCTCTTAGACCTACAGCTGGTTAATCTGCAGCCTTCATTTTAACAGCTGGACTGCAATGATTCTCATATGACCAACTCACAAACAGTTAAGATGCCACTTGCGTTGTGTTTGTTTGCTTTTGCTTCTTCTGTTTTCTTTCCCTTTTTTTTTGTTCCTTTTTTTTCCCCTCTTGTTTGGCAAAGTTCTTTCTGTTCACTTGTACCCATAAGGAGGCTATAGTAGCCTGCAAATGTGACAGTTGTCCATGTATTAAGGAACAACAAGGTGGAAGTACCCTACACCTCCATGTCTCTGTTCCCCACTGAAAGGGAAAGGATAGAAGACACTGTACTGATCAGACTGCAGATACCACCTCAAAACAGGCCACTGTCAGTATATCTACATCACATCAAGTAAGGACTCCTAACTTACCCAGGACTTCTGACTCTATGTGTTGCTAATTTTGGACAAGGCATGGCTCCTTGGTGCAATGGGAGTTGGGGAAAGGGCAGGAGAGCTTTGCTTTCCACTTTGATCTCCAGTTGAAGTTTTATCCTAGAATAGAGTTGTTTCCTGGCAACTTTTTGTTGATATTGGGCTGAGATCTCTAAGCAGTGGCCTCTCATTTCTCAGTCAACTGTGTTCCAGGATTGGTACGTATGTGTAAAGAAAATGTTACATTTACAACATGAAGCTGTGTCAGAGGAAGTTTAGGTTGATAATTATGGGGCTGTCCTGGCCTTGCACAGGATTGCCCAAGAACTATGTGCCTGAGACCACTGTCCAAACGCTTCTTGAACTCTGTCTGTCTTGGTGCTGTGACCGACAGCACCTGGGGAGTCTGTTCCAGTGCCCAGCCTCCCTCTGGGAGAAGAACCTTTCCTAATATCCAACCTGAACCTCCCCTGACACAGCTTCATGCCATTCCCTCATGCCCTGTCACCACTCACCAGAGAGATCAGTGCCTGCCCCTCCTCTTCCCCTCACAAGAAGGTTGTAGACTGCAACGAGGTCTCCCCTCAGTCTCCTCTTCTGCAGGATGAAGAAACATGTGGCCTCAGCCACTCCTCACACAGCTTCCCATCCAGGTCCTTCACCATCCTTGTAGTCCTCCTTTAGATGTTCTCTTAATAACTATATCTTTTTTATATTGTGGTGTCCAAAAGTGCACACTGGACTTGAGGTGAGGCCATACCAGTGCAGAGCAGAGCGGGGCAATCCCCTTCCTCAACCAGCCAATGATAGAGTGCCTGATGCCCCCCAGGACGTGGTTGCCCCTCCTGGCAGCCAGGACACACTGCTGACTCAGTACTGACGGACATACATGCAATGTGTAACCCTAATAACCCAAATAATATGTAATAATATGTAACCTTACAGTACAAACAGCACACTGGTGGGCTACAACAGAGCTCCAACATCAATTCAGGCTCTTAAGTGATCCTCCTTTCTATCCCTCTTCCTCTTCCCACTCCAACTACCGCAACCAGTTGGTTGAGGGCAGGGGGGAACACCGTATGTTTCCCAAAGGAGAGCAACTGTTTTGAAATCAACATGCCAATCTGCTTCAGAGATGGCTAGCCCCAAGCTGTGTGAACATAAGTGCCTCCAGACCACTTGGCAGAGACTGTAAGTCTTCACTTGCTTTCGAAGCTGTGCAAAGACAGAGTTGCCAAACAGTGCTGAGCACAGGAGCGTAGGTGGGCTCTCTTGGAGTCGCTCTCTTTGCAGCTGTTCTGCAAAAGTGAGCACACCCTCTGTTCCTCAGGTTTGGACCTGACAGAAGTGGAGGGTCCTGCAAGAGATGATGCTCTCAGTGGGTGAGGTCTGCAGGCAGGCACAGGACATGTTTTCTTTAAATTGCCTCAGAGTCAGTATAACACAGAAATTTCTTTCTGGAGAAGACCTAAAAGTGAAGCCCCAACCAATTTTTATGAACTTGGATTTTCAGCAGCAGTGCCTGAGCCAGCCCTTGCCTTCTGTTGCCTCCTTGGTTCTGACCTCTGATGTCCTTAGATATACTTGTCCTGTGTTATACCACACCAGCTGCTGCATGTTGTGATGTGTGTGAGCTGGAGTTAGGAAATAAAAAGAGGGGTGAAGGAAGAAGGGGGTGTTTCTTACAGTGTCATTGCTGCCAAAAGAAATATGTGTCAAACTGCTTATCTGGTAGCACTATTTCTCGTCATATTTGTCTTTAACCCCATGTCTTCATAAATACTATTGCATGGGTCTAAACTGCAGGTCATCATATTCTTATCTTTAAGTCCATTCCTTCAATGTGTTAATAAAACAAAAAATCTGTCTGCTTACAGCCCTGTATATTTTTAAGCAACAAATGCGCACTCCAAAGACTGTGCTTCTTTAATCTCTGCCTTTTCCAGACTCCTTGGTTCCTTATCCCTGGAAATTGGGCTAGGATCTCCTTGAGCTGCTAGTTGCAAGGAGGCAGAACTCCAAGACAATGCCAGCACATGACTGAGGAGAAAGCAGGGCCAAGATTCACTCCTTCAAGTCCAGAGGTCTTGTTTCATTTCCCTTTGCTCTTGAGCTCTGCATAGCACTGGAAGGTTTTTTCATACAAGAATGTGAAGCAAAATAAAGCGCTGTATTTGGGAATCTGTTTTTACACGCAAATCTGGCATACAGAGGTTCTTTCCTTTGACAGGACTCTACTTCTGTGAGGCTTCCACATGCAATATTTAGGAGATTAGGCAGTACAAAATGCCAAGTCATCAACATTTTCCTTCTGCACTCATGATTGCTACAGCCTTGATGCAGTTTGATGTTTTCCAAGTAGAAGCAGGAATTTCTTTGGGAATATTTACCCATGCTACTTGCTGGGCAATTGCTGAGAGCTGTTTGCCAAAAGGTTTTGCTTAGAAAAGAAGTTCTGATAGAAGGAGTTTTATGGAGCACAGTTTGCATCAATACACTGACAAAACAGCATGTCTGATATCTGCATGTCACCTAATGTTAGAAAATATGTTTAATATATAAGCTAAAAAATAACAAATCCAAAGCATGAAGATCTGTTGGGAAAGGAGCGAACAGTGGATCACTGAAATGGGGATTAATTTCTCAAAGAGAATGACTGAATCCATGAGAACTTGCCATTTCCCCCAGCCTCACAGAAGACTGTGTTGCTGAGAACAAGACTCACTTCTTTGGAATTTCTGCTCAGTGTTTCAGCTCAAACCTGCTTGTTAACAAAATGAAACAAACGCACAATGTGGAGCAACTCATCAGCTGGGGACAGCTCTGACAACAATGCTTGAGACTGCGCATTTAAGGCATCAGTAACATCTTCCAGTCTTTCTGGCAGAAGAAAGAAGAGAACACTAATTCTTACTTGTTTATGCTAGTTTTGGCTGTTTTGAATTATTGATATGTCCCTTGAAACTGTCTCTGATCATTTCCCATTGAGCACAGAGGCATGTGGTGGTAAGCAGAGACCTGGCCTAGCTGCTGGACTTTCTCCTGCTGAACTCAGCATCCGAACTGTTCAGAGCAGCAACAGATGTTTCTGCTTTTTAAGGTCTGTGGGAACCTCGCTTAACTTTTTTTTTTCCCCTCTCCCTTGTAGGAACAAATGCCAATATAGCTGAGATCCAAAAATCTTGACCTCAGGTTTATGTTATTATTGGAAGGTATTGCGACTGGATATCCTATTGTCCATTCTCAAGTAATAAGCTGATAGCTATTAATGCTGTATTTGCTTTTTCATGCATAGTTTCTACATACTTGTTATTCAGATACTTCCTGGCAATAAATAAGGGAACATATAATCACTGTTGCCTTCAATGCAAGGGAAACAGTGAGTTTCGTCTTGTTTCAAAAATATTAGGCAAGGTCAGGAACAAGCTCACTAACAACTAAAACAGCTCATTCCCTTTGTCTTGGTACTATAAACTGTCACCTGGTACATGATATTACAGGGATCCATGTCAACACTGTTCATAAGGTCTGACTCTGTCCTGAGTGCCCACACATAGATATCTCAGAAACCTGAGCAATGTGTGTTAAGCTTAAAACTTTTTGAATGAATGAAAATATTTAAAATGCTACTATTATTACTTAATAACAAAAAAAAAGTGCTTCATTCCAAGCCTGGCTTCATTCCCTATATGTCAACAGTATCTGCTTTTGCCAAGAAGACCCTTGCTAGACTGGAGATTTACTTTCAGGAAAAGATGGGCTTTATGCCGTATTTCCACAGGTAGTTCCTGAGTGTGAATTAACAGCTTTAATTGCCAGCAGAAAGTCCTTAGAAGCATTCTTGGCAGTACTTGATCAGGGAAGGTGCCAAAATCAAGCATCCTTGGCCTCTCTACCAGTACCAGCATTTTCAAGATGTCAAGGCTCTGTGGCAGGTCTCAGCACTGCCTTTTTTCTGGGCAGGGTATGAAACATGTTCCTACTTTTGCAGTGTAGGCTCTGACTTCCCTCCTGCTCTGCAGTGGATGTCAGTAGATCAGAAAATGAGCCAATTGGCTACGTCTTGTGCACAGGGTTCTGAAGCGGGAACGACATCCTGGGGTTGTTTTGGACACACACAATTCCTGGAGGGCAGGAGTGAGGAGAAGGCAGTTTACAGAATCATGAAATCAATTAGTTTGGAAAAGACCTCTGAGACCATCAAGTGCAACCTTTGCCTGAACACCACCGTGTCAAATAGACCATGGCACTAAGTGCCACATCCAGTCCTTTCTTGAACACCTCCAGGGATGGCGACTCCACCACCTACCTGGACAGTCCATTCCAATGTTTAACAATCCTTTCTGAGAAAAATTCCTCCTGATGTCCAACCTGAACCTCCTTTGGCACAGCTAAAGTCTGTGTCCTCTCGTCCTGTCATTAGGTGCCTGGGAGAAGAGGCCAACTCCCACCTGGCTACAACCTCCTTTCAGGTAGTTGCAGAGAGTTATAAAGTCCCCTCTGAGCCTCTTCTTCTTCAAGCTCAACAAACCTAGCTCCCTCAGCTGCTTCTCATCAGACTTTGCTTCAGACCCTCCTTGGTTAGCCAGGACTGACAATAAATAATGGAGAGTGGCTTTGTGAGCTCTTCCACCAGCTGCTCTCGTACCCTGGGATGAATCCCATCCGGTCCCATAGGCTTGTGATTGCCTAAGTGGCAAAGAAAGTTGCTGACTACTTCCTTCTGGATTACACATCTCTGTCTACAAACTCAAAAGGCTGATTTCCCTGAGGATAACTAGTCTTTCTATTAAAGACTGAAGCAAAGAAGGCATTAAGTACCTCAGCCTTTTCCTCATCCTTAATCACAATGTTGTCCCTCCATGTCCAAAACAAAATGGAGATTTTCCTTGACCCTCCTTTTGTTGGCAATGTAATTTTATACAGCAGATGCCAGATTGAGTTCTAGTTGAGCTTTCAACTAATTTTCTTCCTATATGACCTAATTGACAGCCTTGTACTCTTCCTGAGTTGCCTACCCCTTTTTCCAAAGTTTATAAACCTTATTTTTTTCCCTGAGTTGCTGAAAAAGCTCCCTGCCCAGCCAGGCTGGTCTTCTTCTCTGATGGCTCGTCTTTTGGTGCATGGGGACAGCCTGCTCCTGCAACTTTAGGAGTTCTTTCTTTAAGGATGTCCACCCTTCCTGAACCGCTTTGTTATTAGAGACTGTTTCCCGAGAAACTCTCCGAACCAGTGTCCTGAGCAGGCCCAAGTCCACCCTCTGGAAGTCCAAGGTAGAGGTTTTGTAGATCCCCTTCATTACTTCACCAAGAATCAAAAATTGTCATTTCATGGTCTCTGTGCCCACAATGACTTTTACCACCAGCCCTTCTCTGTTTGTAAACAGCAGGTCCAGAATGGCACCCCCCTTGGCAGGCTCACTTATCAGCTGTTATAGGAAATTCTCTTCCGCACACTCCAGTAACCTCCTAGACTTCCTCCTCTCTGCTGTGTTGAATTTCCAGGAGACATCCAGCAAGTTAAGGTCTCCCACAAGAAAAAGGGCTAACAATAGTGAAACATCAACCAGTTGCTTAAAGAGTACTTGATCTGGCTCTTCATCCTGGTTGGGTGGTCCGTAACAAACTCCCACCAGGACATCTGCCTTGTCAGCCTTCCCCTAATTCCTGCCCATGGGCATTCAACCTTATCTTCGCTATGCTTGAGCTGTATACAGCCAAAACACTCCCCAGTGTACAGAGCCACCTCACTACCTCTCCTTCCTCACTTGTCCCTTCTGGAGAGCTTGTAGCCATCCATCCCAGCACTCCAAGTCATCCCATCACATTTCTGTGACAACGTCATGGCTTTCCTGCTGTACAGTGGCCTCCAGGTCCTCCTGTTTGTTATCCATCCCATGTGCATTTGTGTAGGGTAACAAACAGAAGGAGGGCAGGCAGGTTCGTCTACCATGTATGGTGAACAGTAAAGGAAAACCAATTATTTCTCCAACAAGCAGTTTTGCCACTTGTGCTGTTTGAGCAGCTGTTGTCACAAGCCCAAACATGAATATGGCTCTTGGTGGTGTTGTTACAAGGAGACTGTTGACAGGGTGAGTTCGTCATTGATACCATAATGGCTTAAGGCTATATGGGGTGCTGGCAGAGCAGTGACAAACTGCCCATCCAGATTACCTTCAATCTCAAAATTAAATGTATTCCTGTTTGGGTGAAAAAGAAATGGTTGTTCTCCTTTTCTGTGCACTGGGCTCGCAGCTTTTTAGCCAGTAACATTTCAGTTGATTTGGATATTTCAGGAGTCTGCTGGGAAAATGCGTGCTCTTGTTGCTGCTCCACCCAGGACTGGCACAGGGGTTAAGGTCTATCATCCTCACATGCAAAATGCCATGCTGGAAGAAGAGGAGGGAACCTAGCATGGGAAATGTAAATCCCTCTGGCTTCCTGCTATTGCTGTTTGTTTGGAGATGGCTTAAGACATAAAAATAAGTCTGATCTTGCAGTGTTTGCTTTACCAAATTTTTTACATTCTGGCCTGCTACTGTGGAGTTCCAGGTTATGCCTGGCATACAGAACCCATGGGACAACAAATGAGACTGGATTTCAGCCCTGTGATTCAGCAGCAGCCAGGCATACAATCTTCCTTTGTCCTGGCCATGGTGGGGGTGTAACGTAAGGTCGGGTGCTGGGGCAATACCTCCCAACCTCCTTTGGTGCTAATCCTCCTGCAGGATGGAGCTCAGTTTGAAACTGGTGGGATGCTGAGAGCATCTCTTGGGAGGGCCTCTTGCAGTGAGGTCTGTTGCCCTCCTGTAAGGCATTAGTCACTGCAGCTCTCTTTGCAAGAGCTCAAAGGAGAGCTCTCTGCTTTCTACAGCCCAGAAACAACACCACAAAAATTGCATTGAACTTCAGAGGTTTCACAAGATTCAGAAACCCCGTCTCATCAGCTGTTCCTTCCAAACATCACTCTTCTAATTTTCTTTTTTTTAAAATCTATTTATCTCTTTTAAAATTCTGTTTCATGTGCGGGTCTTGTCCTGCATCTCTGGCACAGTCTCTGCTTGAATCCCTGCGTTCTTTCTTAGTCCCTGAGAGTTTTCACCCCTTCGAAGGTTAATTAATGAGGTTAAGTTTCAAATAGGGCACAGTTCCAAGTATGAAAGGATCAAAGTGTAAGCAGACGCTTTGCTTTGTCTCTGTGAAATCTGGCTTTCAGTGCATCTACCCCGAGAAGCCAGTTCAACATGGAGACTTTCCTGGCTTCTACATTGCATCTCAAGATGCTTGTCACGTAGCTTTTGCTCAGAGATCCTTGAAACAGATTTTTTATTTAAAAATGGCAAGGAAAGGCTGAATAAAAGGACATGGTGATAAAGGTCCCAACTGACGTGGATGAATGTAGCTCTGTATGCAAGGGTTATGGAATGACACTGAGTAGAGGGGCTTTCCAAAGTCTTGCTGAAATAATAGCAAGGGAGAACATTATTAAATGCCTACTGTATTTTATATGACCAATACCTTTATAATAATAGAGATTCTAATATATATGACACATTGTTTGCTAGTGTGTTGTTAGATGTAGTCTGAAATGCAGTCCTACATTCTTATAGTAATTAAAGCAATGATAAAGCAATAACAAACTGTACAGACCTTGTGATTTAACACGTCTATGCAATATTCACATTGATGTATTCTTGTGTGTGTGTGAGAGCATGGCCTATCTGCTGTGCACCTAGGGAAGAACTGAAAGGGACAACTTGTACTGAAAATTTTGCTATCACACAGTGACAGTAAAAGCCTTGGGTCACGTCCTCTCACTGGTGGCTGGTCTGTTGATAAGACACTGGTGTGTCAGCTGGCGCAAGATAGTTTTCCAGTCTCCCTTTGGATTAATATAAGTAGAGATATGATAAACAATTGGTACTCCGTAAGTAGGTTTTAGAAGTGAATAGCTGCTCAGTCTGAAGCTGGGATATGGGACAAGGAAGGCATTTTTAATAAAAGCAGGGATGAAGTTTACGAAACTAGGACTCCAATCTCCTGCTGAGAAGTATTCTTTCTTTAGCTTGGTTAATTTCAGTAGGTTGTGTTTTCAATATTGATGCCTAAAGTATTGTTATTTTTTGTTTTTTTATGTCTGTACATATGAAGTGTTTGGTAAATTCAGCTTAAATTTAGGAATTGTTTCAGATGGATTAAAACAACGATTTTGAGTGACAAAACAGCTCATCGAGAAAATATCTGTGTGTATCCTGCTGGAAAGTTGCAGAAAGACCCCATCCTCTCTCCCATGTCCTTTCCCTCTCTGACATTAATAATTTTGCAATTGACCCCAGAGTCAGCGGCACCAGGAACACACTGGGTTTTTTTTAAATGGATTCTGGGCATCCTAAACCCTCTGAAATCTACATTTAGTGATGATTTTTTGTAGCCTGGCAGGATGGGAACATTTTTACCATGATTAGTTTCTCCTTGGGGGATTTTTGTGGACATAAAACGTGATGAATGCCACTGTACATTTTGTAAGGATAGGTTAAGAAGCCAGACTGCTTAACTTGTGGTGACCTCCCACAGAATTATGATAGCATAGCCCTCTGTGGTATAAATCTGCTGGTCAAATGCTTCCTTCCCGCAATGCAATAAACATCTTTGCAATCTGCAATGAAATAGCTGGTGGTGAAATGTGCCTGAAGCACAGATTTGTACAGTGCAGTGATCCCACCAGTTTCCGTGGGAGCGGTGCTGGGGTGCCGCCTGCGCGCAGACTGGCTCCGACTCTGGCTGTGGGGCAGGACCCGCTCCTGCTTGCCTGCCTCTTGATCCTCTGCTAGAAAATCCTTTTGTTCAACAAGTATCCTAGTACGTAACTGGTTCTCAAAGACTCTGTGTCAATACGAATAAACATCTCTGACATCGGGGCTATTCTGTGTTGGTCGAATACTTGGTGTTCGCTCTCTCCTTTCTTCATGAGTTTTGATGGTTGTTTTTGTTTTGTTTGTCAGGGGTTTTTGCTCATTTACATTCTATTTTCAGTTCTCTGGACAGATGGAAGATATGTTTCACGCTAAATCTTTATGATGTTCATAATTACACTGTCAACACGTAGTGAAATATATTTATTTGTTGCACCACTAGAATACTGTGGCATTGCTAAGAATAATTTGGGATGTACTGCCATCTAATGGCTTTGTTGACAGTAAAGGAAAAGTAAGAGTAAGCTTGACTCCCATTACATTCAGGAAGAAGTTAAAAGCTTTTCAATTGCAATGTTGCAAAGTGTATTTAAGGTACATTGCTGAAGAGAATGTGTGCAGATTGGCTGTTTTTTGACTATTTGAGGTGCTGTAGTCTTTCATATCCCTGCTCTGGTCTGACATAGGAGTCATTAAGTAAATAACAGGATACGTTTATATTTTACTGACATATAACTCAAAGCATTCTTGAGTCTGTGTCATTAAACTTAATGGTGCTTCTTAAAAAAAGTTCAATACTTTCACATTCCAGTTTTAAAGAGGTCTTTCTCTGACTGTAGCTTGACAACTTCTAATGGTAAAAGGGAATAAATGAACACAGCCTGTTGCACTCTGAAAAAGAGGAGGAGTTTGTCAGAATGATCTCTCACCTCCTCTGCTGAGAACCCCCTCCTAGACACCCCTCCTGATGCATTTTGCCATGATTTCTTCTAAGTGAGGAAGCAATACCCACTCCCAGAAAGTCTTTTAATACTTCTACTGAGCAAGTAAATTTCTTTTTGCTGCCAATGATTTAGCCATTTTGAAGTCTGAGCCTGAACAGCCACGAACTGCTGGCCAGGGTCAGCAAAACAGCTGGTGCTGAGGGAAACCCTCTGGGACCCTGCATGGGAAATCCCACAGAAAGGACACCATGATTCCACCTGAGCTTTGTACACGAGGGGGATTGTTGCTTCTGTAGATGATCGGAAAAAATGGTGAATGATTAACAGTGTGAAGTGTCTCCCTTGCCACTGCAACCCCAGCAGTGGCTGTATTCCTGCACCAGCCAGCACTTTGTGGAATTCCCCTGAACACACATGCACACCCTGTTTCCCTCACTGGACCCGTATTTGGTTCCCTGACCTCTTTCTGCTCAGTGCTTGTCCATGTGTGCCTGACTCGAGCCATGATCTGGATGCAGCTTGATGGTGCTGCACCATCCCAGGAGCATCCAAGGGACACAGGGACTGTCAACTGTGTTGGTTGGCTGTGCACAAAGTGAGATCTTGGGGTGGAAGAAACCCTGCTGCTGAAGTGGTGCTCCAGAGGGTTTTTTCATCAACTTCGCACCACTCAGAGAATGGCTCCACTTTTTGAATTGTTCCATGATCAATTTAAAATGATGGTCATTTGCTAATCCCTCTCCTTGAAGCACCACTCAGCAGCCCTGTTGAGTAGGAAGTGCATGGCACAGTGCAGTTGTCCAGTCAGTTTGCAACTTCTTAATCATATTGTCCTCCCCTTGACGGCCCCAGGAGGAGTGGGGAATGGTAGCTTCCCTTTCCTGCTGCATTTGTCACTTGCAATCCTATGTACGTCTGATATCCAGAATTCATAAATTGAAGACTCTTTTAAAAACACGTGTAACTCATCTATTAAGGTTCACATCTCAAGCTTAAGTTAAGGGGGAGTGGGTGTGGGAAGGGTATGACTACATAAAAATGCAATAGTTACAGAAATAGGCGTTTGAAGCAGCCCAACTGGGTAAATGGTCTAGCTATGAGACTAAATTGCTTAATTCCCTTAAGATCTTGAAAAGTTAAATTCACATTCAAATTCACATTCTCTGATATAAAAAGTTCACCCATTTATTCAAATCTTTTTCTTTAAAGAAAACCCACAACGTTGTGCTAAAGTAAACTATGCATGAGGATGGCCTCTGTAAGTGCACGTGAGCCTAATGAAATGATGGGAACTCTGGTGAGCATACAAAGATCATTCTGTCAGTGTTCAATAGAGTGAATCCTTGGTTGATGCTACAGACCCAGGACTGATCAGACCTATGGACTTATTCCTCTGGGGGAATGAAGTCCTGCACAGCCTTCAAAGAAATAACTGCTGGCAGTAAAAAATTCACTCTGGAAATATCCACAAGGAAGTTATATATAGTAAAGAAAACTATTCTCTGCCCTAGGGAAGACATGTACAAAATGGTTATGGTTCAAAAGGAAAGTTTTTCTTCTCTGCAGTAATAGGACCAGTGAGCAAGAAGCACAGACTGGAGTTTGTCAGTATGTGCAAGGTTTCCAGCAAAGAATGAGCTCAAACTCAGGCATGACCTCTTCCTAGCAGCCTACGTGCCTAAACCCTACACTGAACCTCAGGACAAGAGGTTTCTGGCATATTGCACATACGTGCTTCTTTCCAGCTTCTTCAAGCTTGTAGTTGGGTAATCCTGGCCTAGAATCACCCCGGTCCTAACTGATTTGCACCCAAGGTCACTCTGGCTTAGGCCCTGCATACCCAATGGTCACAGTGTTGTTTTAAGAGTGATTTATCCCCCTACTCCCAAACAAGCTCTCTGTCCCAGTGTCAGATGGTGTGTGCACAACTGAGAAATTCAATTTTTCACTTGGGCGCCGAAATTCCACTGGGGACGAAGTTCTGTTAAATCTCACATAACTTTGATCATTTTGAATGAAATGTCAGTTGCCAACAGGAGGTCAAAGGAAGTAATTTAAACTGATTGTAAAGGAAGCTATCAGTTAGGGTTTAATGCATTTGGCCCAAGATGAACTTTAAAACAGGATCTTAAATTGCTTTTAGGTTTGTCTTCCTCTGAGCTGATTTCAGCAAGCACAATGTTGCTGTTCAAATGTGGTAGCTGTTTTAGTAATTATTTCGTTTAAGTCTACCCTAAAGGGTTTGTACAGCACAACAGCAGTTAGTGAGATGGTAAGGTAGTTCAGGAGGAAGAGCAATGTTTTGTGCCAATACACAAAATTTGGAAGAGACAACGAAAGACTGGAGAAAACAGCTTTTCTGTTTCCATTGCAGACATAAGGCAGTGGGAATTATTTTGGAAATCTTCATCTCAAATACACAAAACACAATGCTGTCTGGTAAAACCTGCCCCTTTTCACAGTTTAGCAGCTCCTGTGTAGCTAGCTTTGGATTGATGGATTTGAACCCGATCCTAATTTTCTAACCTGCGAATGTTGTTGCTCCCTTGGTGTATTTGCTCTTCCTACACAACTGTGCCTTTCCTGGGGCGATGCAAAAACCTCTCCTGAAATCAGATGTAGTGCTGCCTCACATAAATCCACTTTCTCACTCAACAGATGTGTGACGTATGAGAGTCGCTGCAGTCGCTGAAGAAAGGGAACATTAAAAATGCACAGGAAAATCTCCTTTCAGCGAAAGTCATCAAAACCTTTGCTTACCACCTGAAATGATCAGCTCTCAACAGCCGCTTCTGGAGTCATACGCAGCCACCAGCTCTTACCGCATCCTGTGTGCTTGGTTCTCACCCACACCCACACAGAAATGCCAGCAATAGCATGGGCACTTGCTAAATCTTACAGTAATGGTTCTCTGAGCTGATGAATGAATTATAAAAGGGACTGTTTCACTAGGTTGGTGTCCCAAGCATAGCCCTTGGCTGTTCTTGGCATGGAAAGTGATCTTCCTTAGGCAGCTAGGTGAAAGCTAAGCTCACATCAGTTTAACCTCTGTGTCCCTTTTGGAAAGAAATTTGTTCATACAGCCCAGCTGCTTTTCACCTTATTTGGACCATGTTCTTCACGTTATCGGAGCTACTTGAGCATGGTGACTTGTGGCTGGAGTCTCTGTAAGAGGGTCTTCATCTCTCCTTTCCATATAATCCCTTTCTGTTACATTTATGGACAGGAATGCTATTAAAATCCATGTGTGATGAAATTAAATCATTGGCTTTTTCTCAGCTGTTTGTTTCTGGCAGCTGGTCCTGAATAGCAGTGCACTAGTGGGACAGGTCAGTAAAAGACTGAGTGTGAGGAAAAGATGAGGAGAACTGCGAAACCTGGGATGCTTCTGGATGTAAGAGAGGCACTGTGGGAAAGACCTTGTGATTTTTGTCACTGGAGCCCTTCTGAAGCAGAGCCAGCCACATCTCACCGCCAGAAAGCAAGCTGGGTCAGAAAGTTGGCAGAACTTTTGGTTCAGTTTTGGTCTTTGTCCGAAGCTGATGGGCTGTGAACACTGCTGAAAGCAGAGCTCTCCTTCCCACCACTGCAGTTTGAGGATTGCAGTGTTTCTGAGGATGGGTTAGGGAGTGAAAAGGGGCTTGGGTAGAAAGCTGAGCTGCTGGGATACACTGGTATGGAATGAGTTATGGGGGGTAGGAGGTTATTCCCATTTCTTTTCCCCAGCCACAAGCAACTGCTTTGGAGCAGGGGAGGAGATACTCTAGAGGAGATTGTTTTCCATCTGGTGGTTTCTTTGCTGTGGGGCTGCACAGCAGCATCTCTTACAGGCCTGAGCAGATGCTCCCTTCCCCTGGGGCTCCACTTGCACATGAGGGCAGATGCCACCAGCAGGTTATTGGCAACACCCATCCCACGGCTGAAGGGACAAAAGAAGGGGTGAAATTGCCACAGAGATTTTCATATTTGTAGTCCCACAGAAGTGGGCAGAGTGCTGGTAGGATATACCTCAAGAATTTACAGTTGTTAAACTGACATTTTCATAGAGCTGTGGAGGGGGAATAAAATCATCCATATTGTATTCAGTCCTAATTTATTGCTTTTGACTCAGATTCCAGGGGTTTTTTTTGTTGGGATGACAGAAGAGACTTTGAAAACAAGTATATTTTCTTCAGCTTACATTGTTAGTTGTCCTCACAGATGCTGGAATACAATGAGCAGTTTTCCACTGCTATTGAGACCATTTAAGTGTGAATGTTTCATCCTTATGCAGAAATTTTGTCATGCACTCATTTCTAGTACCTCACTTTCTCTCCTCTGCTCTGGCTGTGCTCTCTGCAGCTCAGTCAGATACGTACATCCTAGGCATTTGCTTGGAGACAAATATTTTGAATAAGAAAGCTTTGGGTTACATGTTCTTTTAATTTGCTCACAAATTAATGCTATAAAGCTTTGCTGCAGTGTCAATCTAGTTGTTCTTGCAAAGCAATCCTCCCACAAGGGTAGGTCGTCATACTTTACTTTATTATATAGTTGAACCTATAGCTGGGAAGTCCTCCTTTTGTCTTACCCCTCCCTTCAGCCTTCTTGGCTTCATTGTGACCAGCCAGAGTTTTAGGCTGTCACTGGTGTGATGTTGCCCCATCAAGAAAATTATTTTCTTTGAACATATAAATACAGAGGCAGAAAAGTGATAATGAACCAGGTCTACCTTATTCATACTTAGGAATTATTGCTGCACTAATGATGACTGTTTTGTGTGAGATACAGTATATTTCTGTGACATCCACACAACCAACTACCTTTTGATCCTAAGGTTAACCCAAACCTTCCACTAAGTGCCAGCCTGCAGGTAACTGTAGAGCAGAAAGAGGCCCAGCTCTCATGAAAACTCCATATTGGGACAGCCTGGAATATTCAGGGCAGTGATTATAAATAGGTGAGGAGAATACATAGCAATATACATATCTAACTCGTCACCAGTGTCAAGTTTAGGAAGTGAAAGGATTTGCTATCAGGAAAGGCAATCTTGCCACTTTCTGTTTCAGTTGGGAGGGGCTCACCAGGGTTTTGTAACATCTGGATGTTACATATGCCATGGGTCTTTCTCAGCACAAGCTAGGGTTGCTTGGCACATGCTGAATGTCCAAGTTACATTACTGAGATTGGTAAAGACTGCAGTAAATCAAGATTGACTGAAGAATAACTATGTGTGAACTGGTTTACCAGAGCGTTGTGCTATTAATTATTACCCATCTTTCGTTACAGAGCAGTATAAGTAGCACAGCTGGTGTATCTAACCATTAGCTAACGAATGTTTTCCCTTCTGTTCAGTCTGAATTGCTAATGGGGGAAGGTGCTGCTGTAGTTGTATACTAATCCTGTCCATGGTGGAGTGGCTGATGCTGTCAGTCCCCAGGAGGTTCTGCCCACGCCGGGGCTCTGATGCTGTACTGGATGATTGTCACCCCAGCTTCAAGCCAATGCTGCTGGGGGCAAGGAGGCACTGACGCTAACTCAGGAAGAGGGTAGGGATTCTGAGATGTGTGGGTGGATGGAAAGACAGAGAGGAAAAATGCCTGGAGGAGAAGGCAGCAAGCCTGCAACAAATGGCATAGAGGCCAGGGTTACCTTCTACGAACCAAACATGTGAGAGAAGTTGGGAGACTTCAGCGTCTGACAGAGGTGTTGGAAGGACACTCCTCAAACATTTCTTATCCTCAGCAGGGGCAGTTGGCTGGTGATGGGATGGACTTCAGCCAAGGGACACACTGTCTAAAATCAGGGCAGGTACTGAATAAACAGGAGCCCTTCTGAGCTGCTCCTTGGCTGCTCCTTACCACTGGCCTGAAACCTGGAACAGGATCTGGAGGGGTGCCTCACCAAAACAGGCAGAAGACACAAGCGGAGTGAGGCCATGCTGATGCACCACTCAGCCAGTTTCTGTGCTGGGCCTGCTCTGACACCATGTCTGACAGCCCGATTGCTTGTACAGGCTGCTCAGCTTGGAAAGGCATTATCCCAAGTGTAATATTTCATACACATTCCTGTAGTTCATTGAATCCCCTTTGCTCTCATGGCAACTAGCCACCTACATGTACTTAATCCAAAAATAAGTGTTGTAGATTATAAATAGCTCCTGCACACACTAGGAACGTATTCCAAGGAAATATTTGGACATGATACCTAAAGGAAGAGTCAGTAAGGAAAAGCAGATTGGTTCAGCTAAGTGCCAAGATATGCATTGCTAATTTCCCCTGTTGTTCAATGGTAATGAGTTACCATTGTGATTATTCCTTTGTTTGCTCTTTTTTTCTGATCATTATACTTTTTAGACAGAAAAATAGCTGACCTAACTTAGAAAAGTAATACCTGCAGAAGCGTAATATAAAAACATCTCATTTTATGGAGTATTGAAATCCCCTCCCCTGATGAGAAAACAAACTCAATATAAACTAAATATAATACCACAGATACTTGTTTTCTCTGCATGTCTGGCCTTTTTTTTTCTTTTTTTTTTTTCCCTGAAGAACAGACCTGGAAAAGCTATTACTTGATACATAACAAAATAGAGAAATAGAGTTTTCTGGCTGCAAAAGACCGTGTGGAATTGCAAGAACAAAGTAACTTAATTCTCCAGTGTTTTGGTCCTTCCAGAGCTCTGCTGGAGATGCTGAACATTGTTAAGCACTTTAATAGAGCTGATTGACTTATTTTGTCTTTCGCAAGAACTTGGATCTGTGTTATCACAGTGTCCTGAGGCCTCAGAGACCTCGCTGCGTATTTCCTTGAAGACACCTGGGAACTGTACATCATGAATCACTGGGCACTGTCAGAATCCTGTGGGATCTGATACAGAGGGGCATGAAGGGACTTAATCCTGAGTCCTAGAAAGCCTTGGCATGTCTGATGCCTGCTGTGTTCCCTGGTGTAGTGGTTTGAGCCAGATTTTCCCCCTGAAACTCAGAAAGTGGTAACCCCCAGGGGGTAGTGACCCTGGGGTTTGACCCAATCAGGGCTCCTGCAAAATATAAACATATCTCTCTAGACCGGAAAAGAAGGTGGTACTTGTTAGAAGAAGAAGGTGGCCATGTTCTGAGGCCACGAGGAGCCAGGGCGAGAGCCCTGGGGGGGGCTTTGGCCCCCCCCAGCCCCCGACTGGGGGGCTATGTGGACTTGGAATGGTGTTGAACTGAACTAAGTGCCTGTGGCTGAGAAGTTGGAGGAGTTTTCTCCACTGTGAGTGGGCGATGGAGCAGCAGGGACAGCAGCGTCCGAGAGCAGTGGCAAAGAGCCAACAGATAAGAACCAGAAGAAGCAGCAGAAGCCGGTATGCTGCATGGAAGACACAGAGGTGTCTGAGGAAAAGGAAAAGCAGCAGCAGGAAGAGAACCGAGCCAGCAGCAGGGACAGAGTTTGTTGGGGTAAGAACTAAATAACCAAAACCCCCAAACTCCCCTGGAGACTCCTCTGATGAGAGAGGAGGATGATTGGACTCACTTGAAGAGTCTTGGAGTGCAGTATGCACTGCTGAGAGGAGCTAGGAAGCTCATGGCCTCCTGAGAGCTAAAGCCAGGACGGCCAAAGGGATGTGTGTGTGTGGGGTGACCTTGGCTCCCCCCACTGCTGCCAGGCTTCAGAGAAGCTGGCAGCCATCTTTGAGGCAGAGCATGGGAGCTCTGCACAGGGGCTTGATTTCCCCTGAGGATACCAGACCGTCACGAAGACCCCTGTGCTTCGTGATATGACCGTGGTGACGCAACCTTGTCTGGGGTGAAGCAGCCCACGGAAAGACCCCTTGTTTGGTGTCGAGAGGCCGAGAGGGGCTTGGAGGCCTCCCTCGTGTGTGCTGGCAGAGAGCCAGCAACTGCTGCCTGGAAGAGGAGAGCCTGCTGCCTAGAGAGAGACCTGCTGCTGAGAGACTGGAAGGGGTCTTTTCTTCTTCTTCTCTCCTGGACTTTTATTTGGAGGGAGAAGAGATTTGGCCCATTGTAAATATTATTGTCATGGTAGTTAAGATAATATGTAATGTATTATAGTATAAGTATTTATTTATTTGTACAGTCCTGTAATATATTCCTTTCCCCCCATATTGAGTCTTGTGTTTTTGTCTGGAAAACCCATCTCACATGGGGTTGAGATGTGGGAGGGGGGCTAGGAATCAGAATTGGATTTTGGGTTTTTTCAGACCATGACACCTGGCAACACAGAGCCTCTGTGCCTTTGGGGGGGTGTCTCACCCACCGGCTGTGAAGAAGCAATTCTTCTCCTCCATTTAATCCATTGGTTGCTGTAAGGTTGTGCAATTGGTGCAGGCAACAGGAGAAGCAGAAGTCAGATGACAAAAGGCAGCGTTGGAGCTCGGGCGAGTACACAAGAGTTACGGCAGTGAGTTTTGAAAGATCTTCTTGCCAGATGCAGAGGATCAAGGCCTGACTGCTTGTAGTATTAAAGGACCTGTGAAGGAGTAAATGTGAAAGAATGTATCTCAGATTAATTGGTGCAAAGCACACACAATTTCTCATTGAGGCCAATCAGCCTTCTAGTGACAGACGAGGATTAGGACACTTTTAGCCTGAAGTCAAGCCAGATGTAAATTGCTTGTTTTGGAGAGAAAGGTGCTTCTCAAGGCAAAATTCTGTATTTATCCTAACAATTAACACCTCAGTAAATGGACATCTGAATGTGGATTTTCCCCTTTTCTGGCAGGAAAATTATCTTTTCCAACCTGTTCAGTTTGCTTCCTGCCTGTGCTTGACAGACTCTGAAATCTCCCACATCCATCACTGAAAAGTGAAAGTCATCACTTTACAAGCTCAAAATAATAGATTTTTAATTTTTTTTTTCCATCACTGATTTTCTTCCCCACAAGTGTCCCATACCACTTCCTTATTCTTCTTTGTCTTTGGTCATCCACTGCATGGATAAGGCCAGAAGCAGTATCATTGCTCATGATATAAACACTCAAAGTTTTAAGTAATTTCATGCGTTTTTCACACAGCCACACACAGAATTACAAAGTGTTTGCTGCTTATCATGGAAGATGCCTGGAGATTCATTTTCCTGCAATGAATGTGCCAGAGCCTATTTCTGAGTAATTTATTGTTGATTTGTCAAAGTGGTCAGTCCTCATAGAAAACTGTCTTTTATCTCTGACACAACCAGCATGGCTTTAATGGGAAGGGACTCTTTAACTGAGACAGTTTAAAAACACTTGCCTTTTGACCCCTTTCTTTGAGATGTGATTGAATGTGTGGAGTGTTTTTGCAAGGAGTGCAGAATAAATAAGCAGTGAGTGAGCTGTCACAAGCTGTGGAGTGAAGGTCGTATTCTTCTCTTTTTTTTCTTGTGTTTTGCCAGATTAACTTCAATGAGATGGGTGACTGTTCTGAATCGAGCCCACTTCTGTGATGGGTTACATGTGTTGCTCCAAAGGGTAGAGTGAAACTCCAGTAAAAGCTGCCTCATTTAGAAGGAAACTAGAGGGAAAAAAATGTATCAGTACTAGTAAGGCAACAAAACCAACATGCAGGAGATGAAAAGTATTGAATAAACTATCATTTTTATGTGAGGGAAAACTGCACTGCCAGTGCAAAGCTGTTTCTTCTACTGTCATGCCAGGCTGATTTTCAGTTTAAATAACCTGACTGAGTCTATGAGTGTGGTTTTATGTTTAGGTAAACTTAATTTGCCCACTTATAAATTACATGAAAGTTAAAACATTCCTTCCCCTGTAGATTTAGAGGTAAAGGGGTCGGAGGGTTTTGCTTGCATGCATGTGTGACCCGGCTTTTCCAAGGAGGGCAGGTGCAGCCAGCACCCCAGGAGAGGCAGATTTCAAAGTCCGTGGCATACCAATGCATCTCTCAGGCCTCCCTCCACCTGGATTTGCCCATAACTACAAGAACGAGGAATCCATAGCTATATGAACAAGGAATCTGTGCTCCCCAAGAGGGCTCAAAAACTTTGGAGTTTCTATCCACTTGTGTCTGTGTAAGTGCATCTGCCACTGGAGAGTGCCCACAGCTCCGCACGAGCTTGAGCCAAAGAAAACACAGCTGGGGGGAGATGCCACAGCAGGGACACGTGTAAAGCCTCCAGGCTGCATTTGCTTTGGCACAGGCTCCAAGGATTGCCATGAGCAGAGCAGCGTGAGGGCTGCTTTGCTTCCTGTCGTGCCACAGATCTTCCTCAGCTTCACTGCCTAGCTCCGAGTATGGGAGTACTTTGGAGAAATGCAAAGGTGAGCTATGGAAAAGCAGCTTTTTCACAGGTGTAACTACAGCTACTTGAGCTGCCTTGAGCTGTGTCAGGCTGTAGCTGCAAACCAGGTGCACAGCCCATGGGATAATTTTTCGTGCTCCGCAGGAGGCTCTGTGTGCAGCGACCACACTGTGGCAGATACCTGAGATTTCTGCAACTTGCTGTGGACGGGTCTATAATGGAGAAATTTTGGTTTAGCAGCTCTGAAAGAACAGTGTGCGACACTCCTTGAGGAAATCTGCACTGAGAACATGTAGGAAACTATAGTAATATACTCTGTAGTGAGAAATATAATTTCTATAAATAACCGGTGTATTTTACACTTTTAAAGATATGTATTTTATTAATTTGATATCATTATCAAGATCAAATTTTGCCCCTCAGATAAATACCTTTAACTTCACATAAGCAAACCTGGCTGAAGGTGGAAAAGAAGAGATTAGATCATGTTGTAAACAGCATGCTGAGCTTCAGATATTTGGATCCACTCGCTCAGAGGTATTTAGGCTGCGGAAGGTCTGGGCCTACGTCATTTAGCCAAGGTCATGCAAGCAATGTAAGGCAGAGCAAGTTAGCTGAAAGCATTTTCTCCACTGTTATGCTTGTTTGTATGCATGGGAACTACATGTGTGTGTGAGCATGCTGAAAAGCATATTTTTGGATGGTTGCATCATCCTTTCTCTTCTGATGTCTTCCATATATGTGGCTTGATGCCTTAGTCACTGGAACATCTCTCCTAGCATTTGCAAACCATTGACAGAAACTTTTTTCTTCTGCAAGCAATATTCCATATGCCAAAATAAAGGCTTGTGAATTTACCAAATGTAAATTAAAACAAACAAACAAACAAAAAAACCCCACCCTTCAGTTGTAAGTTTTAAGTAAGCATGGATCTTTCTCTAGGGTCTCCTCTTGCTCATACCTCAGTGTCTAGTCTCGGCACTATTCAGGTTGCAGTTTGCAAAATCGACACTGCTAGCTTTCTGAGGATCCATCATAATCCAAAATGGCTTCTGAGTGTCAGAATCTGGCCATTTACAAGCAGTTTTTGTGGCATGGACGTGCAACAGTCTGGAGTATTGCATTTCCTTTGCCAGCAACTTACATGCTAAGACAGGAGTCCCACAGCTTTTTTAAACAAAGGGCACCAAGTTGGTTTGGGGAAAAGAAGGAATACTTCCTAGGAGCATCTGCCTCTCTGCTGCCACCATGGTGTGCATTTGCAAACAAAGGAACAAGTGCTCAAATTTTAGTTCAATTTGTATCATCAGATCTATTTTCCCACCTATTCAGTTTCTTCTACACCCATGTGGGATCTGCCTGTTGTTAAAAAGTGATTTCTCAGTCTGTGGCCTTCCTCCTCACCACCCAGAGCTTCTAGAACATGACACTGCTATGGGATCTCATCACAGGAGCAATTTAGGTGGATAACCTTGTAAACTTCAGAAGCACGGGGCCTTCGTTCCGAGTGTTACAAAGGCTGAATAGAAGGGATCTGTTTATCTTGCTGTCTGTGCACTTAGAACAGTGTCCCGAGCCTTGTCAAAGGATCCCAGACTGACAGGGAACACATACACCCCACAGAGGTCGATGTGTTTGATAGCTGGGATGCCATGGAAGATTTTGCATTCTTCAGCTCTAATCTCTTATAACAAAATGGAATTCAAACCTAACCCTTGAAGAAATAAGTCAGCCCTGGACAGTGTCATGCCATGTCCTGTGTATCCATCAGGATTTGTTTTTGGTGGATTAGTGCTCTCTTTTACGTATTTAATTCTTGGTCAGCAGTGCTATTGTTTTAGCTGATACTTTCAAAAGGTGTTTATTTTGGCTGCTAATCTAAGATGAGCCCTGTAATTATCTGTGAAATGGAAGAAACAGTCTGGGGCAATTCCTTTCTGTAGCTCTGATGCTCTCTGGAGGCAGTGCCTCATGGTCACCATTTCATGTTTTCTGATGTGTCTTTTTCCATGGCTTTATTTTCAAAACAGTTGCATCACATTTCAACTTCCTTGGTCCTTCATTAACATGTTTTACCAAAAATGCCTCTGTCAGAGAGCAGAGACTTTTTGTCTCCTAGATGGATTAAGTGCCATTCTAGTGTTTGTGGTGAGAAGTATCTTTTCTCTGCCCCAATATTTTTATTTAATGTGTTTTTTTGGGTGTTTCACATATTGGGCTCCAGATGCTGGCCTCCTGGTAATTAATAGGCAAAAAAAATAAAATAAATAAATTATTTCACTTTCACAGTTTCCTATCTTTTCAAGTTACAGAAGGATGGCAGGGACAACGAGGTGAGAGGTAACCCCGTTCTCTCAGTTTTCAGCCCTTCTTCACATCATCCTCTGCTCTTTGCCATCCAAATAGAGCATGGTGCTAATAACACCAAGGCTGTGGCTTTGATTCACTTAAGAGTTGGACTTGATGATCCTTGTGGGTACCTTCCAGCACAAAATATTCTGTGATTCTGTGAGATATAACTTGGTGCCATTGTGTTCTCAGCACCCCTCTCTACCTTTTCCTTGCTCTGAGAGATGCTTTGCTCTACCATCCTCTTTCAGGATGTAATAGCTGTTTAGACCTGGGCATACCTTATGGTTCCCTGATGTTTCTTCAGCTCCTTTATCTTCCCAGGTTTCCCTCATTATTTTTTCTGTACTTTCTTTCTCTTCCTTCCTGTCCCACAGTTGCTGGTAGTGGACCATTTCCAGAGCTTTTGCATTTGCTCCTAGCCTTTGCTCTGCCTATTTATTCCTTGCTTCATGCAGCCTTTTTATAGATCAGGTAACTCTGTTGATTATGGAGAGGTTGGAAAGAAATTCCACCTCTCTCTAGGGAGCTAGATATAATTATTTAAGACTTTTTTTCTCTCTCTACTGTCTGGTTCTGGCTTTTTTTCTGAGACGGGACACTGCCTCCTGGATTTACAATGGCTTGGAAAATCTTTATGTTGCCCAAGCCTGGGTGAGTGTTTAGCAGCTAGGCTTGGATTGTGCAATATTCCTTGAAAGTAGAAGTCTGCATCTAGACAGGTTCAGTTTGGGCATTCACCTGGAAGAGAACCTAGTCCATGAATGACCGTCAGGAGGCCTTTCAAATCTGTAAAGCATCCTAGGCCCAAGATGTTCTTGAAAACCTCTGTTTTCTGTTTATTTACACCTTCGGTCCTGCTCTGATCTCCCTGAACATGTCAATGCTGACAGCTGGAGACCTGGCACTTGATGCAAACACAATGCTGCAGTGGAATTAAGATTATTTACAGTAACTGGTTACTTGCTTTATATTTGAAGCAGATGGAAAATGCATTGATGAAAATGTAATTTATAAACGGATTAAGAATAATCACAGTGCATACTTCTGAAGACTGCATTGAAACATCTAAGAAAAACAACCAACCAAAAAAAACCCATCCCAGCACCCCTCCACCCCCTTTCTCCCCAGACATCATGGTCAGAGTTCTTTTAACGGTGGAAATAAGAAGTAGAGAAAAATAATCTTCTATGTTCAGGATCATTATTAAACTTTCAAACCTCTGTATGCATTTGTACTGACCCTAATACAACATCTCTGATGGAGGTCAGTGAATAGTAGGATAATTAATAACTGTTCAAGATCTTAATGGATGCAAACAACCTCAGTGTATTTCTAAAGACTCGGGGGAGCCCTGTACGCCCTTCTTCTGTTCTGCAGTGTGCTGGGGTTGTTGCCTTTCCACTATGGAAAGAGCATCTTCAGATCTGGGCAGTGATCAAAATCTGCATCTGGGCTACTCCAGTTACCAGCAATATCCAGAAAAGAAACTTGAATTTTTAGTGCTAATTTAACAACATCATTATGAATGAACTGCAGGAAACAATACATTTTCTTCCTGTATAAACAGTATAAATAAAACTTCTGATAAGCACTTTACTACATGGAATTCCTCATTCTTTTCTTTGAGAGCATTCCAAAATTTAGTGTGTGGCTTAATCAACTTCATACATGCTTGAGTTGGGCAAGTCAAAACTAACATGACCCTGCACAAAGAGAAGCGTCCCTCGCACGAGAAATCACATTCTGCTTATTTACTATATGTGAGAACAGTCCCAATCATTCCTTCCCCGAGGCAACAGGAACATTTCCATGTTTCCTTAACCACCGTCACCCTTCAACACTTTCCAGGATGCAAGCCTTGTTCTCAGGATGACCCTGGCTGCATGGTCATTAAAGCTGAGATGAAGCTGATGAAGCAAAATGACCAAACCCTCAGCTTTAATGTATTCAGCCGCAATAGAGTTACCAACTGAAAAGTATGGTGCTGTTTAACCTCTCTTTTCTGCCAATTATTGGTCACGCTGAAATCCTTTTGTATATAAAACTTTGGGCCCTGCTTTGGTGAAGAGTTGAGTACAGGATTAGCTTCACCTGCAGGTTACCTTTTTTAAATTAAGGAGGCTGTTTGCATGGGTTAAATAAATACATACGTAAGCTGATATAATATTTTTAATTAAAAAGATAGCAGTGTGTTGATACAGTGCTGTGTGGGTGGCAGGCACTAAAGCAAAGGCAGGGAGATGAGTTAAGCAATTCAGGTGGCAAATCAGATCTGTACTGAGTGGCAAAAGTTCTGGAAACCCCCCCCCCCCCATTTTGGAAGCATACTTATGCCAGGCCTGAGACCCCTGGTGGCCTAGTGGTTAGCGTGCAGGACTTTCACTGCTGCGACCACGGGTTCAAATCCCGGTCTCCTGGCCTGATGGAGGTCGTTAGCCCTGTGTGGCCATCCATCTATGAGAAGGACACTCTAAACAAACCTACGTCCTGAGGACCTCACTGCCATTGTCCAAGCTTGCTTGGCCCCGGCAGATGAACCTTAGGATTAAAGGGTGGGCTCAGTTCAGCGCAGGCTGTGTCTCACCTAAAAAATCCATTGCGCAGGCTGGAAAGGTAAAAGACCTTTCCCCAAATCTTCGTTCGCGAAGATGGGCCATTATTATTATTATTATCATACTCAATTTTCATTACAGAGTTTATTATCTTAGCTGCACCAAAATAGTGATGTTGTTTCCTAAACATTGCTCTCTGGAATTCTGACAAAACCCTTAGTTTAGGGATTATTGCCTTTGAGAGTTGAAATGAGTTCTAATTTAAACAAAAATAGCCAAAGGGAAAATTATTAATCTTTAAAATAGTATCTGTGGGAAGAGAAAAAAACAGGTGAAAATGGGGTTGAGAGTCTTTGGTAGATCTAAGTGGTTGAGAAGGGGAGAGTGAGAAAGAGACTTGAGGGACCAGGGGTCAGTAGAGCTACTGTTTGGTAAATGCTTAATCCTATTGGGAATATGTGCTTTTAACTGCAGCTTCCAAGGGCAGGAGCAAGGAGCAGTGGCAGGCAGAAATGCTGGCAGTGTGGGCTGATTTCTGGCCGCTGCTTGGAAATCTGTTGCATGACGAACTCAGCTGTGGTCGGGCTGTTGCTCTGCACGATGGCCCACACAGACTATGGGCAAATGTTGCCTCAGACTGCGACTCTCGCGGTGCCTCATTTGTTGGCTCCTTGATATGTTACTTAATGTGCTACCTGTATGGAAAACAGTATGTTTGCTTAGGTAGATGTATAAAAGTTGTTTTTGATACATATTTGGATTTTAAAAGCTTATTAGGTTTTTTTTTAATTTGTTTCTCTTGTTTGTTTGTTTGGGTGTTTTTCTGAAGAAAGTGTATGTCTATTCCACTGCGCTTCCTACTCCCTTGAGGCCTGCAGAGATGAGAAGCCTACAGCCTATAGCTGTTTTCTTTTATTTATTTTTTTCTTTCTTTTTAGGGTTTTCATGGAAAAATTCTCATTTCAGGCTTTTCTGCTTTTAAAATGAAGAAGCAGAAAATGGAATGTGCTTAGAAGTGGAGAACGTGGGATGCATTTTTATTCTACCTTATCCTGCTTGCCTTCTAGCTTGCCTAATAGCAGACCAGAAGATACTAAACATGTTACTTCTGAGAGTGTTTCCCTGCTCAGTGTCACACTTCAGTTCACCACATTTATATCCTCCAAACAAAATGCAGTAAATTAGAAGGAAACACGGGACAACCTGACACTTCCCAGTTTTCAGACATTTCTTTTGAGTGGGCTTCAGGAGTCCAGGCTCAGATTCCTCTCTGTATATGGTTAATGAGGAAAAAGGGAAAGAGTTACCCTTCAGAGCAAGCTAACATGTCCTATTTCCTCTTAGTTTTGAAACTTCTTGAAGAGAAATGGAAATTTTGCTGTGATATGACTTCAGTAAAGAGCTTTACTCACAAAAGTTTCATAAAAACAGACTTGCACTCCTGGAATCTTCTCTGGGCTCGAAGTAGATTCAAAGTGCAGTCAAACTTGTATTTGATATTAAATTAGGTCTTTTTCCTCCATAAATTTCTCTGTGTGGCACAGGAAACTACTGGCATGAATGTGTCTGTAGGACTAGTCCCTTTTTGATTTTTGTTAGAAGCTCACCTCTGTTAAAGGAGGGCTCTCTTGGTCCCTGCATGGGCACTAAAGAGACTGTATGAAAAGATTTGCAGAGGTTTGCATTTTTTGCTCTGCTGACTTCCCTGGACCTACACCAAAGTGCGTCAGTTTGGGACTTCTTTGTAATTATTCTTAACATTCCATGAAAAAAAAGAATGCAAAAAGATGTTAAAGCAGATTGAAGGCATCCTACCAATGAAGCAAGTTCTCTGCCTGGTTTTCCAAGCCGAGATTCTTGGCCAGAGTCTTGTTTGTGCTGTTTGTTGTCCTCACAGTGACCCACACTTGAGCTGTGGTTTTACTGACTGCGCCTGGAAGGGTCCTGGATGTTGCCCCTCCAGATTTACATCAGTGGGAGCACTGCAATCCAGGGAGGAGACGTGGTTTAACCTTAGGATGGACTTGCCAGCAGTCCAGTTTTAGTTCTATATCCAGGGGTAAATTTCTGTGCTCCTCAAGGAGCTGTGTCGTGCCAAATTCTGCTTTCAGTTACCTTCTAAGATTTTCTGTAGTATGTCACTATTATCTGCTTCTCCAGCTATAAAATGGAAAAAAAAGCCTAATTTATGCCTCTCAGGGAAAAACAAAGAACTTGGTAGCTTACACCGAAGATGTAGTGTTCCTATTATAGAAAAGAAGATTGCTGTAAATCAAGTGTTCCAACAACTTGCTGGACTTTGTTTACTTTGGTGATTTGCTGTCATTCCAGTTCAACAAAATACTACTGTTTGAGATAAGAAGGAAAAAATGCTCATTTTTAAAAGTAAATTTTTTCATATCCACCAAGAGACAAATTAGATTTTTGTGATGTTTTCTTATGTTTCTAAAGTATCCAGAGTATTTCCACAGTGGGAGTAAGCTTATGGTACATCACTGGAACATCTCCAGTGAAAATAACTGTGGCAGAGTGAAAAGAGCAGTAGAAAACAAGTAGTCAGGAGCAAGACCGGCTAATATACACATATATTTATTTACACATCCTTGTTTGCAATATAGACTGCTGGATATTTTTAAGCAACAGTAAAAGTAGACTTCAAACATTTTCATTGACCTTACAGCCATTACAGTTATAAGTAGTTCCAATGTAAAGAAAACTCTTCCAATAAATTTTCCTTAAGGACTTGACAGAGATTGAATGCAGGACAAATACATCTTCAGGATGGAAATAGAGGGGAAACGCTCCTGTGTTCAGATTCTTCTTAATTGTGTATTAGGTCTTAAAACTCTGGCTGTATTCCATATTGTCCCATTTGTTGCCTTGCTCTGTAGGGCTTCTCTTTTAGAAGAAAGAACCAAACAAATCTAGCAACCCTTTTATTAAATGCCATCTTGACCTTGCTTCTTGGAAATATAATGGCCCAGAGGATGAAAAATTAAAGCAAGTGTTTATTACTGAAATCCAGTCTCAGTTGTGAGAAGATTAACTGTTTCAAAAGATTCAATATCCTGTCTGCTGCAATGGGATGCATCTGGAAAAGAGCTGCAAAGCCGCGGAGAACTGGAAGAGGCTGTGTAATGTCTTGATCTGCAGGCATGTGGTTGGTATTTATGGGAAATGCTTGAGCACACGAGTTTCAAAAATGGTCCTAACCAAATACCACCATCCCTGATTGCCCTGTCAGCTAAACAGGGCTGCTATGGGGAAGACCCAGACCATTGTATCTTTATATCATCCCAAATACCTGGTGATAATGACAGAGAGAAGTCAAACACAGGTTTGGAAGTCAAGTGTAAAATTGGTGTTCTGCAGCTGGATATCAATATCTATCTGAAAAGCTACTTTATCACTGATTTTTTTGCAGGAAAACTGTAGTCCCTAAGCACATTTTATACAAGGAATGTTTCTTTGAAGAAGCAGGTTCTTGATAAATACAGAAGTAGATGCTAGGTTCTATCAGAAATAGTTTTTGTTTCTGAGATGGCTAAATTGCAGTCTTTAAATAATTTCAAGCTTTTCCTTGTTCCTTGAGACAAAATTGTTTGCCGTTGAAGATACTTTTTCATCTTCTACCCTATAGCAGGAAAATATTCCTCATTTGAAAGACTCCCTGAAAGCTTTCCTGATACTTTTATGAAATGTAATTTAGTTTACTGGACAGAATATATTTTGTTTTTTGCAACCCTTCTTACTAAAATGTGAGTTTTGCAAGTAAATGCAAGATGTTTCTTATTATTTGGTAGCAGATGTGGAGCATGACAGCTTATTTGCCTGCTTTACTTCAAAAATGCAAATCTTTGAAAGACTTTGAGAGGTATAGACACCCGCTGCTTTTTGTTTGAATTTTTCCATGCTGATTTTTTTGATACAACTTTTTTTAATTTTAAATTTCCTTCTTAAAGAGTAAATTTTCCACAATGCACTTTTCTGTTAACTGCTCTGAGGTGGTTGATGGACTGCAGTTGGATGGTCAGTCATTCCCTTCATAAAGTCAATGTTTAGACAGAAGATTAGCCATGGAGCTCTTAGTTTTTCCTTTTACAGTATATAGCTGAAAATCATAACAAAAGGAAATTATTTATAAACTTACCATCTCAGCTGTTGAAGTTAGAAAGGTTCTGGCAATCTCTTAGCTGTAATGGCAGAACATGGATTTTCTTGGAAGAAAATTAGGTTGAGATACGGCAGCATATACACCTAAAAATGCTACATAAATTGCTGTATTATCCAAGACAGCAAGAATACCTTGTGCTTCTTTTTTAGTCCCCGTGAACAAAAAAATTAGCTAGAGTCAAAACCTCTTTTGCACCACCAGTGCAAATTGAATGTAGCTCCATTGGCTTTGATTGAGCTTCCCTAGATTTATGCTGATTTAAATTATTGTGAAAATAAGGTTTAGCTCCTGGAACTCAGCTTTTGTGAAATGTCTTCCAGTTCCCACCAGGATGAAATAATTTGATTGTATTTTACAAGCAATCATCTAACTCAGCAGTTGTTGTGTATGAGCAATTTGGTTTTTTTTAGCACTCTTCTGCCTCACCATAGATTTTTAAAGTTATTTTTGATTGTGGGTTATCCAGGATTAAAAAAAAAAACAAAACCAAAAAACCCCGAAACAGCAACAAAAAAAAAACCAAGAAAAGCCCAACAAAACCTAGCTTTCTTGCATAATTTGTTTGGCTAGTCAGCAGTTCTGGGCTGCTTCTGAATAAATAAATGATATGCAATTTTTTTAAAAAGTTGGAAATCTTCAATGGACTGGTGTATCTTACCTAAAGACAATAAGACTTTGTATTTTTAGCCCTGTCCCATCAAAATCAGCATAAGTTTATCCTCAGCCCTTTGATGCTCAAAGAGATAGGTCATCAAACCATTTCAATGCTTCACTCCATTGATTTTGGTAGGAGTCAGATGTCTACATATCATCTAAGGACCTGTGGTCAAGTAGATGGTAAATGGAATAAAAAGATTATTAAGGATTGATTAATTCTGTTATGTGGTAGCACTTAGTAACTTACTGATGTGAAAAACAAAATAGATCACAAATCTCATTTTAGAATATGATCAACCTCTGTGTTCAGTATCTTTGTCAGGCCAACCAGGATTCCCTAACCTTAAGATCACTTTCCCAGTTCTCTGAATTTTCCTGCATTTATCAGCATCCCTGAGCTGCAGAGAGCAGAAAAGAGGCTTAATTTTAAGGTTATGTCTGCTCCTTCCAAGTGCCAAGGCTCTCATGCTCTCTCTTTTCCCTTGTTAATTATCCAAGAGTCTCAGCAGTGGTTTTTGTTACAGATCTGCATTTTCCCCTTCCTAGATATGTGAGTAACTAATGCAGTTCTGTACAGATCACTGCAAAGTTGCCTCCAAGTTTTTTTTTCATTTTCTTGCAAATACTTTAACTTTGGTAAAACAGTGCTTCCAGTAAGTAGAGAGATGGAAAACACTTCAGCCTTATCAGGAATCTGGGGAGAATGTGTGAGTCTGCTGAAGCAGGAATTGGATATTCCCAGAAGGGAGAAACTCCTCCAGTACCAGGACATGGCAGGATTACACTGTCCTCATTCCGTGCGGTGTGTCATGGTACCATGGTCTGAGTCTAAGAGGCAATTAAAGACACGGATGTGATCACAAATGTAAAGATGCACAGATTTTGAACAGAGAATTAATCTGTGATCATTTTTATTTTGGGGTATGGAGAGTTGGAAATGCAGAGATGCAGGATGAGCATCTCTGAAACCTCTCGTCTGTCATGGTGGCCAAGAGGAAAAAGCCCATTAACTTGAATAAATAAGAGAAGGATTATGTCTTTGAAAACCCTGGACTTCTTGCTAGAATTTGGAAAGCAATAGAGGCAGCCTTTCCTGTAGGGCATCCAGAACTGTGAGGAGGTGCTCTACAGTGCCCCTCGTTCTGTCATCTGAGAAGAGCCAAAGGGTGTGCATCTCAGGGGAGAAAACTGCATTTTATGTCTGCTTTAAAGATATCACTCTGGTCAGACTTTCTCTAGTTTTCCTAGAGGAATATGTGCAATCACTGGAATGTTTGTGCTTTTCTAACACTCTTGCTTGGTGGATCATTGCCTCTGGTACTTACATGTCTGGGAATGAGAGAAAATAAATAGTGGTCTAAACTTGGCAGGAATTGATCCCAACAGGGATTACCTAAAACCTTTGCTGTTCCATGTACCCTTTAAAGAGGCAGCTCATTGTAGGTAAAACAAATTTATCTGGCCTAGCGGGAGTTTTGTGGCAATTGTCTTTATCAGGAGATGATGCTGCAAGTGAGAGGCTCATCAGCTGGCCAAGGCACAGGAGGGAAGGTCTGGTTACTAGACAACCAGGAACTGGAAAAGTGTGGTGCCACAGTGTACGTGGTGAAGTATTTTCAGCAGTGGTGAGAAATTTTTCATATTACTGTGCAAACCCTTGGCAAGACCTCAGCTGGAATAGCCTGAGCAATCCTGGTTGTCAGCCTGCAAGGATGAGGAGGTATACCAGGTACAAGGCTTTCAGAAATAGGGACAGCCCTTGTGATGGGAAGAGGAAAGTGGTTTAGAGATGGAAAGAAGAAACATCACTTTTGGAAAGGTACAAGCCAGTCCTAGTTAAAAAGTTATATAGATGTTTGACTGATAATCAGTCCCAAGCTTTAAGACATGGGTCTTAATGGGTTAGGTGTAGTGCCATATTCTTGTGAAAATCAGCTTCTGGATTTGCAGCTAGTTTGCACTGGGAATTCTGGACGTGGTGATGGCGCCTTGTAGGCACCTATATGCAAGCACCTGACCTGGAGTTTTCTTCCCTGTGCTGCATAGCTCACGTGCTTTCACTAGCCTGCAAAACTGTGTACAGAGTCTTTTTCTTCCTTATATATGTCATGTAACTGATTGTCTAATGGCCAAGCTGAGCCAGTGTATTCCCAGCTCACATGGGAAATGCCAGTGCCACCCTCACATCAAAGACACCATCAGCCCCCAGGCTGTGGTCATGTTTCCTGCAGCCTGGAGTTTCTGTCAGTACCAGAAGGGTGTTGGGGACACCACCAGCTCTACCCCTCACACTTGCACTGGTGCCCATGGTTCTACCACTGGTGACTTCAACAGGATGGAAATCCTCAGACTCACACATCACGGCCTGGTGCCTTAATATCGGGTGCTCCTTCCTCTTTGGCCTTTTTTTTTGGCAGGACTTTTAGCTTTGTTATTGAAAGTGGTGAATGTGGGAAATCTTATCTCTTGTCTGAATGACTTCCATGGCTGTGCTCAACATCCTGTGGTGGTGTTGTCTCTTTATGAACATCTCCCTTGTCATTGTTAGTGTGGAACAAATATCCCTGGAAACAAACAAAACAAGGAAATATAGAAAATATTTGCTATAAAACAGAATTGTGTTTAAATTGAAGGTTTTCCCAGGGAGCTTATCAATACACATTTAAAGCAGAGCATGCTTTGTCTAGCCCTGAATGTTGACTTTTCCTTTTGAATCTTAGCAGGATAACATGGGGTATTTTAAATGTCAGAGTCTCTTTCATGAAGCTAAATCATGACTAGTCTCTTGTACAAAATTATTTAAAAGCTGAAATGGAGTTAGAGCCTTAATGTCAAGAAAGTACCTGAATTACTGACAAATTAGATTTTTAAGTAGTTCTTTTAAGTGTGGTATTGCACTAATTTTTGAGGGTGGGGAGAAATGTTTGATTATGCTTTTCTCAGTACTTGATCCGCAGATCTAAACATCAGTCATACAGTGTCTCCAGAGACACAGTTTTGGGTAATAGCCACGATGTCGTTCAAAGAACAGAACTTTTGCTCTTTATGAAGTTGTTCCAAGTGGCAGTTTTGGGATTAAATATCTCAAGACACATGTAAAAAGAGATCTTTTTTGTATACCTGCCCAAATCCAGTCTGGAGGCTGCAGGTACCCAGGTTGGGATAGTTTGGCTTTGCTTTACTTCACTTCATTGGGAGAGTGAAGAGGTGGGTTGTCTTGTTTAGGTGATTTTCAGAGCTGCTTGTTGCCAGGTAGTAAGAGAGCAAAGACTTAATCTGAAGGTTGACTCTCCAGTGACCCTTGAAGTTGGAATAACTGAGAAAGCAGCAGTTGCACCAATAAAAGCTGAAAATTAGCTGCGGGCTAAGAAAAGGGAGATTGTTGCTGTAAGAAGAACTGAACCAATGCCAGCAGAAAGCTGATACAGGAGCGACATGAGCGATATTATCTCCCCAACAGTCGTGACTATGTTTCAGAGCCTGCAAGGTCAGACCCCGGGTTTGCTTAAGGCCACATGGAGACAAAATATATCCTTTCTATACTACTGTAAACTGGGATCTGAAACAGGATCATTAACATTATTAGAATGAGCTCTCTGCCTTGTGGAACTTCTCTGTGTATTTCTCAGCCAAGAAGGACAAAAGAGTCTTTGAAAAAGTAGTTTCTACCAATCTGAAATGACTTGATGGCCAGAAAGAGTGAGGCTAAGGCTCTGTTTTCTGCTATTTGTAGAAATTGCTCCATCTAGATGATTTTTACCATGAGTAGGCTCTTACTATGGAATGAGGAATTACAGGATGAAGTCAATGCAAACATGTCTCAGCTTTCCACTTAACTTCCAACCCAACATTTAGAGCTGTTTTCTCCTGACCTTCTGTATGTAACAGTCATTACCACAAATACCAGAGATGTTGGTGCAGATTCTACCCTTTTTATTACCTTTTAGGTCCTTGGGACATGAATGAAGGACATCTCAATCACGAGTTACAGTTACAAACCATCGCCAGAGGCATTATGATCATTTAACACAAAGAAGCCTAAGCTTGCCAAATATTTGCAAGTTACTGACACATTTAGTTCTAGGTACACACATGAACAATTCTTTAGAAACAGCCACCACATGAGCTGGTAACTAATTGCAAGGAGGGCTCAGGGTACTGGAAGGTGCTGGAAGAGTAATGCAGTCTCACAGGTACTTGGTTTTGGCACATTCTACACAGTGATAGTCCTGTAACTTCATATATGAAGCAAACAGAATGGAAAAAGTACAAGTAAATAAACAATACTGATTACTTTTTCCAGATCCTGATGAAATCGTAAAGTGAGATGTAATACTTTGTGTCAATTTAACAACTTGACAAGTTTGAGACTAGGAGGTAAAATGAACTAAATGAAACATCTTGCAGAAAAGTAAGGTAGTCAACTTCAACACGTGGTTTTTTGTCTGTTTGTTTTCATGTTTCTTTTTCAAAAAAAATGAGGATGCTCACATGATGAAGTTACTTGCTGTAGGTCAATGTGTTCCAAAATGCAATGCGGAATAAACCAAACCCCACACCTGACTTTTGATACCAGCAGGCAGCAGCTGACACTTCAGTGCCACTGAGGAACCAAGCCACCTTTTCAGGTGGATCAGATGGCTGGAAACACTTCCCACAGTTGTATCCTATCTCCTTCTCCAGTTTACTGGTGGGGTTTTTTTGGGGGGGTGGGGAGGGGACATGTTTTTTTATCTGTGTGTTTGGTGCGGGTTTTTTGTTTTGTTGTTTTTTTGTTTGTTTTGTATTTTTTTTTTTGGGGGGGGGGTTGTTTGTTGTGTTTGTTGGGTTTTTTCGTGATTTGTGAGTTTTTCCCCCATCACAGAGAGGAATATGATTTAGTTTTTTGGTTTTGGGTTTGGGTTTGGTTTGGTTTGGTTTCTTGTTGTTTTTGTTTGTTTGTTTGTTTGTTTTTGAGGGATTTTGTTTTTGTTCGTCTGTTTGTTTTTGTTTTGTTTTTTTTTTCCAGTGGCATCTACCAAAGCAAGCTAGACATAAGCCAAATATTTTTGTTGTAATTACTTGTTACAGGCTAAGAGCAGTTACTGTGTCTAGTTCAGGATTTGAAAGTATAGTTCCAGTTCTAAAGACAGTAACTGTATCTCATGCTGTTGTTTTGGCAGGGATCTCCAGAGGGGCTACAGTTTAGCAAAAATGGGTGGAGACCTCAAGAAACATTAACTTTCTTGGAAAATAAATATTATGGGAGAGATTTGAAGAACACAAATTATCTCTAATCTCTGGAGAAGTAGCAGAAGTAAAGCTTTCTCAGGCAATATATGATCTCTTGTAACTATCAACTAAAATTAAAATCCAAAGGTAAAATCAGAGCTGGGAAGCACTTTGTAGGCTCTGACAATCCCTGATATCCATAATTTATATCTGGGCTAAAGGGAAATGTGAAACAGTATTTTAAGCTGTGGCAGCTGTAAGCTTGCTGTAATTTTTAAGAACAGGCAAAGTGAGGAAAGAGCCATAATTTTAGTAGGTTTTAGGTTCTCTGTTCCACTTGTCTTGAATACGATCTCAATGAATGCTGCAGAGTGAAATCAGCACAGGAAACTCTGTGCTTTAAATAGAAACTAGGTACATTTTCTAATAACGCCAAGCCACACAGTATTTTGGGGGGTGGGGGAAGAGGGGGAAGAAATGACTGTCACTGACTTGTATAAAAATTGCTTTTTCCTCCAATAGAGATTAGTTTTTACCATCTCACAGTCTAGTCCATGGAGAAGATTTTTAGACATTCATATGGCATTTATTCATTTGTTGAGTTGGTTTGTTGTTTGGGATTTTTTTCCCCAGACTAGGCCGGTATTTTAATTTCTGTTACATAGCACTGATGAAATGAAGCACCACAGGGGCCCTGAGGTTACAACTGGTGTTCCGTGTTCCAGGGAAGCTGTGGAAGCTGTAAATCCTCTAAGAAGGGCACTTGTGAGCCAGTAACTTGTAGTCTGAGGAAAATCGTCCAGAGCCTCCCCAAATACAACCTCTGATCTAGTTGTGCAGAGCCCACATCTTCCTGCATCCTTCCACACACTTCCCGAGGGAAGGAGCTGTGGGCTGTCCATGAGGGTGCACAGTGGGGACAAGATGCATCTCACTGAGGACGCTATTTCTCAAGAAACAAGTCCAGAACATATATATGCCTAATAAAGGGAGCCAGCTCCTTCTAATATCAGCATCTGCCACCAGCTGGCATTAAAACTGAGTGGTTAGGAGGTTACGTGAAGTGCCCACGAAGCCTTAACAGTGATCTGTTTTCAGGAGCAACATGATACTGGTTGTGGGATAGAAACCTAAATTGCTTGCGTTTTCGCTGACATTTTGCCAGTGGTGTTTCAGAGCTCAGACCACACAAGCAAAATGGTGTTCCAGGATATATCGCCTCCTTAAAGACTGGCTGTGAGACTATGACCTAATGTTTATAATTGTAAGAGTTATTGAGAGTCAATTGAAAATGCAAAGTTCCCAAGTGACTGCATTTATCACTTGTGTGATTAGCATGCTTGTGGAGTATAAACAGCTGAACAAATCCAAATGGTTGATGAAGTTCATCAAGGGAAAGAACATTTTAAAAATGTCAGATATTGTTGAAAATATAGGTAAAGGCATGATTTTAACCCCTGCTCAGAGAGGGTGATCAAAGGGTGTTCTAATGGGCTTTTCGACATTGCTGGTCCCCATAAATGTCTGGGCAAATAGAGTTTGCTTGGAAACTGATAGGAATATTGATAGAATCACTGTACTTGGTGGGATTTTACACATGCAGATATGAAAGCTTGCACTATGAATTACTACTGAGAAGGTTTGGTTTTAGCAAAATGCTTCTGAGACGAGCTTTATTTTTAGCATAAATATATCAAAATATGCTAAAGTATGTAGCATAATCTTTATAATGTCTATAATAAAGTTTATGTAATATATATAATCTTAAATATTTATGGGTTTGTATATATATTATTTTTATATATATAACTAAAATCTCTTTATCATTCCCTGAGGTATCATTTCATAGCATTGTATTTGTGTAAGTGTAGCAAAGGGTTTTTTAGGTGAGATTACAATTTGAAGTCTGTAACATTTTAAAAATTGATTTTTAATTCAGATTTCAGGGTATGTAGTTGAAATTGTTGTGTCTTAGATGACAGAAGGTCAGATATTCATTTTTAGTCTGTAAAACCTGGAAGACCTGTTTTGCTGTAGATGAAGCACAATGATTTCTGCATTCTAGTTGTATCTTATTTTTACATCTTCTTTGGCTCTAGAAAGAACGCAAAATTATTTTTATTTTTGTTGAGCTTCCTTTAAAAAAGATTTATTATTTTTAGGCCTTGGCTAAGATTGAAGTTAAGGATTTTTCCCAGCTTACTCCATTTCAATATGCCTGCATCCTGGAGAGGGAATATGGGAAAAGAGGGGAGAAACTAAAAGTACAATTACTGAAAGTTCAAATGTACTGTTACTGAAAGCACAAAAACTGAAAATTGCAGACAAGTTTCATTGACTTCATCACAAGTTTCACTTTGTGCTGTTTTACCTCTTCTTGTTTACACGTTATTTTCAAGGCTAATTAAAAAAAATCTCTTTTTTTAATAATAAGATAAATGGGGACTTTCTTTTTTCAAAACATTCATCTGAAAAAGAATACTTTGCAAGTTGAATTATTGGTGGTAGCTACTGCCAAAATTATTATCCATGTAGCTAGGACAATATTTCACAAGTAATGCCTTCTATATCTTCGTTCACTTGTGAACGTAAATTCTGCTGATCCAGAAACTGCAGAGACCTCTACAAGGCCTTTACTGGAAACCCAGTCTGGAAGGTGCTTGTCGAGGGGACAGTTTCAAAACAGATTTATGTAGCATTCTGTTTGCGTGCAGATGGAGTTTGCCGAGAGGTTGGGAACACTGTTTTTATTGGTTTTGTTCTGCTTTTTCTTTGGCCGACTTTGCCCGTCTTTTTTCAGTCAGCCCCAGGAGTGTGCTGTGGTTGGGACCTTGCACTTAATTCACATCAGCAGTTTCAGTAAACGCTTACTAAATAACAGATCATGCATTTAAAAAAAATGTTTAGGGATGTATTTTTTAACAGCTTTTACACCTGTGCATTATTGACATTTTTTAAAACCGCTGTCTGTCACATGACCATAATCCAAGAAGAGTCATGCATTGATTTTGGAGAAATAAACACTGGCAGACCAAGGGGATCTTTTCCATCTGCTGCTTTCTGTGGAGCATCAGATCTGCCCATTGTCACCTCTTATGTTTTGGATGACTTTGGATGGTGGGGAGTCAAACGTCTCATGTGCGCACGGCATGTCTAACTTCCCTGGTCGTGGTGGCTTGAGGTCGTGGGGGCTGCCTTAAAGACATCCTCTTCTCCTACCAGCCAGGTATCTCAGCTGCTGTCTACAAAAGTGGTGGTTTTCTCAGAAAAATCCATGACTAACATTTTCTCTGCTTAGTTTATGATTTATTTCTCAAAATGGCCCTAACACACATTTCTTGTAAATGGCCCGTAGCCTCGTGAAAGCGGCTTGGCTCATCTGCTGTGGCTTTTGAAATCCTAATGACCATTTAATCGAGTAAATGTGAGATAAGCTGTGAGCTATAGCTTGTTTCATGGCTCTGATTGCATTTAACAGTGTCATGGTCTTCAAACAGTACGTATCCTAAAGCGTTAAACCATCCCGGGCGCTGATGGCATTAAGCTATTTTCCATACCCACAGTCTGGCTGTGCATCTGCGACTCAGTGTGAATTACCCCACACTTGGGGAAGTCACAAATACCCATGTACACTGTCTTTCGTTACACAGCTTAATGAGATTTCCACATCCCCTGGGAAACCAGCTTGGCCCACAGATGGGTGATAACCATATTAGTTTTTTTCTATGGCCACCACGTCCCACTACTCCTGAGATGCTCTTCATAGGAAAGGCATGGTTACGTGTAACAGATTGTAAAAAAATAAGTTAAAACAAATACCAATATTTCAACTTCATATTGTTAAAATGTATTTTAAACAATAGAGAGAAGGAATATATTACATTTTTGTTTGTTTGTTTCCGTATGAACCTCCAGATAATGTTGCGAGGCTGGTTTGTAGTTTCCATGCTCCTGGCAGATACCCAGCAGGAGATAATTACCTTTCAAGAGTGCCTGGCTTCTTTTTAAGTGACTTAAAATAACTGGCCAGCAGAGAATAAATTGTTCCAAAGTTTCATGCTTGGGAAGAGATTTCCCAAACTACAAAGTTTTATCAAGAACAAACAAGACATTAAATGAACGTGCAGGCAACCACTTAAAATCTGACTAAAGGAAAATTCTGCTCCAAACAACACAAAACTATTGGAATGTGTTTTGTCAAAGTCACAATCCATTGAATTAAAATTTCTCGGATCTGACTGCTCTCCCTTTCTCCTAGGACACAAACATGGAACATATTTTTCCATTTTCAAACTCTCCGTGTCTGGATTTGATGCAGCCATCAGAGAGAGAGGAGCTTGGTCCTGTAGTTATGTCAGGGAACGTAAAAATTCTATTAAAAGTTCATGTTAATTTACATGTGCATTGTGAAAAACCCTGGGGTATCAAATTTGATAGAATGCAGCATCAAACAGGTCACAGAAATTACAAGACTTTTATCCTCATATTTACAGGGAGATGTGAATAGGTCCTTCTGCAGTCATTGGACTGAAGTCTGTATTTTATCAATCTTTAGAGAGTTCTTGCTGGTTGATTGCCTATAAAACTGATATAATCCCTAGTATTAAACTGTGTATTTTATGGAATCTCTTTTCAGTAATGTTGCAAAAACATTAGTTAACTAAATTAAGGTAATTAAACTCACTAAGGGTGAAAAAACTTGTTTGATTGATAAGAAAGCATAGGCTCCTTACCTCTAAAATAATGATCTGAAGTTATGTAATTTCCAAGTATTTTCAAATGAAGAAATGTTTAGAGTAATTTCCTGTGTCCATAGGATGCCATGCCCTGAAACAGTAGGGAAAATCTGTCTGCTTGCACCGTGCATATCCACGGGACATTCCCAGCCAGCCAAGCCCTGTCCTGGTCTGTAATTAAAGAGAGACTGAGAACTAGTACAGGTCTAATGTACTGAGTGTGTTTCAAGTGCCAATAATGCAACAACATTTTCTCCAGATTAAAAATATGCCTTGCTATATGGGAGATGTTCTATGGGATTGTGTACTTTTTTTAAGGTGGGGGCCTAGTATTTTTACAGTCTACATGGTACTTTGAATATGAGTGTGTAAAGGGTGTGTGATTTGATTATTTATTTCTTGCTTAATCACAGTGGGTGTTTTGTAACACCTGTTTTTGGTTTCATAGTGATAAATGAATGTGTGACAGACATATGTGATAGGAAATGCAGTCATGTTCCAGACAAGACAGGACATCCTCTACTTGGGCACAACCAGGAGTCTGATCTTCTCCTTGTTATGCTGAATTAATACAGAGTTAAGTTCTTGAGTAGGGGATTTTTTTATGTGCAATTAATTTGTGATTTTAAATATAGCTGCAGGAAATGAAGCAGTCACTAATGAATTTAGAGGAAATGCGTTTGCAAACTGGAAACCAAAGAGGGGTCCGTGTGCTGAAAACATTAGAAAACACTCTGTAAAAAACCTGTTTTGTGAGGTCTTTGGTCACACTGGGTGCTGCAACATCAACTTTCAGCTGCTGTATTGTTTCTCAAAGGGCTTTCTATTACCACATAATTAATTGAGACTACAAATAGATCCATAATCCTCTTCCTGACAGAAGTGCAACTTTTTAAAATGTGAATCATGTTAGCCTTTCCATTTTTGGACAAGATTATGTTCATTACACAGCCTATTAATACTTTTCCTACAGGAGGCAAATCCTTACACATCAGTGATCTCTTGGGTGCTATTTCTCTGGTAAATTCAGATTACATACTTAAAGACATTTTTAGCCTCTAGTGCTGATGATGCTTGGTAAAATGATGCTGCAGAGAGGAATACAGCCCATTCAGTGCCTCCCCTAAGCCTGCAGAGATGCCTACAAGCCATTTTCTTACATACTTCTCTTGATTGTGGCCTGTCTTTCGTCTATGAGTTAATTGATCCAGTATTTTCTGAGATAATTATTTTAAGCTTTGACAATTCAGTTAGGAAAGCGGTTGAGCAAGTAAATAAAAAATAAACCCATATGTTTTCAGCACTCTTGCAATTAGGCAGCAGTACTAATGGTTGGCTTATCAGGAACAACAGTGGAATTTTTTCCTTCTATAATTGAGGATGAGGTTGTGCCTTGATTATTGACCTCCTGGGAGTTCAAAGCTCTAAGAGAGAGACCTCAACTATCACCCATGCTGTGATCATTTGGTGTTTCTCAGTGATGGCAAATGCACCTCCAAATTTAACTAGTTCCTCAAGGCTTTATGTGATGCTGAGAGAAAGGCTTGTTATGAAGTTCAAACCAGAACTTTAACTTGCTTGTGGGACAGCACAGAGTCTTTGACCTCAGCAATGTTTTAGTCTCTTTTGCCTGTCATAAGGCTGCATATTTAGTGGTGTCAGAGTGGAGTTTGCAGTCTGCTTTCACAAGAGAGATGCAGGTGCAGCATCATCACTGCCATTTTATAGTAAATGAAAAAAAAGTCATCAAAAGAACAGTAAATCAATAATTGCTGTAAAGTAGAAACTTCACTTTGGTTATGTTTTAGTAGTGGTATTTACACTGTAGACTTCTATCAGCCTTTAGTGGCAGTAGGGATAGTCATCAGAGTATAATTAAACTCCATTTAGAGTGTTTAATTTGTGCTTTGGTGCTGAGGGAGGTATTCCAAAGCTTAGAGTTATAAAGGGGATTTAATCACAAAAGATTAAATAAATCCCAGCTACATTTGACAAGCATTTCACTCTTCAGTAAGTCATATGATCCACAATAATTCTCCAAAAGCCTAATTAGCTCTGTTCCTTATTTAAATCATATTTCTTCTACAAGACTCTTCTGGCATTGGTCAATCTGTGTTGCCTTTTTAATGCATGTTTTGCTAATCAGGCTTTTCATCCATCCAGTTAATCATCCCTTCCCTGCCGTGAAGCCTGGCTGCTGTACTCCCTCCCCACTCACCAAGATGCTTTAGATGTCTCATAACCCAGTCTCAGAAAGCTTGTGTGGCCAAGTGCCCCGGGGCAGATGATAGCAGGAGTCAAAGGCCAGTGTGATAGAGAACAGCTTGATTTAAACCTGTCTGAAGAAACCTCTGAAGAGATTTTTGCTGGAGGCTTTCATTCCACCTATGACCTCCTTTACCAGGACAGACACACTCTTTATCCTCTTCACGGAAACTTTTATTTTCTTCACTTTAAACAGGACCATTTCTCTTCAGTGTTTATGTCCTTTTTTCAAGTGGAGTTTCTTGCAGGAAACACTTGAGGTGTATTACCCCAAGGTTAATAAAGTTTCGGTGTCATACTGCGTGTATGTCACTCTGCCAATGTACACACTTGGCTCAGAAAAAAACCCAAATCTTTTACCTAATCAAAAATTCCTCTGAGTGCATGAACTTTTCCAAATACTTGAAATTATTAATGAAGATGCCTTCTGAAGTGTAATAGCAAACCTGCATGTTCCTGTAAGCAGGTATGTAATCTGTTCGCATCTGTTGTGCCAGGGAACAACATTTGTCAAGGTTCATTTGGCTGCAGTTATCCCTTGTTTTTCCCCCTTTAAAACTTAGTTGCAGAATTTCCGAACTGCTTTCTGTTGAACAATAACAAAGAAATGAGGGAGCTCTCATGCATACTAATCGCTTACATGTTTTGCCTCAAATCTTTAATGGGTGGCTGTGCAAACACTGTTTCCTCTGCATCAAGACGTGGTTTGGAGCTGGAGGCCAGATCTCTGGAGAATGGTGTAACACTGCCACATTTTCTGTGGCTAAATTACCTAAAAGTAGGCTTAAACCTGCCCATCTGTGTCTGTTTATCACCTGATTTTAACCTAAATGACCGGACTCCCTGGAACTGACCGCAGGTGTGTAAACCCTGACACAGGTATCAGAGCAATGCTTTGCAAATACACCTCGATTCCACAGATCAATCATGCTGCACTGATTTTTAACATTATTTTGTTTACTTTTTATTCTGTGATGCTCCAAGCAGACAGCAAAAAATGTAGATGTCAAGAAAATCAACCTAAACCCTTCTGCTAGGAGGAGGAGACCTAAACAGGGAAGGAATTGACTTCCTGGGCTAATATTGGAGCGACTTTTTTTCCATTTTGTTTCATGAGATTACTTATTGAGCCAAGCAAAAGCCCAGGTGAGGTGTGCAGTCCCACCCAGGCTCGTACAGCGGTGCAGCCTGCCCCTCTGGGCTGATGTGTGGGCTCAGAAGGGAATTAATGAGCCATGCTTTAAGAGAGGCAGCAGGCTTTCAGTTGAGATTCCAGGGTCTCTGCACCAGAGATTGAGAGACATCTGTGGCCAGTAACCCATTTGGGGTGTGTTACGTTGCCAGAGCTGGTGCAGCTGTGTACAAATCTCTGAGGGTAAACAGCAATCTCCCTGCAATAGCAGATCACCATGGTGAGAGACCAAGGAAGGTAGAGCTTTTTAGCAAAGCCTGGGGCAGAATCACCTTCTGGAAGCAGTTCCTTGGCAATTCAAAGCTGCCATGTGCGTGGCCAGTGATCTGCTGTGGTCGCTTTTCAGAGTATAAACTCCTGATCTTTCTATCCCAGTCTCTTCCAAGTGACATAAACTCTACCAGAAAGAGTCTCATTCAGTATACACCAAATCATCTAGCACTCGAAAGATTCCTTAAAATCTGTGCTCTCAGGCTTTTGCATAGAGAGATTTCCCAAGAGGTCATAGCAGATGTCAGATGTTCTGCTTCTAGAATCTTCCCAGTTTCACCCTTCAAAACAGAGGGTAACACTGATATTTCTTAAATTGCAATCCATGGGAGAGGGAAATTATTTCACTACATTTCTGCAGCTGGAATGTTTTTCTGTGAAATCACATTTTTCTCTGAAATCACATTTTTCTCTGAAATCACTTATAAATTTTTTAAAAAATAATAATTTAGAAATAAGAAAGTCTGAGTTCTGAACCTAAAGCAGTCAATGGCACATGGACTTTTATTCCCTTACTCGGGTTCTCCTTGTTATCCTGTGGGTATCCTGTGGAGCTGGGTCTGAAAACAACAAATTCTATGACCAGAGCTGAAGATGAGATATATCACTGAGAAATGAGTAATGTTGGCTAATTTATCTGAGAATAACTTTTATAGGCTTTTCCAACATCGGCTTTAAGCATCTAAATTAAAATTTAGAACACAATTTGATTTTTTGAAGGGGTTAAAAAAAAAAAAAAGAGAATGAAAAAAGTTGCCCAAGGAAATATTCTGTGTTTATAAAAAGCCACATTACTGCAGTGTGCACCTCTTGTTGTGCCAGGTCCAATTCCCTTGGCACAGATGAGAGGCAATGCCATTGGTATGGATACTCATCAGTCCTGTGGATTGAGACACTGTATTGCTCCTACTGGTGCCTGTCACTCTGGCTCTGTGGACCATCTCCTTTCTTCCCCTGCACACTGAGCTGTCTGTAGTCCCCAGAAACGAGAATTCTCTTATCCAGACTGAATTAATCCACTCCGAGTCAAGTGTGTCCCCCTCACCCCTGCCAAGTTGCCGCTATTATATGTGTGACAGGATCATCCAGTTCTGTCAATCTTACAAAGAAGGATGGAGAGGAATAGAGATATAGCGTGAGGAAGGAGGACAGCATGGACCCTTAGAGACAGGAGAACTGGTAGCAGAAAATACAAATTCCCAGCTCTGTAGAGGCATCCCCTTGAGAGGCACCTTGCTCCCCGACACAGTGTACCTTTGCTGCTGCAGTTTAGTCCCAAACTGTGGGTGAAATTGTTAAGAGAACTTGAGGCCTTTCCAAAACTTCAGAGTGGCTTTGTAAATGCACCAAAGTCTTTGTTTGACCTTTTCCTGTAGCCCCCTGAGTGCAACATTGTTTAATCAAAAAATAATAATGTCATTATTTTGTGAATAATTATGATAATAATAATAATTGCTATGTGATTCCTTTTTCACAATTTTTATACCAGCAGTCATTTACCAAAAATAGCTGAGGTGTTTATGTAATTGAGAGCTTTTAAAAAGATACTGTCTGCATTATCCTGTTGCATTCAAATATTGAATAAATCCTCTGCCAGGGAAAGCTATGGGATGTTTTAAGTTGTTTATGGGGGTAAAAGGCTTTAGTGAAGCCAAGATTTTCAAAGCCAAATTAAGTCTGTATCCCTAATTTTTTGGATCAGGAGTCTGGCTCTTCTGGAATGGACTGGGGAATATTTTGAAACCCAAACCAATAGAGCCAGGACACAAGGATGTCTCAGTTCCCCAGCCAAACTCTTTGCCTGAGCAGGTGAAGGGCTGGCCAGGTGCTGAACACTCCAAAGGTCAATTTTCCTGCCTGATCAGGCATAGATGATGGGTTTATTGGTGGCTGTGTGGGTTGACTTTCCATCGACCACCAGGGCAGTTTGGACTTCTTTAGGCAGACAGGGATGCAGCTCCCTGGGGAGCAACACTGGCCCTGAGCACAGTAATCCAGGGCTGCACAACTGTCTGGAGCAAAGCCTGCTGCAGCTTTAGGTGTTTTGCCATATTAAAACACCCACAAACCAAAAACCAGCTCCAGCAGTAGCTCTCAGGCTCCGCATTGTGTGTGCCACCTCCTTGGGATGCCACTTGCTTATTGCTGGGAGAGGGATGTAGGAGGAAAACCCTGCAGTGTTTGGCTATTTTTAATACTCTTTCCCTCAGCTTTTGCTTAAGACAGGGCTGGGATAGATAGACTTTTGTTCTGACCTACCTATGGCAGTTTTCAGGAGTTATCATCACTGGTTATTTATGCTGCTCTTGTGTCTATTAATTTCCAAAGTAGTGTTGTTTTACAGTGTTTCATCTTTCTGAGCATTTGGAGAACACATGCATGTAGTTAGAGAAGTGATGGGCTGATTTAGTTTCTCAATAACTTGAAAATGAAATATGTCTCTTAAAAAAAACCATGAAAGATTTGAACATCCAAAATGCTACATTTAAAAATGGCAAAACACTCTGAAATTTGTTCTAACAGTTTGGATGCACTAATACATTCCTTTTATCCCTCCTAAACTTCTTGGCTTACTAGAAAGATTCCTATCCAGATTGTCTTTAACAAATTCATCCTACAGATGGGTTGCACAACTAAAACCAATTTTATTGTTCATTCTTAGGCCTTCAGTGGTATTATCAAATTCTGGATTGATTGTTGTTTTCTAATCTTAATTTTAGTGTCATTTTAAGTGCACAGAGGGGTTTTAAAAATAATTTGAGCTGGGATGATGCCAAAAGCTTCATCTGGATTCCTGGAGGATGAGGGAAGCTTTGAATCAAACAACTGGCAAGTTTGCTGGATAGGGAAAGGCCAGCACAGTACTCTGAACCCATGCAGTTATCAACAGGAACTCTTGGCTGCTGTGGCAGAGTTGTGCAACCTTTCAGTTTCATTGGGAATCTTGTGTCCAGGTTTTGCTTAACACCTGAACTGCTGATTCCTGACTGTCCCGAGAAAAAGCTCTGCTTGGTGGGGAAGGGATGGATTTCTTGTTGTTGTTGTTGTTGGCTACTTTTAAGCTGTTGTCTGTATAGGGACTCAAGAAGGTAAACCCAAAAGCCAAAAACACCAAGTGAAGAAGCCCCCCAGCTGTGAGGTATTCCTGTGCCTGCTGCAGGCTGCCTTCCTCGGCACTTTATACAGGTAGGATCCCTGTCTTGTGGTACCACATCCCTATTGAGCCCAGGTCAACCCTTGCAGCTTTAGTGTCCAAGGAACAGCTGTGGTTGAAGATCACTTCCCTCTCTATAGCTCTTACTGGACTTCCTCGATGTCACTTACAGAATGGCCTTACTTGTTGCTAGAAGAAATGTTGATGACGTCATCCAGTGTCCCATTGGAAACGCTGCGTTTGTTGTTCTGGTTGTACAAACTGGCGCTTTCAAGCAGAGTTTCGTCTGCAGTTCCATGGTGCAGAGTACTTTGCTGGTGTTTGTGCCTGCACTGCTCTGGCTGCATGGCAGATTCAGGCTGACACCAAGAGTGTTCACAAATAAACCTGTACTTCTAACCTCACCTGCAAGTGCTGTGTTTTCTGCTTGTGAGCAACCAGAGTGTTGCAGGGAGCACACCAAAAATTCACTGGTTGCAACAGAGTCACGAAGCTTTGTGAATTTTTCCCTAAATGATGCATGTCCAATTCTACCCTTCATATCCCAGTCCTGACATGAACAACGTGAGACAACTATGTTAATTCCAATTATTAACATAAAGGTGAGTGTTACCTTGTAGGAGCTATCAAGATTACATGTGTTCTCTGTGTGTGTGTACATTTAGCACATTGTATGCTAATGCCAGCAGGTTTTCTGAAAGCTGAATGAACTTGCTGCTCTTTGTGTCATTAAACTTAATGTGAAGAAGTATTCTCCTTTAACCCCAAATAGCAGAAGTGTGTATTTAATTAATTTGTTTTTATCATCAGAAGCAAACTTAACTTCAAATTTCTGATCATTGTGGAAAAGTTGGATCTGAAATACTTGCCATGCTTAAGAAATCATTTTAATGTTTAGAAAAAAGAAGAAAAATAGCTTGTGTCTGACGAAGCTAAATCTTTATTTATAAGGACTTTAAAGGGGGGGGAGGAGAAGAAACAATGTAGTTTATGTGACCTGAGCCTTTGGCACCCACCCAAACCCGTTTGCATGCTGAGTCTGTCCATTATACCCTTTGTCATATCTTTCATATAATCCCACTGTATCTGGTCTTAATCTTAAAAAAATAGGCCTTTGTTTTGTATTTGACTCTGGAGGATAAAGAATAGGAGACTGTCTGCAGTGTTGTCAAACCTGGGTGGGCATTTTAATGTGCCTTATACATTTTTCTATTGTGTAAGGGCATTTTGCTCCGTATGCGCGAGTCCGCTGGGTGTCCATTGTTTATATCCTCTGCTGGTGTTATCTCCAAATTCCTCCTCTTCTCCAAGGGAGTAGATTTCTTCACAACTTCTTTTCCAGGCTCAGAAAAACTGTCTTTGTGGGGCCACTGGCAAGACACACAGCTCTGCTTGTGGGCTGCTGGAGGGGTGAGCGCTCCTGCAGGGAGAAAGCCTATATTAAGATTTTTTTTAAAAAAGGTAATTGAAAAATTACCATACCCCAGGAGGGAGAGGGATGCTGGATTGCTCTGCCAAGGGCAGACCACGCACCCCAGGCTGTGCGATTGGGAACTGAGTCTCTGAACAGACTGAAATCTGCAGCCTCCGTTTCCACTGTGATTTTAGCCAATACTTTGGGAATTTCCCTGTTTTCTGTGAGGGAGTACTTTGGTTGCAACAGCCGCAGCTGACATTGTGTGCAGCTGTTTATTGCTTTGTGTTGATGCAACTGGTGATGTCAAGTCCCAGCCTGTATCTTTGCATCTCTCAGGAGAGCAAGACACATTCAGCTGTCAAAATACCACGTTCTGATGAGAAGGCAAAGGAAGGCAACTTTTAGTCTTGAATTTGTTGAAACCATTTGTCACCTATCCCCTCCATTTTAGCTCACAGTCTGAACAGCCTCCCTGTGTCCCTGTGGTGCTGAAAAAAATGCAAGACCTTAGATGCTCTGTTGTTTTAAGATTAAAATAACATTGAACTTACCCGCATTACGCAACTAAGAGCTGTACTTTGTAGTTTAGTGAGTTTGTATACCATTAACCTTTTTTCAGCTAGCTACATTCTTCTTGGTTTTGCCAAATGCCCATAGCTCCAGGGTTATGATTGCTGGTACCACATAATAGGGATGGGTTAATCTGTGGCAGCATCTGTCCAGAAAAGCAAAAGGTATCAGTTGGTTGCCTGCAAGTCTCCTGTCAATTCATTATGCATGTTTCTTTTTTACATAATGCAATTTCTGGGGTTTTTCCCCAATAATGTTCTTGTCATTGTGCCAGTTGAAAATCTGTTACACCTGCAGCTGCAGCTGGTCTCTAGGATCAGTCTGGGGACTCTGTTTAATGACCTCCCTGTAATATGGTCATGCAGTGCCAGTGTTTTAGTCCTATATCCATGCTTTTTCCAGGGATGCCTGTTAGAGGATGGTTTGCTTTTTAAGAGTCGGTTGATGAAACAAAACAGAACCACAATGCAAGCCATTGTCAAAAAGTATGTGAACATTGAGAAAAACCACAAGAAAGCCAAACCTTGTTCAAGCTGCAGCAGTGGAGACTCTCTGCATTTCACCTTGATAAGGGCAGCAGAGGTGACAACAACGAGAGTGGAAAAAACTAGTTGGTGTGGACATGGGCTTCCATTGTGGGATCTGTGGGAGTATGACCTCTGTTAAAGATGTTTTCACTTGTTTAACTGTTTGGTTCTTATGCACAGAAATGGTCTGTGCCTGTTTGTTGGTGGATCCTCCCCACCCCTGGGTGCACATGATGTGATTACTCAGGGGGCTGAGGGGAGCAAGATGCAGATGCTTCCCACAGGCCTGTGCAATGATGCTGCTTACTAACTCAGTACTTGTGGCACCTCCCCTCCAACCAAGCTGCGATGTCACAAGCTAAAGCACTGCCTGAAATCACCAGAATCATTGAGTTGGATGATGCTGTTGATCCACCAGTTCCAGCATGTCACCTTAATGAGTATCCAAAACCACTCTTCTCAAGACTCTGCTGTAGTTTTCACTCAGTTTTCAACCATTTTCAACTCAGGAACTCCCAGATGAGGAGACATTTTCTACATATTTAGTTATATTTAATCAAAATAATACATTATTTTTCTGTGACTTAATTCAGTTTCCCTTTGGCTGAAGAAAATTTTGTTATCCCTTGGCGAGTAGCTCCACAGTTCAAATAGCAATTATGTGGGTAAAACTTACGATTATTTCATTTGTATCTGATTCTTATTAGCTTCATCTGATGCCCCCTGTTTCTTGCAATGTCCCGGGGATTAGAATCATATGGTACAGGGCAGTCATGCATTTTGAGTGTTTTCAGCTTGGTGGACTCCAGTATGTTTTATGCACATTTATGTGGTAAAAGTTATTCCAGCACAAAAGTTCCTCCTATAAAGGCTCTATTTCCAATCCCCCATATTTCTTAAATCTGACTTCTGGGACAAACATCTCTTAAAATATATTTTCCATTAAGGAAAAGGTTTCCCATTTGTTGTCAGTTAGGAAAGAAATTATTGAGGGAAGCACTTCCATTCAGGAAGTTTTCTGCAGAAGGAGGCAGGAACTGTGGCCAGGTTTAGCATAGGCAGATCTGCACTTACAAATATGGGGGCTGTATCTGCTGGCACAGGGTTGGTTGACCACTGCTGTGGCTCCTTGAAACCCCCTTAGCTGCCTGCTACGGCATTCTCATGGATTTGTGGCAGATTTCCAGGCTCACTCTGGCCACCTGGCACTACTGAGGTAATGCACTTCTTTCCTACAGCTGGTCCTCCAGCCACACTGCTGGTTTCTGTGCAAGGGCTGTAACCTATCCTTGATTTCCAAAGTGCCTCACCAGCTTTGAGTTGATGTGTGCAAAGACCGTCCCTGGGACAGGTGCACGTGGAGGCTTGGAGAGAGGAGGTCAGCCTGAGAATGCTGTGACCTCTCCAGAGATTCCTACCACAGGAATTTTCCGTAGGTGACTTATTTACACAGAACAGGGATCATGGGATTTACTGATAAACTGTAGGAAAAGGGAGAGCTGGTGAAATGAAGGCTTATCTCTGCACAATGTGGCATGCAACCCAGGATATAAATTACAGTTTTCACCAAGTGTTAATGGAAAAGCTGTTCCTGAAAAGCGAAGGTAAAGCCCATGAAGCATGCTAAGCAGCTGTGTGCTTTTTAGCCAAGCTCAGGATAAATGGCTCCTCAGATAACTACTTAGCTTGAGTATCTGTCAGCTGTGGGCGTCATTTGGGTGGGAAACATGGGAAGCTGAGAAAAGGGCTCATTTCTGTACTTTCTGGGATGTCCTCAGGGTGGCTGTGAGAGGCTGGATGCTAATGAGTTCAGCAGCTGCTGGGAGTGATCTTATTTTCCCACTGTCAGCACAGATGCTGCATTACCAGTCTGGATGTCTTTAAGATGAAGGATGCCTACAACGGATACCAAAATTCCTTCTATCTTTGTGGGCTTTTTTTCTTTGTCCTTTCTAAGATTTAAACTAGCTCTGCTCCTAGCAAGTGTCTCAATTCTATATAAGTCTTTGACAACACAAGCCTAAACTGCATATTTTTTAAGCTCTTGACACCATTTCTTAAATTCTGCTAATGTCCAATATTGACCTTTCTGGTGGGTTGTTATCCCAAGTGCCATAGAAGCAGACTGGTGTGCCAACAGGAATTGCAAAGCAATTCTCACCAAGTGCCCAAGTATCAGAGGTCTCTCTCTCATGTGGCCATCCTCTCTTGCTGTTACAAAGGAAAAGTATCCCTCTGCAGACCAGGTTTTTTAAGAGGTTCAGAATCAGGTTGATTAATGTTTTTGCCTAAACAAGAGTTAGCTTTTATTATTTCTAGAGGTTTGAGCCTATTGCTAGAATATTAATGCTACTAGTTTATCTTTCTTGAGGCAATGTAATATTTTCTTGGCTATGTAACCCACCTTCCTGTGCAGCGAGCAGATGTTCTCACTGGATTCCTCACATCTCTGAGGTCTCTTTCCTGGATGTTTTACATTCAGTTAGAATTTATGAATGTGTAGAAGCTCCTTCTGGGATGTACTGTGTTTCTTCCCAGCAAGTTTCCCAGGACACTGGGGTGTCTGTTGGTTTTCTGGTGTCTCTCAGATTTGTGTGAATGTGACTTTCCAGAATGCTTTGTGAGACAAGTATCTTCCCACCTCATGCAGCTGATAATTAGCAGGCAGTAATCATCATTAACAGCAAAGGCGGGTCATTATCCTGCTACTTCACACAATGTTGGAAAATGTTAGCATTTTCTTTAGAAATGTTTCTCTCTGCTTTTTAACTTCTCAGCCTGTAACATAATACTAGTGATTACAATTAATCATTAATTTTTACATGTGTGATAAAGAGAGGGAGTGGTTTGCTAGTCCTTACTCTTTTAGAATTGCTGTGCCAAGGCCTATATTTTTTTGTAGGCATAAGTATATGGCTGTCTCTCTGGGTCAGTTTTAGGTTTCTAACCTTTACTTAAAGGTGCTTGAAGATGAGCATCTGTCTGTGACAGGCCTGGCATGCCTGCACTACTCCATGAGTAACAGCAAGTACAGCTAATCCATGCCATTCCTCATACACTTTTCCAGTTGAACATACGCAAACAATTTGAGCTGAAAGTTCAGCTTGGCAATATTTGGGTAATAGCTCTGTGTATGGGACTAAGCAGTCCTCTGCTATGGAACTACCTCATGGGAGAAGTCCTTTGTTTCATTCCAGTTGGCCTTAGAAATACGTTTTGGTTTAGTTGGTGAATTTCTAAAAATGAAGTTCAGACAAGTAGGGCAATGGTTTAGACAAATGAGCTATAACTGGTCCAGTTATAGCCGTTCTGTGCAGCTTGCTCATTATTCTAGCACGGAATAAAAAAAAACTCCAAACATTTATGTTGGGTTTTTTTACAGCACTTGCTCAGAACTAATTCTTAAACTTACCAATTTAAAAATAAATTATAAGCTCATCCGGCTTACAAAAAATTTATCTTTTTAAAGTGGGGAGCTTTTGCTCTGTCTCTTTTTTTCCCCTCCCCTCATGTTATCTGGAGAAGAGTGTGATATGTGTTATGGAGATCATTTGTCTGCTCTAAAGTATTAAGCAAACTTGGCAAGGGAAACATGAATTGCCTGCACACAGAGGATGCGCGTTGGGCTATCCCGGATCTCCATCTTATATCTCCCCTGGTTATGCTGTGCTGGCCCCCAGTTATCAGATTGTGAGCTTTAAAGCCATCAGCTTGGAGCTTTTTCAGGCTCAGACTTTGCATGTCAGTTTTCAAAACTTCTCGGCACTCCTAAATCCCAGTTTGGAGTCAGAAAGAGATGTGTGTGCTCAGTGCTGAGAAGACAAGATGCATCTGTGTCTTGTTTAGGAAAATGCTGCATACATCTTTATAGAGGAGCCTATTTGGTTCAGGAGTGGGTCCTTCAATCCCATTTGACAATCTTGGATCCTTCTAGAGTTAACTACAGCTGCTGGGTGTCAATAGGCTTGTTGCTGTGGACTAATCCCAAAGGGATTTTGGTATTGCAGTGGCTGACTCCTAGGCACTCGGCTACCTAATGAATTCCAGATCATCAGTTCAGACATCCAGGCACATCCAGGCAAAACAAAGGACCTGCATGAGGCAGCACCATGGAAACCCATGTGGTGGGGGGTGCTGCCTGAGCAAGCCAGTGGGGATTTTGTATTAAGATGTTGCTCAGTGCTACACTGTCTGCCTGAAGCCCTTTCCTGGGGCTGGGTGCTCCAGGCATTGCAGGAACCTTTTTTTTAATTGGAAAAGTGGAAGGATCCTTGTGATGAGCCCTGTGTGACTGTGGAAGGCTCTACTCAGGTATTGGGTGCGTGGGGACTTGGTGATGACAGGAGCAACCTGCTGCCTGCCCCTAGGTGTAAATGGCAGGGCTGCCAACATTGGGATTGGTGCTGGACTTGCACACTTAATCATTAAATTCATCTCAGCTTCAGTGGGAAGATTTGTCCAAATGCTTTTCGAAGGACTGGGCTGGATGAAAAAAAGCCTCATGGAAGCTACTTATCAGCAAGTCAACTTTTAGATACTTGGCCTGTGAGGATGTTTTAACGAAACGGTCCCTAATGCGTAATACTGTCCGTCAGTTCACAGGGCTGAAATACCTCTGCAAATAAAAAGCAGCCATGCTGGCAAACAGTCTTCAAAGGTAGCGAAATAATCCCTAAGGGGAGATCTGCTTTTGTGTGGAATTCCCCAGCAGACGGCTGGGAGATCTTAACAAACAAGTCCTTTTAAACTGCCATGTACTTTGAAGCCTGAGTGAGCATTCATTCATTTGGCACACAAAGCAGCAGCAAATAGGGGGGGGCAAGGGGTGGAAGGGCTTAGTCAAGGTGAAAATGAAGTTGGGTCTTTCCCCAAAGCCATTGTGGGTACAAATGAATTGCTTCAGTGGAGGTAATAAAAGATATGTTATCCCACATTTAATAAAAAGCAACAGTGAAAATACAAAGAGCTCATTTCAGGCTTCAGTTATCAGATGTTTATTGCACACAGCTCTTTCTCCAGGACAGAGACCCAAGAAGTGTATTGCCCTTTGAAGTGTGGGCTGTGTGGCCATTTGCCCATTTGCTGGTTTATGGCTAAATCTCCTTGATATGATGCACTTTCATGTTTCCAGTAGTGGCAGGGGCAGTGGGCTGTGGCAGGGGGCTGTGGCAGGGGGCGGTGCAGAGGGGAGAAGGCAGGCAGGGTTGTGGTTGTGCTGTGAGGACAGGGCAAACCAGGGAGTACTTCACCCTGATGTGTAGGTAGAAAGGAGGCTGCAGAGTGAAGCAGAGGCTGGGCTCGGTGAAATGCAGAGCACACACAGCTTTGAGCAGAAGAGGGCTGCTTGGCAGGACTGTGGGGACCACAGGCTTTACAGTGAAAAACACTGAGCAGAACTATTGTGGAGTGAGTTTCTGTTCCCTTTGATTAGGAATAACAGAAACTGGTCCTAATTTTTGCTTTCCTCGATGGTATTTTCAATTCTTGTTTGAAACTGTTGAGTTATCTCTAGTGGTTAGATGATGGTATTTGGAAAAGTAAGCTTCTTGACGGCGCATTTCCTGCTAACTAAGATATTAAACTGTGTATAAATCCGCACTAACATCAACAAACTTTGAACTGGGGCCATAGTCCACTTCCAGGCAGGAATAAGCTCTGTGCATTTTTTATATCAAAAGTAATTATTTTATAGATGAGCTGCAGTAAACTGGCTCAGAAATTTACCTTTGGAATGCCATATAGGGAAAAATCATCAGTGAATTGAATCACTGTCATGTGTAAGTTTTCTTGTATGAAACAGTAATGTATACTTTTAAAGCTTATCTTACAAAGCACTTTTCCTTATGCTAAAGGTTTCTGCACCAGCCTCATGTTTGCAAGCAAGCCCAAAAATTTCAAGCGAATGGAATGGATTAAGATAGGCTTTTTTCAAGGAACTGTGTTGTGAACGTTCTTAAAATAACATCTTTCTTTCCTCCAAAAGTAGGTTGGTGTGCTGTGATATCATTGTGCAGTCATGACTTTGAGAAACAAACTTATTTATATTAATGAAAAATATTTCAGTTGAAAGCGCTGTCAAAACAATCTCCAGGAAAGTCATTGTTGCAGACTGGAAAGAATGCCACTTCACATGTGTTTAATTATTGGGGGAAAAAAATGAATCTTGCCTTGCATCACAAAAAATCAAACTGCAATAACAGGAAATCCTGAGCCATTTATGTAGAGGTTCCTCTTTCATTGTAGCTGGCAATTGGTTCCAGCTTCTAAAACCTGTCTAATTCTCAGCTGCTACAGGAATACTGCCTCAGCTGGACTATACACAGCAATGCTTTGATTGTGAATCTGATCAAATGCTGTAAATAAAAAAAAACAGTGGAAATAACTTTTTGGTGTGCAAGGATCCTCTGTTTCTTTTTACTTTCAAACACACAGGTCAGTAGAAATGGTAAAGTGTCCAAATCCCTGAGTAAGGGAATGATTATTATTCTCCCTTCCTCAACCTATGTTTACACAAGCTAAGGAAATAAAAAGTGAGGTCTGGATTACTGTTATTTGTGCCATCCCAGAGCCCTGCATTCCCAGCCCCAGAGGAGGACATTTGCTTTGGTTACTGCACAACACAGAGCAGGAGGAACACGTTTGCCTTTTGGGGTCCAGATCTAGGCAGCAAGATGAGGATGGAGGACATTGGGGCAGTGCAATAATGTTGGTGCTATATCACCGGCCAGACCTTTCAAAGTTTTTAGTGCACACAACAGCAAAGGAATGAACCAAGGGACTACACTGAAGCTCATGCTTCCCAAGTGTAAGACAGAGGGATTTAAAACAAGACTGTGCAGGCTCTCCCTGCTAGTGAGAAGGATCAGGTCTCTCATCTGTGAGAGCCGCTGATGTCTATATGACACCTTATTTGATACTAATTTATGCAGTGCCTGTATAACACCTTTTTGTCATGTCTGTAGATCAGTCAAATAAGAAATAATTTTGCTAGCTCTCACATGATGTTCAGCGGTCCTCCTGCATATAATGGAAGTCTGACTTTGCTGCATGTATCTTGACATTGATGCTTTCAGTCTTTCAGCGGATTTACTGTGTATTCTTTTTGCATTCTTCTTTCCCTTTATGTTCCTTGTTTTTGACTTTCTGACCAGTTCACTATAACATGTGGGGGTTTCTCTTCCTCTAATTTATTTTCCCATGTGTCACACAAACACTTACAGATAAAATGCTTGCTTAAAAGAATCCACAAAACTAAATTATTGGGGTCTTGGCATAGCATAAAACTTGCTCAGGGAATCAAACCTCTCAAACAGGACGGTCGTTTGCTGCCCAAATGGTGGCAGGAGGCACCATTGCAGAGGTCTCTGCAGTGGGACAAGGTGAAACTCCCCAATCTGCTGTGCTGCTCACAATTATTACTTAAATTCTATAGCTCTTACCATCTGCTTTGCAGCCTCTGGGTGGAAAGATTAAACATTGGTTGCTGCCTTGCAGAACAAGGGTAGATGTCTATTTTATCTCTGTTTGATTGCTAGTTGAAAATTAAAAGAGAAAGTAAAGTCACCCATATGGGTACCTGAAATGGCTCCAGGAGAAGATGATCTGTGACTATTTTCAGATTCCTTATGAAAGATTTGCACGTTACAAGCCATGTCCACACTGCTGTGTGCTCTTCCACAGCCTGTAAAGTTCATGCTCTGCTTCAGCTGCCATTTAGCTGATCTCGAAGGATCATTTTCCAGGCTGTGACATGACTCACGTATGGTTTCTCTTTCCTTTGCCTGACCCAATTCCTCAAGCTTAGTGTTTGTTATTCATTTCCTCTGATGATGTCTGCACTGTGTATTTAGAGAAGAATATGACTGTCTCTTCTCTGTCTACATGTGAAGGCATTCTCCTTCTGCAAGGATTTTGTGAGGAGCAACCTTCTGCTTACAGGGGACATCATCTCTTCCCGCACTTTGCACAGAGTAAATAGACTGGTGTCCAAGTGCTGTCCTGCAGCTCCAGCATCAAAAACCACCACATTTGCAGGCAGATCAAACCACTGACTGTCATGACTTGGAGAGTTAAGCTGCAGCTGTAAGAAGATCACAACAGGGCTTGCCTGATGTCTTATTCACTATTAAACTACAGAGCTCCCTTTCTAACATTCTGTTTCTGAGCCTGTTTACCCAGGGATTTGTTGGTTTATCTGCACTGTGAGTCACTACCCTCTGTTTGGAGATGTGTGATGCTGCCCCGCAGCATCCTTGGAGCTGGGCATGGTGAGCTGCACGGGGATTATGGGGTGCCTCAAGACTGCACCAGCAGCTGGTGGCACTGAGTTGTTTAATGCTTTTTTAATGCAAATGTTCACAAAACTGCTTAACTTCAGATCGGAAACTGCGCACGTGATATCTGTCCATATTTGCATATGTCCAGAAGCAGGGGTGGCCTGGACTGCTGCCACATGAACTTACAAAATTAAATTGTCCTTTCATAAGCTAAACTGAAAGCTGGAACCATGATTTCAGTGTCATCAGTTTGTCTAATTGATGTCCCTAATGGGCAGCATTTTGGGGGGATTCACTCTCGCTGTTCTGCCACGTTTGAAAGTCAAACCAGGAGTACGAGCATGGAGAAAAATGGGTGTGCGGTGTGTAAATGAAGCATCTCTAGGTCAGAAATTGCCCATGGAAACCCATGGACACTGTTATTTGCAGTGTATGTAAAAGTAAATCACAGCAAACAAACTGCCTAGATCAGTACTGGAGAATGCACAGGTGGTTTCTCTGCTGAAATCAGTGGGTGGGCTCACAGGTAAATTACAGGCACTGTGAGTAGCAGGGTTACAGAGATAAGTGGATTGTTTGTAGAAAGTACATGTTGGACCTACTCAATTTCTTGCAACTGAAATGAGAGATACCCATTTTCATATGTAAAGATCTGACATTCAAGCATAAATTAATCTCCTAGCCACTGCCACCAAAGTTACCTGAGTTATTGGGCAGCACCACGAGCTCAGCTGCAGTTGTATGTTCTCAGGCCTTTGGAGAACAAGACTTGTCACTCATCCTGCTGGGAGCAAACCCAAGGGGTTTGGGGCTGGTTCTGCACCACAAGTCGGGAGCAGAGGCTAATTATATCAAAGAGTTCACAAACAAATGTGTCAAAAAGCAGGAAATAAGAATACTTGGGGCATACTGTCTGGTGATTTAAGGGCTAAAATAAGAATTTTAAAATATTTTATTGCCTGAAACGTTTCTGTGAAAGAAAACTTGAAATGCTCTTCAAATTATCTGGGATTTTTTTCTATTGACCATGTCATCAAAATTGTCACAGTCATAGAAAACACTTGAATTATGGTTAATCCGCATTTTTCCTTACCAAATGAGTCTGCCTGGGCTTTTTGACCTGGCCTGTTCAAGTCAGAGACAAGCCACTTAGCAGGGAGCTCCTGAGAAACAGTTAAAAAAATGGGATTTAATTTTCAAATCCTGTTGTTTACATGAGGTGCTGAAAAAGCAAAATTCATCTGATAAATTGTTCACAGTTAATCATTTAACAATATGAGTGGATGTACACATATATAGATTTATTTCTATGACACTGGGATGAGATTAGTTTGAAAATTAGTAGAGCTGAATTAATTTGCTTCATGTTATTGCACAGAATAAAGTCCCACTTCTTTTGGAAGCACAATTACAGTGAGTAGTTCAAGCAACTCCATCCTTTAAGTTATTGTCTGTGAGCCCTTTCATGACATGAGTGTGTATGCACCATTCATTATGTGGGGAATAACTGTGTTGGGATCAAGTAAGAGATAACTCAGTGGTGAGGGAGATAGTAGGGCAGGGTATAGTTTGGAATAAACCAAGTTGCACTGAACCACTGCAAAGCTGTCGAGGCAGGAGCCTGTGAATGCACCCTGCTTGCCCCACACAGCATATGCCACGATCTCAGCATCAACAAAGTGCTATTAATAATTTTCCTGGGATCCTGGAACACACCATTGTTCTTCATACAGAAAAGAAAAGTAAATAAAATAACTCCTATTGTAGCTATTTTAAAATGTCCAGCCTGGAATGCTGCTCTTTAAAAATACTCTGGTTTGGATTCTTCCCTCCATGTGAACTGATTCCAGCACTTTTCTAGACAATGCTTTTCAATAAAAAATCTGGTAAGGTATTACGAGTAAGCCCTCCCCTGCTGTAATGCCACCGGTAATAATTTAATTATGCAAAGGATACCTGTTTTAATTATTTCATAGCTAATGAGGCATTAATAAGTCCTTGAACATCCTGCTGGGTTGTGAACTTCCACAGTGTGTGAAGTGTGGGAGGAGGGGGGGTTCCCTCTTTTTTAGTGGTAATACATGTTTGGAAGCAGTTGTGTTTCCGACACCTGTGTCAAGAATTCTTCAGATGAGATAGGGAGGTATATTAAAAATGCACCTTACAGTCTTTAACAACAAAAATTGTCCATGGCATCATTGGTGTATTTCACACTTCTTAGTCTTTGAGGTGCATATGAAACTCTGGATGTCTGGTAGCTACAGTGGGACAAGAAAATAGCACTTTTGGCAACCTCCAACATGATTGAAACAGTCTATGTGATCACCAGAAGTCCAATCTTCTTTTATTTACTATTTTTCCTCTGTTATTTATAAAACATCGCAGCAACATAAATATCCTACATGAAAAGCTTACTGCATCCTGTTTAAAATAGTTATTTTGTTGTGTACAGGCTGTATTTCCTGGATACTTAAAACCGAGTTTGCTGGCCAGATTTTCCTCAGTGCTTATAGGAAGATTTATACTGACAAATGCAGACAAATGCACGTCTCTTAAGTGCCTGTAGTGCTTGACCCCGGACAGTAAAGTACCTTTGCTGGGGATTCCCACAGGGATGCTGCTGTATGGGACTTCTGATTGACATTGCTGAATTTTACAAAATTGAAGTATCTCCATCATGAACGGTGCAATAAAGCAGCCATGGAACTTGTGATATTAAATGGATTACCAAAGACCCTTACTGCTGGCTATGGTGCTCGCCTGCCTACCTCCTGGAAACAAGCACAAGAACATTTTTTTGCTAGGGGAAAAGAACAGAGTGTTTCCAGTGAAGTATCATAATTTGTCCCCTAAGGGTTCATTGAAGAATATTCTTTAGAGTAATTATTTTTCATTGAGATAAGAAAGCCTGTAGCATTTTAGATGTTGTGTGGGTTCTGGAAAAACCCCAGCTAGTGAACAAACTTTCTTTTCCCTTTGTGGTAAAAGCTTATTATTCACAGCAAAGAATTCAGCCTGACAAGAAGCTTAGCTCTGACTTCCATTTTAATAGCCTTCCTCCTCCTCCTGCCCTCTGCTCTCCTCCAGCAGACTTTTGTGTTTCTTGTAAAGGTTTTCATCTTACCACAAGCATAATTCCAAGATGCAATAACATTGTTCTCTTTATTGGGTTGTTTTTCGTTGTTGCTTAGCTAGTAACCCGGGCTGGCACTCCTGGTCCATACTGTGACTCACCTCGGACGAATGTCCCAATCACAGATTTCTCCCACATGGGCAGTGGCTTTCCAGCCCTGCCAGGTCAGTGTAAGGTGTGTTTTTGTCCATTGCATTCCCTCGGCTGCCAGGCTGGTATATCAGTATTTAAGCTTTCACTGATAAAGGACAAGAAGAGAAGGACACTTCTAGTGATAGAGGGACACCTAACCCTTTGGTACAGAAAGAAAGGTTGAAATGAAGGGGAAAAAAAACAAAGAAAAGATAGCTTTCATCTTACGCTTCAATGGGAGTGATCTGAACCAAGCTGAAGTGGGCAACCTGGCAGTGCCGGAACGCTGAGTATCCGAAGGGCAGGCAAGTGCCCCTGCCTTCCTGCCTGCCCACGATTCCCCTTCCATTAAAGCAGCTTTGGGCTGCCTCCATTCCTGCACAAACACAAGGCCTGGCTGTCATGTCATCCTCAGTTATGGCCGTGCGGGCAGCAGTCTGCGCTCACTAATCATCACCGGGGAGGAATGCCGGGGAGGGAGTTCTTGTGCAGTTCGCTCTCTCATGTCCTTGCTGATACAAGGTCTTCTCACATTCTGGTATTAAAAACATGACTCCCTCTTTATCACTGTCTGCAGACAGGGTACAGCTGCAGCCAGCAGCACCAGCCAGCCTGAGGTTCAAAAAATCACAGCCCTTCACTACCCCTGTTGCACATTTGTGGGTGCAGAGGAGAACCACACGAGTGGTCCCGCAGGTGGAGACGTCTCCCACACCAGAGCAGTGATGGACATCCCAGCCAGTGGGACAGGCACAGGGAAAGCCAAGGTAAAGGCGTCAAAGAAGATGCAGGTTTCTGTGATTTAATAAAAACAAGCAGAGGATGAGCTCTCTGTGGGTCACCAAAGGTGGTGAGCACCAGTGTGTCCCGTCCAGCTCATAGGGGCTTGAGACACTCAGGTCCCTGCAAGATCAGGCCCTGAAGTTAGTAAACACAGACAATAAGTCTTGGGTTTCCCCCCTCTAGTGTTTTCACTGCCAAACCCAAATTTTATGTGTAACAGATGGAGCCCGTCTGCAAAGTCAGAGTGCCTGCTCATCTCCCAGGCTTGACCTTTGCATGTAGAAAATGGCAGGGAATTCATGCTAGCTATTTTAGCAATCTCTGGCCGTTTGATTGATTTTTAAGTGCAGAAAAACATGTTTTGCATTTAAAACAGAGTTCATTAGAATCTCTGGAGTTGCTTAGCATTGCAGTGATGTGTTTAAAAAGAAAACTAAGGAGAAACTTAATAGTATTGTTGGCTTTCTGGCTTTGCCAAAGATTTCAGAAGTATGAAATTAAATAATATTTCAGCACAGAGTCAACTACAGGACCTTATTTAAATTCATTTTGCAGTAGTGGTTGTTTTATTGAGTTTTAGAGTGAAAAGAAAAACATGGGTAGCTGTTAACTTGCAGTACACTTCACCCATGTGAGAAGTTCCTGTCCTGTGGTTAATGCTTCCCCTACGTCCAACGACAGGAAGGAAAGGAATGGGGAGCAATGCCTGTCAATCCTCTACATGCAAGTGAGGAAGAGAGGGAAAAAAGGCACCCCCATGTCCTCTGCAAGGTACCAGGATGTACCCAGTGCTGCAGACTCCACATGTGATGGTTGCACAGGAAAGTCTTTTGTGGAAGTGGTGGGTGGATGAGGCTGTGCCAGGACATCTCTGCATCCAGTCAGCATCCCAAGAAGGGGCGTCTGTCCTGGGGAGAAGGTAAGATGAAAGGTGAAATCCTGTTTTATCTGCATCCCTCCCCTCCCCTTCCCTCCTCTTGAGAAGATCAAGAGGGTTTTTTCTATATGAGTCTTTGCTTTTGGCAACACTGGAGGACAACATGTAAAAATGAAGCAAGGGCTGCAGAAGGGGAAGTTTGGGGAGGGCTAGAGCTCACTTTCCAGCCCCTTCTCATACGGAAAATATTTTAAGCCCTTTTCTCAGGTGTTGCCTGGCTTGGGACTTCTGTTTACATTTCTAATAGTAGGGAGCACTCACAGCTAGATTCAGAGTCAGTGTGAACCAGGCTTCAAACAAACACAGAATGGTGCAAAAACTCTGAAATAAACAGCCTCTTGTGAGCACAAATTGCTGCACAGTAACTGGTGATGTTTTTTTTCTTAATCTCCAAAGGAGGAAATTGTCCAAAAACTTCATAGAAACTCTTTATTTCTTTGTGTATCTAGAAGAGTGTGTCCTAGCTCACTACATAGAATTTGCTATATAAAATGAAATTCCTGTCCAAAACAGCTCTTCATGCATTCATCTTTTCAAACCTGATTCTGACTGAGTAGTTGTGTTTTGACTTTTGGGCTCAATATAGGGTTTTTAACCCCGTAATCTTTCCTCTTGGCTTCAGTTGCTGATCTCCAACCTGAATCCTATAAAATGATTTTTGGAAATGTATGCAAGCTAGTAAATTTTCCTTATCTCCCCTAGCAGTAATACTTTCAGAAAATGCTGTAGCACAGATAAGCACGTGCTGCACATGAATCTGTCCTTAGCTGACATGTGGGTTTGAAGTGTTTTCTTAGCCCCTCGGCAAGATCACTTCCAGTGTTTCCTTTGCATCTCTTTGTGCTTGCATCAGTCAAGAATTTATTGCAAAAGGTGAAATGTCTCTTCCAAAAAAGCAAACCTACAGATCTCCAATCAAATGCTACAGAGAAGTCTGTGAGTACCACGCAGATCATATAACTGAAGTGAACTAATAGCTCAAGCTCAGTGAATGCATTTTTTGATGGTTCCTGGGGTCCTTCTCGTCTGGACAGGGTTATTTCTTGTGCATTCTCCTTTCTGATGCTGTTATTGTCACAAAGGTGCAGCAGTGAGGCAGCCTGAGCACCCAAGCAATGACTGACGACACTCCTACCTCCCTCTTTCCTCCTTCGAATCAGTCCTGTCTTGTTTGTCCCGATCCTGTCCGAGCTTTACTTTCATCTTGCAGGGCGGGTGGAACAACCCTGCAAAACATTTTCAATTTTGAGAAAAATGCGGCGGTGCTCCCGCCCCTGTCCTGCGCGGCACTTCCAGCCTACATTGCGTCGCACGTGTCACCGTGTCTCCTGCGAGCTGCTGGGACATCTGAAGATGCTGTAACCCCTTGAAAAGAAGAGAAATAATAAGCACCACCTGGAACTAGAAACGTGCTAGTCGTGGCACGGCTGCTACCTGTGGGGTTAACATTTTCTGTCTGTTTTTTCATCCGCACGAGGGACAGGCTCAGAGCAGCCCTGTTTTCTTTGGCTGCCGTGCTATCGTGGAGCTGTGCTTCTCAACCGCGTTCTCCCACGATCCAGCCTTGCTCGTCTTTTGGGTCTAATGCTTTTGTTAAATGGCTTTTCACTGCTGATATTTATGTGGGGCAGAATGTGCTTAGGAGAGGCCTGCCAAGATTTATATCCTGTCATTTAAAGCATGTTATTGGAAATAATGGCATAATTGACAAAGAAAACAACTCCCTTTTGCAACAAGCCAGCCTGTCATGATGGTTAGTGCAGCGACCAGCAGCCACTGGTGAAATTTCAGCTCTTGAAAAATGACTGTTATACTTGTGATGTAGGGAAAGACTGACATGTACCTCTGTTCAGTTGGCAGAAATACGTTGGGGCATAACCAGTGCTCAGCTAGAACAGGGTGTCAGTACAGCCATTAATTCCTTAAATTATTTGATTTTGGTGATGCTTTAAGGATCTTGTCTTGATTTTGGTTTCTGAGCATGATGTTGCTAAAAATTTCAGCAGTTTTCTTGGAATTTGCAACGTGTTGAGTTCTCAAGTGAAAGCTGAAAGTTGCAAATTATTTGGGAAAACCAGCAGTAGCTTGGGGATCTGAGCTGACTAGAATCTGGCATTGGGCAAGCACTGATTGCAGTGGTTTTTCAGGCACTTTAATGTGAGCATTTGCCACACAAAATGCTGGTCAGAGAGAATGCTGTAAATTGCAGGCACCACTGCCTCTGTCTCCACCACAGTGCTCAGCAGTGTGTGGTTGCTGACTTGCTGGGCTGTTTTGTTTCCCTGTGTACTGAGACCAGTGACTGTGGGTGTCAGGAGGCTATGGCTGTGTTTGAGGGCAGAGACTTCATGCAAGCGCCTACTTTTTTTTGTGTGCGTTGATCTGGAGTAGGGAAGGTCCCTGCTGATGTGATGGCTTTGCAGTGAGCCCTTTCATCATGCCCACTGCATGAAAACCCGTGAGAATCATGTTGCAAGGCTGTGCAATAGGACACTTAACTGTATGAGTACAAGAATGACTGTCTCCTGGGTTTCCCAAGGAGAACAAGAGCTTGATTGTTTTCTTATACATTTATCTATGCCTCTGACTGAATGTCCTGTGTCAGTGCACTCCTTTTCAGAGCTGATGATAACGGCCTTCTAACCAAGACCTTGGTTTTTGTCTTTAGAGGCTCTCTCTTATTCCCTCTTGGCATTACTCAGTGCTAGCAAAGGCAGAACTCCATAATTTTTTTCAGCTCCATTGCCACCCCTGGCTGGTGTTTAGACTTTCTGGCAGCCCTACATTTCTACGGGTGCCATGTCAGAGGCAAGATGAGGTTTTGGAGGAGCTCAGCCCTGGAGCTGTTTCACATTGCGATGGCCAGAATGGAGGTTTGGAAGCCCCTGGGTGGAATCTCCTTGCTGTCACTTTAAGGCATTAAGAGCCCTGGTGTAAAGGCTTGTTGCTTGTAGAAGTGCTGGTTTATGCATCTATATCTGTCCAAGTGCACTTGTGTAGGCAAATACTGACCCACTGTGGGCCCCATCTTGCACAGTCGTTCAGAACAAATCCAAACCTAGCCCGTCGTTCCACTGGGGTGAAGTACAAACCAAAGTCCAGTCTTTGCATGGAACATCTGCTGGTAGAGTAAATACTGCAACAGCCTCCTAAATCCACACTTACTTTGCACCTATAAGTTGCATTATGAAATACGATCAATCCCATTGTATACTTCACACATTTCCTCTTGACAGTGAAGCAGTGGATGCAGGCTGGTTTCCATCCCCCTCTGGAAACACTCACGTCAAGGTTTCATTCCAGGAAAATCATTCGGGTTGTTCTGTAAATTTAACTGAGCTGATCTGTAACCTTTTGTCTAGCTGTGCCAGGGACATGTAACTCAGCTATGGGGGAGGCCTCTCCCCCCCACACACTTCAGAGCCCTCTCCAGGTTAGGTATGATCCAGGAATGCAGTTGTAATCCTCGTTTGGTTAGAGAAGACCATTTAGCTTGCTGGGTGACTTGGTAATTACTGCTCCTTTCATGGGAGAGAGATTATGGCCATGTGGTTTTCCTTTCAGATTTGGGTCTTGGTTTCCATTTACAAGTGGTTCTTGTAAACAGAGCCTCTCTGCTTCATTTTTGCTGCAAAGCTTCTTGTCATAACACTCAGGGGGCTGCTTTATCTTGCTTTCAAACCGGCCCAGGTAGCTGAGTAGGCTGACCGTAAGCTGCTCTTCCTCGGCATTCCTGTTTGCAGCAAGAGCTTCAAAGATTAGGACCAGAGGAAATGGCCTCGAGTTGCATCAGGGGAGGATTAGGTTGGATATTATGGAATTTTTTTTTCATGCAAAGGGTTGTCAAACACTAAATAAGATGCCCAGAGAAGCGGTGGGGTCACCATCCCTGGATGTGTTTAAAAAACTTGTGGATGTGGCACTCAGGGACATAGTTTAGTGGTGGGTTTGGCAGTGCTGGGTTAACAGTTAGACTCAATGATCTTGGAGGTGTTTTCCAACCTAAATGATTCCATGACTCTATAAAAAGCAGACTGTGCAGCCATGATTAACCAGCGTTCTGCTGACAGCAGTTGCAAAGAGGCTGAGATGGTCTGGTGATGGGTGATTTTGTATGAGCTTAGATAAAATGCTGGCAGGTGGCAGCATGAAAGCAGTTCTGGGCAGGACTGCTGCCATGCCTACCAACCCTCTGCAGCTGGCAGGATCTCTATGCCTGTCTGTGCCAAGGGGACAGGTAGAATTCTACCTGTGGTGCTCACCTAGAGCTCATCCTCGTGAATATGTCTGAGTCCTGTGTGAACATCCCTAATCCTCTAGTCTCCAACTCACCCCAAATATTGCAGTTTAGTGTTACATGAAAAAGTACTTGTTATCTGGCTTATTTTATTCTGCTGCTTCATCATTTCCTTTGGTTCTCTCTGGATTTTATGAAGCAAGACGCAGCACAGCAGTGCTCCTTATCTGCCTTCTCCCCACCATGCCAGGGTTTCAGCCTGTTGTCCCACCCCTCTTTCAGTGTCCTTTTTTCTTTTTCCCCCACTGAGAAGATCTTGCCTTATTTACAAGCTTCCTTTGCAGTACTGTTCCATGCTTTTGAACATGTGATGATGTGTGCAGGACATGCAGCAGCCAGGGGGTGAGGAAGGGGTACCCAGGTTCATCCCATCTCCTTGGGTATCTTTGTACAATGGCCCTTCTTGTCGGCTGGGAGTAGAACTGCTGGCTCCAAACACCTTGGTGGCAGGGGAGATGGGTCACTGCAGAAAGGGAGCAGCTCTGTGGTGTCACCCGAGCCACAGGACTGCCTCATTGCTCTCCTGCTTTTGTAAGAAATTGCCGCACATTCCTGGGTACTTTGGAAATGCTGAAGCAAAGAAAGTAGGTTATTGCCTTTCAGGGCCCTTGTGCAGTCATGCAGCAGGAGGATGCTGAGTTCCCCTGCAGATCAAAACCTGCCTTTTCAGCTCCTCCTGCATGTGTTCTCTGTCTTTCAGTGCAATAGGAAACTTAAATGTTGTCTTTTTTTTTTTAATATTATTTCCCCCAAGTCAGACCTTATTTCCTTACTTTCCTTTCTGCCTGCTGGCCGCAGGGGAAAATCCAGGCAGGCTGAGGCGGGGAAGGCAGATGGGGCCATCCAGCCTGTACTCATCTTGGTGTAGTTGCAAAGCTCTCCCTCCACATCCAAAGCACACTGGCTAACCCGGGCTCTGAAGATGTGGTGGAATTCTGGCCGTGATTCCTCATCTATTTAAACAGCCCAACTATTTGTACGCCCTGCCGAATCCAGGACAGGCAGATCTCTGGGGCACCATGTGTAATGCAGTCCAGCACCACAGTGATGGTTTTGTTTTTAACCACACTGATGATCCTATTGTGCTGTATAAGGGTTTTGGCCATCTCTATGTGCTTTCGTGTGAAATGGTGCCATTCTCTCGGCTTCCTTCTCTGAACTAGACATGCCTACATCAAAATCTGTTTGCTGAGTGAGAAGCCATTAGCATTTCCAGAAGTGATCCTCAGTGCATTACTGGCTGATGCATTTGTTCTCTCCTCCTGTGTTTCTAAGTAGCAAAGAATGTATAAGTAAATAATGATTTCTGGGGGGGAGAAATTGGTAATGGAAAAAATAACTTGAACAAGATTTGATAAAAATGAGTCAAACTCATGGGTTACAAGCATTTCCTGCAGGCCACTGGGAATTGGAAGACTGTCTTTGTAGGTCTTTGAAATCTTAGACATTTTGAAAGTGAGACAATCTCTGTGCCTGTTAGAACACATCAGACAGCAATCAAGTTGTATCTTAGCAAACAGCTCTTCTAGATAGTACAACCAGCAGAACAAAATCCAGCCTTCAGTTTACAGAAAGGCCACAACACAAATATAATTTCTTTTAACCTGCCATGGCATTGAGCATGTTACTATATTTTCAACTTGTCGATTTTGAACCCATAGAGGGATTACTGTGATGTCTTAATAAGCCATATTGACTAGGGGAGATTAACCCCTATTACTAGGAGTTGAGCTAAATCTGTGGTGAAGGCAATAAGCTGAACCAAAAATCTATGCCACTCTCAGAGCCTCTGGCTAACTCCCTAACTGGCAAAATGCTTCATCTTGCTTGAATTTAAAATAGACTCTGAGGAGGGCTGCTTATAAATCCTGTTTTCCCCTCACTGGTTGAATGATGAACTACAGCTGCTGAGTCCAGAGTCCCCGGTGTACTGGGATGAGAGGAATGAGCCAGGCAAAAGTGGGTGTGAGCCCCCAGCCCCAGCAGCTGAGCCAAAGCCAAGCTGCCATCTTTCTCTGGAGCTCTTGGATGCAGATGAGGAGGCTGTGAGCATCGGTGGGTGCTCCTGCCTGGAATCCCAGCTCACTGAGCCCAGCAGGGCCTGCCATCCTCACGGGGGTGAGACCAAAGCGAGGACAAACTGAGGTTCAAAGGTTGAACTGCAAAAAAAACCCCAAGCAATGCAGTTGCATCCCAAGGAGGGCAACAAAGATGGTGAAGGGCCTGGAGGGGAAGACATATGAGGAGCAGCTGAGGTCACTTGCTCTGCTCAGCCTTTTCTTAAAATCAGTCACTTCCTGAAGCAGCACTGTAGTTTGGTTTCCCCCCTGCCCTCCAGTGAACTGTTTGTCACTCCAACAAAAAAGAAGAAATTCCCAGCTCGAAGTCTGAGTGTCCTTGGGGCCAGAGGAAGAGTCATGAGGTTTTCTGTAGCTCTTCAGCCTGGAAGATGCACTTGCAGATCCAACTTGGCACTTCCAGGCTGCCTGATCGGTCATGCTTAGTTTCTAATTAGCTCCTCCAGCCCTTTCTCTGGGAATCACGATAATGAACATAAAGAACTGTTTATCCTAAATGAGACTTCCCAAGGGTAGTAGCCTCCTCAGTGGCTGTAGAAATGGAAGGCAAGCCTGAGGAAACACCAGGGTGCTGTGGTTTTTGGCAGCAGTTGATAAACATTTCTTTGTGGATGGAGCAGAGCATGTAATTTACTGCCCAGCTCTAATAAGAGCAGACTTTACCATTTTGCTGTTCTTTTCCATCGCTGTCAAAATGCAACAGCTAAATTCCAGTGAGAAACTCCGCAGTTGACGTTTATGTAGGTAGCAGCATAAAACTTACTGGACTATCTGTGGAAAGTTAATTCATCATTTTTATAAGATCTCAGATGTTCTCTTAACTGCTTTATTACTCATGGAGGGGCAAAACAGTCCTGCCCTTCCTTCTGAAAAGGACAGTGGTGGTGGGATCAGGTAGCACCTAGACAGTTGTGCAGATGTGTTCAAGGGCAGGAGGCTTCTGCTGGACTCCCTGCTGGTTTTGCATTGCACAGTTAAAAACAGGTGATGAGCAAGCCATTGAGCTTGCTCCTCTAGCAAAATATCAGCCATTTTTTTCAATCCCTGGCAACATTTGCTCTAAAGATCATTCCCTGACAAGAACTGATCAAAGTGGCTACTTTACTGCAATTGCGGTGACATCCCAGTGGGCAATAAAAGTCTAATTGTCCCTGTTTTATTTCCAAAGCCATAGGACAGAGGAATATAAACTCGAAGCAGTGCCTGGGCAGAGTGATGGATACAGGCAGCTGTCCCACTGCCAGGCCCACATCGGCACACTCAAAGCTGGCTACCGTCAGGCTACCATGGTCCATGCCCAGTGGTGGGACACCATCAAGTGGTTCCTCAAAGGGGTTAAATTATGGCCCCTGATGCAGTTTTATGCACTGTACACTGGGCTAGAAAAGATCCAGATACAGAGACTGGAGTGCCCATTCCTGTGATTTTTCACCCCAGCCTGTGTTTTACATTTGTCCCCCATTAGACATCCACCATCATTCCTTGATGATGCACGGTCACTGGGTTGGCACTGAGGCAGCCCATGGTGTCGCACTGTGGTGCTCTGAACCCTGTTTTCTCTAGGGCTGCATTGTTAAAACATTCTGGCAGATGGAGTAGTAAGTTGGACATTAACTGGAAAAGTACAGGGGGTCAAGCATAATTCCTGATAGCTTCAAGGAGCACTGGAAGGGAGTTTGGTGTGTTGGAAACAATAATCAAATAAAGTTGCCATTGCACACAACAGTGACCTTGTGAACGCGCAAAGGCTTTTGGCACTCACAAATTAAGAAAAGCCAGCGTTAACCACATGCCAGCATAATTTTCCCTGGACTTCTGTGGTTCTCTGTTGTGATTCAGCATTTAATTACATGATTGTAGTCCTGGGGTGTTTTTCTAGTTCCATTTCTGGAAAGGTTTCCTGAGAGGTCCAAATGCAATGATGTTTTAGCATTGCACTCTCCCTGGCTTACGAAACAGCTGAATCCACAGGGAGGGTCAGTGGAGCTGCGCAGCTGAGGGGGCGGCTGCCCTTGTCTCCAGCTCTGCAAACAGAGTTCCCCTAAGAGCTCCCTCAAGGCTGACCCCTCTCTCAAGGAGCTTTCGGTTCACAGTGCTTGGCTGTCAAACCACAGGCACACGCCCAGCCTTCCACATAGGGTGATGCATTTGTGTGTGGGGGGGTTTGGGTTCGAGGAGGTACCTCCGCAGGGCCCCCCAACCCCAGAAGGGCTGTGGCTGGAGACTCTCAGCAGAGTGAGCAGGGAGGCAACCTCCTCCTCTTGGTTTTGGTGCAAATTTCACCATTTCATGGCCTTTGACCACATCCCATAGGAGTGAGGCTCTGAAAGAGTTTAAAAAAACTTGGATAACCCTGCTGAAAATTGTGGCATTAAAGCCCAGGTTTTCTCTACTTGCATGTCTCATTCAAGGCACTGGAGTTAAGAGTTTTACCATGCCATTGCTAGGCTGAGCTGCTCTCCAGAAGCATCCATCCCCCCAGTTGAAGACAGAGACACCTGTACTTAGACAGATGTCTGAGATGTAATTCAGCTACTTCACTGAAAATTGTGTACAGTTATAATGAGGATTGTGTATGGCTACAATAAGGAATGTGATGGCATTGATTTTCCTGCACTCACAATGTGCTAATGTGGAGATCTCTGTCCTGGTCCTTGCATATCTGCCTTCAACACCCTGTCATAGCTGTGGCTTGAAAATATATTCAGTCAAGGATTGTAGTTTTGGTCAGAGTTTGCATAAGGACTTGAAATTCTGGTCAATGACAGGCACAGTTTGGTGTCAGTCTAATGTAAGTACCAATACTCTTCTTTTGTGAAAGCTAAAGGGTAGTGTTCATTTGGTAGTAAGTCTAGGGAATTAGAATCATAGAATTATTGAAGTGGGAAGATGAAGAAATTTAAGTAAGGAGTTATTGGTTTTCTTTATGTTGAACCTAGTTTCTATTTGCAGCATTCATATTCTAGTGGTTAACATTATGGAAGTAAAAACATATTATTACCACTACCAGTACTACTTAAGAGTGTGTAAATGTCCAGAAATCCAAGTCAGAGCAAAATGTGTAATGTGACACATTTCCAAATAAAGGTATACTTTTTATTTCAAGTGGGAGGTTTTGTGCCAGAAAACACCACACGACTTCTCAGTAGAACCTTTTAGCTCTATGCTCAAGCAGGAGAGTGTGATGTTATTTTCAGGTTATGGGGCCCCCTGCACATTAGGACAATCATTACTGCTTAGCACCAGCACAGTGGATTTTGCTGGATCCTACAAAAACTTAACAGAACTGTGGATTTGTGCTACCTAATGCCATGGCATTGAATTGTTTCTCAGAGTCATTAATTGTTTCAGGATTTCCACGTTACTAAGGGCTGCACATTTTTCTTCTGCTTGCTATACATTCTACAGACCTCATCTGTAATGAAGCACTCTGCCTCACATCCTGCCTTACCTTTCACTCTGTTTTTATTGTTGCACTTTAGGAGATTCATCCACAAAGTGTCTGTGTGGGCAACAATAAAAAGCCCAGGATAAATTTATTCTGAGTTATTATCTGCAATTGTGATAGGTAATAGATACTGGATTTCTGTTAGTATTGTGATTCTTAAATAAAAACCATATGCCCAAAGTCAGCGCCTTGGAGATAAGTCAGACATCTGGCTGAGATTCTACATTTGGGAATGTAAATGATGCAGATGGTGAGATTATAATGCACACTGTGCCCATCAGGTTGTACTAGTGATGAACAAGCACTTCATTAGGTAGAAAAGACTGGAAAAAAAATTCAAACTGAGATGAAATTTCTTGAGGAATGTTCACGGTATTAATTTCAGTTTGCTGCTTGCACTCATGCATTTGGGGGAGTCTGCTTTACACCACATGCCAAACCTTTATTCCAAATATATTAGAGTGTGCCAGTTATAATATAGTGCTTTCAAACAACTGAGCAGAATCAGATTGATATCTCAGGCTGTAAAAATGTTGGGTTTTCTTCATTGGAGTGTCTTGGGAATAAAAGCAAACTTGTGAACTGAGTAGGAAAGAAAACAACTAGTTTCTTTTATTCTGCATAAAATACTACCTCCACAAAAATGTTGTGGTGTGAACTGTGGAGTGGGCTCAAAGACGATGCACAAGTCCTACAGGCAGATGAATTGGTGGTAATGTAGAAGCAGTACAAATTAACACAAAATATATGTTCTGAGAGGAACAGAAACACAAAATGCATATTCTCAAGTATGAATCTTGCAATGCTAATCTTGGTTTCGCTGATATTTATTTAGCCTCAGATCTAAATTTAGCATTGTCTCTACAAGCTAACACAGACAGATGCCTTGGGAATACAATGCAATACCACTTTTCGGAGACAACATGCACTTTCCAGGGAGCACTAAAATTAACTTGTGGAGCACCCAAGTGACTATCACCCACAGCCACATCAGTCATGATAAGCTAGTCAGAAAAAATAAATTACTCCCTTATCTTCTAGACTTCCTTAACAGTTACTCTGTATTTTACTTATTTAAGTGCAACATCAACCTGAAAATTTCTGGAAGTTTAGCAACAACATGTATTACAGGAGGACAAGTTAGCAGGAAGAAATTACCCAAACTTTCCTCAGGGGATTGCTTAAGATGGAGGTGATGACTCGTGCCCGTGGCCATGGTGGTGGTTTGTCCTGGTCAGTGGAGCAGTGTAGCATTTGCCTTTGCTTGTCGACACTTCCCACAGGTGATGTGGCCCTGTCCTGCTGCTAACTGAGGCCACAGCTGTAACTTCCCTGCTACAAAAAGCTCTTAGTACTGTCACTCATTTTACTTGGAAATCAGATTTTAAGAGCCCAAGAGACATCACATTCCATTAGCACTTCTCCCCTAATTAATCTCAGAGGAAGAGGCTATTAAAACAACAGCAGGTGACCAGAGGATGTTGCTGTGGCCAAGGCAGGTGAGACTGTCAGGCAGTCCCTTGTAGTGCACCTTCAATATTCACTTCCTGTGTACCTGCAGCAGCCTGTTGTCTCTTCCCCTTGCACTGAAGGCAAGAGGTCTTTCTTTCCTTTTCAAGCGATCCCTCATGCTTCCCCAGCATGAGATGATGCTCCTTGTACCTGTGAGGATGTCCTGGAGGAAAACCGTGTCCTCTCAGCCATAACTGCTCTGACATGAAGAAGCTGTTTAAATACTGTATAGAGAATAAAGCACTAGCAGAGATGAAGTTGCATGTTGTAGCAGTTGCCTAACCTTCATGTTAACAACACCAAATTTGTCAGGTTTATGATGCCATTCCAGTGAGGGCTGTGCAGTCAGGTTCAGATCACCTCAGGAGGACCATCCTTCGACATATTTCCTGGATATCAACAGGCATTATGATAGCAAGATATTTAGGTCATGATACCTTAAATGTGCTAATGGTAAAGGAAGAACCAGAAACAGGGCACTGAATATTGTCAAGAAACAGCAGCCTGAGCTGCTCAGAAAGGAGGTTGCCCAGACCACCACCCAACAAAAAAGTGACATTATGAGAATAGAAATGCCAAAAGCCCATGGCAGAGAGATGGGGAGAGAGGGGTTCCCACAAGCAAATAAATACATGACCAGCAGTGAGCACATCTTAACACTGACACCCAGCAGGATGCTTGCCCTCATTTTGGGTCATGGAAATAAGGCAGACAAAGCAAAATCCAGTTGTTATAAGAAAACAAACGTTTGAAAAGGCCCTGCAGTCACAAACAAAACCATCAAATGCCACGACTGGCCTGCTGCACAGGATAGTTGTTCAGGATGATATGCAGGAAGAAGAACCCTGATGAAATGAGGCAAACTGAGGGACCTTAATTGAGAAAACCAGCCTTGGATGCAAAGAAAAATTCTATCCTGTACAGATGAGCCCTTACAAAGTACCTTCTAAGGCAGTCTGGAAAGGTGTGAAGTAATAATCCTCTGTGCATGCCTTCAAGGAGTGATGTTATCTCTAGGCAACAGCACTAACTGTTCTACCCAGCCCCCTGAGTAAACTGGTCAGTAACCCTGATTCTTTTCTCACTCTGGTCTCACAGGTTTTTTTGCTTCTGAGCCCAAAATTTTGAGGCCATTTTGTTGCTTCAAACACCAGAGTCACTCCAGTGCTTGTAGCTCTGAATTGCTGCCTGGAACTGGAACTGCTGCACCAGCTCCAGCAGAGTGATCCCTGGTTGTCATTGATTTTAGGACGGAGTGTAATAATGTGAATTTGATATATACCAGCTGGCACTAGTATCAGAAAACACAACCCCATTTCTGTTGTGAGGCACAAATAATACAGGGGTAAGTGCAGAACACTGCAAGCAACAGGCTTTCTCTGAGAAGTCATCATGCTTGAGGTTCCCCCTATACTCATCACAGGCCATCCCCACCAGCTCAGAACCACATCTTCTCCAGCCACCTGAGGATGGTAGAGTCCAGGTTTGGTTTTGTGACCTTTATTCTCAGCTCCCTGGGGCATCCCAAATGTTTTTGCTTTCAGGTCTCTGTCTCAGCAGAAAGTGTTTTCCCCACAGCAAGTCCACTTTGCCTGTGGTTCAATTCCACCTCTTTGCTCTCAGTGTTTCACAGCTGTCCAAAGCAAAATGCTTCTTTGTACTACCTCAGGCTGTCCAGGCATCATGCGTGGTAACAGACTTCATCCCTGTTTTTGGGGCAGTGGGTTAGAGGAGGGCTGGGGGTGGAGGAGAGCCTTTCTTTCAGCTGGAGTGTGGTTGCAAATATCAAGCACACAGAGTGAAAGGGGGTGTGAGTTATCTCAATAGCATTTCAACATCTCATACAAGTCGTATGTTCAACCTCAGTAGTTTATTAAGAGCTAAGACCACATTCCAGCAGCAGGGTGAGAGAGAAGAGCACCAGTCAATGCCAGCTCCATTAAATTAGGCAACAGGAAATAGGACTACGGCTGTGGTTTGATCTGTTGGGGCATAGTGTGGTTGCTCCTGCAATTAGTACTTGGCTAATGGACAATCGACATCAAGTCTCAGCTCCGACTGGATAGAAATCTGAGCCCTGTGTAGTTCACGGCATGGTGGGGAAATGGAAGGAAGTTTCTGAAAACAGCTTTGCTCCTTATTTTTAAAACTGGCCTCATGCCACCCATTTGCTTATAAATTAAAGAGCAGGATGCACTGACATGGAGAGGGCACCGCCGGTCTCGTGCACTCCGTGCTTAAACCACCGCAGCCCATTCATTGGTCTGATGGTGTTCCTGCTGCTGCCATTTTTAACAGAGGAGCTGATTGCCACATCAAAAAGCTGCTTGGTGAACTTTCCATCATCTGCTGACTGTAGTGTGAGTGGAGTAGCCTCAGCTACTGGGGCAGCTCAGACACAACTGCCATATCCCAGATACCAAGCCTTCCAGTGACACCATATAAATAACCACTCCTTCCAGTAATGCTTCCCTGCTTAGAGAATCGTTTCGGGATTCACTTCATCCACCCTACCCTGCAACAAATAACCTGCAGATGTGTGGGCTCTAAAAATAATCCTTGGCACTGGGGCCATGGTACAGCATCACTACATAATTCAACAAACTTTTGTACTGTGTTATCTTAGAAATTAATCTTTTCTGTATGCTGCAAGTGGTTCATGGAGACAAATTCCATCCTAACAAGAACTACTCTGTGTATAGAGAGTATTTTGCTATCATCTCTGTGGACAATAAACATGAGTCTGACTTGTGAGCATGTTATGTTAAGAATTATTTCTTTCCTTGTCCAATTCATTAAGTCTGTATACTTAATAAGCAATTTCAGCATTTGTAAGGTCTTCTCTGGGAACAATAAAACAGAGGAGAAAGGGAGAAAAACATCTGGATCAGTGAAACACTCTTGAAATATTATCTTTTTTAGTGTCTTTATAGAGATTTCCAGGGGCTTACGTTAAGAAGTTAATTCCATTGCTGCTATTGATGTTGAAATTATATTAAAAGAACAATTTTAACTTGGTCTTGTTGCTTAGATAGTGATCAGAGCTGGCCAACCCTTTTGTTTGAAAATACTTTAATGAAAAAATAACAATGTTTGTATTTCATTCAAGATTTAGTACTTCTTTTTTTCACTTTTTCTCCTTTTAAACTTTTATTGTGAAAATGAAGAGGAGGGGAGAGAAAACAGTGGGAGAGGACCAAAGCTGTAATTTAACAAATAACTTTTTTTTTTAATTGTTTGTTTGTTTATTTCCAATTACTTTAATATTTTTAGAGAATATCTGCTAGTGTTACTTTTTGATTCGGTTATGTACAGTTTTGTACACTTACCAAAAAACTCAGGGGCTGAAGTACATTGTATTCAACTGGAGCCCAAGGGATCTGTGCTTGCTCAGTCTGGAGAAGAGGGCGCTAAGGGGCAAATTTAATTGGTGCCTCGCACTACCTAATGGGGAGTTACAGAGAAGACATGGGGGTTATAGAGAAGACAAAGCCAGACCTTCATCAGAAATTCACTGTGAAATGACATAAGACAAGAGCCAGGGGTTGCTGCACAGATATTTTAAGTAGATATAAAGGGGGAAATGAACAGTGAAATGGTTAAGCACTTGGAAGAGGGTCCCAGAGAAGTGAGGCAATCTCCATCCCTGAAGACATTCAACACTCCTCTGGGCAAATCTCTGAGCAGTTAGCACTGCTGTCAGGTGCACTTGGATCACAGGCTTTCCAAAGGTTCCATGCAACCCAAATTATGCTGCAAGTCTGTTTTTTCTAAAAATATAGGGTTATTTTCCTCAGATTTGTTTCTGCTGCTTGGCTCAAACCTTGCCCTGAAAAATTCGCTCAGCTATGCTGAAACAGGGTCATGTCCCGGTGACTCTAAGCCAGTTCTGGAAGGATAAAAATCCTTAGGCATAAGTAGCTGTTAAGCACCCTTATGTGATTCGTAATGTATAAAATTAGATTGCTATGCTTGTTGCACAAAGTGTGCTCTGAAGACAGGAGCCATCACGTACCCCTTGTTTGTAGATGGTATAGAGAGTGAACATTGTGATTGTCACATTGTCCCAGTAATCAGGGACAATTCACACAAACCTCCATGCCCTGTGTGCCTCTTGTCCTTTCACTATGAGTTTTCCACAGAGAGGCAGATTATCCAAATGCAGACATCTACCTCATGCTGTCAGTTTCCAGCTCAGTGGTGGAAATCAAGATGTCACCTGGACATTATGTGCACCCAGTGTAGAGAGTGAGGTGCTCAAAGACGTGTCTTTCTTCAAGTATTTTTCCATGCTATATGACTTCCTTAAAAACTGATGGTTTTGTGTTTGGTTCTCCCAACATCTAAACTATTAAAATTGGAAGTGTTAGCCTGACTAGACTTATTTATTTGCTTTTTTCCTGGAGTGGAATTTCAAAAACCATCACAAATTAAAATATCTGTTAAATTTCTGGATTAAATATCTGTGTCTGTGCCTGGCATGTAGATGAATGCTTTAAGATAGAGATGGATGTCGTGCCCATGGGGGAAGTACAGGAGCAGTGGTATATGTCAAATTCCGAATCCATCAAAACCAGGAAGAGTTTTGCAACAGTTTCCAATGACAAAAGTCATCCAGACTTGATTAAGTTTATTGTCAGAAGGGATTTTCTGGAATGATTCTTTCAAGAAGTCCAATTGTAGCACATCCTCAGAGCCGAGCATGTCCTCACCCACCATCTTAAGTCTCGATCAGAGCCTGTTCCCAGCCTAACACATGTTCCTGGCAAAGCTGCCAGAGATTGCAGCGGAACCAGGATCAGGCCCTTTAATGTCAGCTCTTCAGTAAGTAAACATGGATGGAGTGAATAGCTTCCCTGAAGGTTAATTGGGATTTATGTCCTATTTGGAAATCTAGCTTTAGAGATCTGACTGCCTGGCATAGTTTCTGTGATGTGTTTTTCCGTGCGTGGTTGTGCAGAAGACGCTTGCCTTTTGTTGTTTATCGAAAGGAGTTTGTTAGACATTGCTTATGCAGCATCTTTGTGATCTTGTTGATGAAAGATGCTCTATAAACAGGGCTGGATTGGACTGGATTCAGTAAGTCTGGGGGCTTGCCAGCAATTTATTGCTATTTGACTCCAGTGACCAAGGACCAGCACAGCAGTCAGCCCGTGAGCGCAGCTCCTCGCAGCCCTGCTCTGGCTCTGCCTTCCCTCCTGAAATGGAATTTATTACTCTCTATCTCACATGGATATTTGGTAGGAAATTGGAGCTACAAAATGAAGAGTCATGGAAGTTTAAAAAAAATCCAAGAGACAGGACAGATGTGCTGTGATTAGTCCTGTACTCTGGCTCACCTTGGGTTCGATATATAATTGAATGTGTGCCATGAGCAAAACATACTACTTACAGACTTAGAAGGAAATTTGGCTTGCAGTCCTCTAATTGGAAGTCAGAGGTGGTGGAAAAAAAGACTTTCGCTCACTTTTTGTACTTTAAATCTCAAAGCAGTGAGTTATTTTAAAGCATAAGCTCAGCCTTGAATCATTTAAATTGAGATTTAGAAGACAACTTTTTCTTAGAAATGACAATATATTTATGAGGATGCATCATATTTTGCCAGTTCATTAGATTTTATATTAAATACAAGCTATGCTATCTTTGTATAAAATTCATTTTTTTCTTCCCCTCAAATTTCACACCTGTCAAACATTGATTTGATTCTGCAAAATCCATACCAACTTCACCTGTGAAACTAAACAAAATAGCTTTCTTGGTACAATGCCAGAAAATAAAAGAAATTTATAAGAAAAGATAGCAAGACAAGGCTGACAGTATGTATATAAAGCTGAGTCTAAGCAGATGAAAACAGTCAAAAGCCTTTTATTTAATCATTCTGGTATTTTTGACATGTTGTCTACTGACAAACCACATGAACATTCCCTTATGTTAAGAAAAAAAAAACCCCAAAAAACCAAAAAAAAAATCCCAAACCAAAAAACCTAATCAAACAAAACAGCAAAAAAAACCACAACAAAACAAAACAAAAAAAAGCCAATGAAATAAAATTCCAGGAAAGATGGGAAGAAAGTACAGTCCAGCACTGAAGGAATCACATATGTGATTTTGAGGATGATGTTCACATGCTTGTAAAATATCCAACAAATGGCTTTTCCAGTAGCAACAGGGGTCATTACCTTTTTGAAGTTGTCTAATGTTTTCCTTCTGAGAGTTTCCTTTTTTGCTTAGAGGATATCCACTGGTAGACCTTTATTTAGTCACTTTGGGACTTTGGTATGCTAACCGAGATACAAGCACTGATGGTTACCAGTGCAGCCAGTTGGTCTGTGCTACAGAAAAAAGATGCTGATTATTCTGTGGTTAGTCAGTGTGTTTGCAGCCCCGAGGCTCTGGGTGGGCCAGGGACTGACAGGGCCAATATTGGTGCTGGTCCTGCCACACAGTGTCATGGCTTCCCTGAAAACGTGAAGCCCTAGTCCATGTGGTTCATTCGGAAATCCGAATATGACCTTTTAATTTCACTTCACATTGGAAAGGAGGATAACAGGAAATGTTTCTAGAAGTCTTTACTCTGCCAAAAAGAGAGACAGTAAGCTGAGGTTTGGTTGCCACTTCTTTCTGCAGTGAGCAGAGGCTATGAGAAAATTTTCTGATGTGGCTGCAAGGTTTTCACACCAACCCTTCCGTCTGCATCCCAAAGCCCTAAAATAGTCAAAAGCAATGGTCTCCTGGGACTGCTGACCTGCTGACACAGGGGGATGTGTTGGGGGAGCAGTCTTCCTGCCCAGATGTTGGTTGAAACCTCTACTGAACACCACCCTGCATCTAATTTACTTAAACAGAACCACAAACCCCGTCATGGAGACGTGCCCTGCACTGTGTCCATGGAGAACAGAGGCCTGGCCTTCTACAAAAAAGAACAGACTTTTTTTTGGTCACTAAATTTGCCGGACCTGTGAAGTTTTGCTCCTTGTGCATCTTTCAGTTTTGTGCAGGTCAGTACCTCCAAGCCCCACCGATATGCACACAGGGTGGAGGGTTTCTTCCACCTCTCAAAGTATTTTTATTCTCTTTTACAGAATAATGAGCCCCAAACATTCACAAATACTGTGCTCTGCAGGGGCTACAAACCATCATATTGGTTTGGAAGTTCTCTTGTGAGAAGAAGGAACCTCAGTTTATGCTCCAGCACCATAAAACTCCCTTTTGACCATAAAAAAATGACATGAAACAGCACTTGGAGGACAGGAGGAGTCAGTTAGCAGTGAGGAGCAGCCAAGAAGCGTGTCTGAAAGCTTTCAAGAGCATCCGTCAGGGTCTCCCAGGGTGAGTGCTGGCACAGTTCCCTAGAGTCAAGAGAGGTATGTGGCTTTTGCCAGGAGAGGATCTGGTCCCTGGCTTACATTCAAGGAAGAGGAGCCCAGGAACTGTGAATCTTATCAAAACCTTCCCATTAGCAATGACTGGAATGTGATTTCATTTCTGGTATCTGTCTTAGTAGTCGGAGTTGAGCAAAAGAGCAGATAGCAGGGCTTTTCTTTTTTTTTTCCCTAAAAAAAGAAAACCATCATATGTGGGTAAAATTATTTGACTTAAGTAGCTAACAAAAACCAAAGCTTAGATTCTGGCAACTCGTTAATCACTCAAAAATTTTACTTCCACAAAAATCAGCCAATAAGTTGTAGCAATTTGCTCTCAGAAGTCTGAATTCCACATTTGGGTTGTCTTCATGGTTTTTCAGGCAAATCCTGCTCTATTCAGTCGGTTGAGAGAAATAAAATAGCACACAGATACACACAGCAGTTGTAGGTGCTGCAGCATAAGAAGATGTCACTGTACTTTGGTTACTTGCTCTCAGCTGGGACAGTGATGGAAGGGCTCGGGCTGGCCTTGGACCTTGTGTTGCACCAAATGTGAACATAAATCGTTTCTTTACAAAACTGTGAAAAAGGACTAAGTCTGGAAATCATGGCAAAGTGTATGCTGAGCAAGTGTCTGCAGGGAGGCCATCCCCTCTTACTCAAGATTTTGGTATGTGTCCCACGGAAAGGCAAACAAAAATAAAGTGCATTGCTTCAGTTTTACACCATGTTGACACAAATCTTCTCTCCGTGTAAATCATGGTGAAACTGTGCACAGCTACCAAGCTGCTTCCTTAAAACACTGGCACTGCAGATGGGCTTTGCCTGTGCATGCTTTGGCAGACAAACCTGTACCTCAATTGAATTTTATATAGGATATGATAAAAATAAGACTTTGGGGTTTTGGGGTTTTTTGTTGGTTTGGGGTTTTTTTAGGTTTCTTTTTTAATGTACCTTATTGGTTTGCATTTATAGCTGTCTAATTATTTTTTATAAGTTAATTGCTGTATTTTATATTTGCATTTTTGCTACACTGTGTACTTTTTAAAGCTGGTGTGATCAAAAAAAGAAACACTGGGCAGACATGATAAGGAGGGGCTCTAACAAAGACCCCTTTGTGGAATTAAAAACACCATGCCATGGCCTTTGCTGACTCAGGTCTTCAAAACACAGCACAAGTTCTTCTGAGTTCATGTTATGACATAGGCTGAAGAACTCTGGTATAAAAAAAAATGTACTCAATAGGAAATTGCTTTTTTATTAGAGACATTTTCTTGAGCATATTATCATTACTTTCTACCAGCACCGACTTGGGAGAAAACAGTGTCGACATATTTAAACTTACATAAAATCTTAAGCATCTTTTATGCCCCCTAAACTGTGACTGATCTGACATTCGTTGGCCAGGAAAAGCATTTCAGAGAGGAGGGATTTGACTTGCCTGACCACCTGTGGATTTGCTGCACCAGTAAAGCGACCTCAGGCCTCAGCTGAGCTCTAGAAACTGTCCTTGTGTGCGCCCCTAGCCTCAGTGAATGGGAGGTAAAGTGCCTCTGCTTGAACTACTTCTGTCTAGGAGGAGCCAGCCTGGAGGCTGACTGTCTGTCAGCATTGTAGGGATAAAATAAGAGCAATATTTTATCCTAAGAACTCACTTTCTGACTCAGCATAGAGATTTCTGTGTCTGCTTTGCTCTCAGGAGGCAAATATTTCCTAGAGCAGACTCATCACTTTCTACTTTTGACATCTTTACCAAGAGTTTTGTTACCATATTAAGTTTTGTCTGAAATGGGTTTAAAACTTTTCTCTTTCCTCTTCCCTTTGCATTTCCCCTTTGCCTTCCCCTTTTCAGTCACTGAAAGATCATCACGTGTCTTTTTCAAAGTAACTCGTGACAGAGTTTTAGAGTTACCTCTTTGCTGGTGTTATCCAAAACCTTAATAATGCACTGAGCAGCTGATGTTACAGCCCAAGTCACTGCCATGTTACTGCAGACAGATGCAGGTTAATTATCACTTTAAAATGTTTATCCTCTTATTGTCTGCATTTCAGAAGCATTTCAGCAGCTGTAGGAGCCTGAGTGACTCCCTTCCCTCTCACCCAGAGTATTCCCTGGTCAGTCTCTCCAGGACGGCTGCGGTGTCCCGTGCAGAGCAGGAGGTGGGCCGGGGGTGATGGCAGCTCTGCACCAGGTGGAAACAATTATGGGAAAAAAACATGGTCTGTGCTGGATGAGTTACTGCTGATAGCTGCCTGATAAGCTAACTTAATAAAGTGGTGGCTTAATTAAGCTGCATTCCTTGCATCTTGCCTTTCGCTCTGCCTGTCTGAGGCGATGCTATCGAGCAGCTACTGCTCTGCAGGGTGGGGAGGGGTGTTGTGCTGGTGCACTCTGTGTGTTGGGCACTCTGGGGGACCAGCGGGTGATGGGACATGGGGGAGCTCCTGTAAAGGTCAGCTCCCCTCTCAGTTTGCAAGGTGATGGGCCACAAAAGCCTGCAACAAAGGCAGATCTGCAGCTTATCTAGTCGCACGTGTGTTTGTTGGTATCAAACGTTTGACCCTAAATCCCATCTTCTGGCATTCGGTGATCCAGGAGTATCTCAGCCTCCAGAGCAGAGGGGAGTAGCTGAACATCTCCCTGCATTTCCTGCAACTTTTTTTGTCAGAAAAAAAAACAAGGGTGACTTTGCTTTGAGCGAATCCCTATTCCTATGGATTTTCATACAGGCAACACAAAAGCTAGACATTGCAGGGGTCAAAATTGTGATGCCCAAAACCCCGTGAATTTGGGCTTGTGCATATTCCTGAGTGAAGATTGCATGAGAATCAGGAGCTGGTATATTTTTAATTGCCGAAGTACCTCATTAAAAGCTGTAACAGATATGTCTGCCAGAAGTTTCTTCTTTTGTAAGCCAGATTTGAGGTTAATAAATCAACTTAATTTCCCCATAGATCCAGATTTTATTGGAGGAGCTTCTTACGCAGCCCTGTGTTTGTGTTTCATGCATGCTCACGTGTACAGCTGCATAGCAACCACCTTGCTGAAAGTTATTCAGTAGCTAAAATTATCAGGAACCCCCTCTTACCTCTCATTATGTACAACAAGATTGCTGCTGTGCAACGTTGATTAGACATGTCAACCTGGACCTAGATGCCTGAAAATGAGTGCTGCTATTAAAATGCCTTTGCTAATGCTCATATGTCCATCATTTTGACCGATTTCTCTTTAAGAATTTAGAAAGCCAAAGCATGCAGGAATCCCAGGGTTGCAATGTAGTGTTCAGAGAAATAGGTATTGTCGTATTGTATTTCCTGTGCATTAACCCTAAAGTAGCAGTTTCCCTGGCAAAACTGTGCTGATGGCTCAAGCTTGCTGTCGAGTACTAATGCAGAGATCTGTAATCTTCAGCTGGGAACAAATTAACATGGGAAATTGGTTTCTGGAGTGTGGTCCTGAAAGCAGAGCATCCCTCCTCTAAACCACTCCCTTCAGTGACATTTAAAATTTCCATGGTGCAGAAAGATCTTTAAGTTGTAGAGAAAATATTTTCAACTCTCCTTACCAGTAAACTGGGAAAAGTCAACAAAAAATTGAGAGGGAGACTGAAAGCAAGGAAATGGTTTCTCAAAAACATCTTATCCCCCTGTGGAACTCATCGCTGCAAGAAGCCATTGAAGAGAGGGATTTCAGCAAGGACTTGGATATCTGCCAGTTGAGCATGATTTTCTGGTTGTTTTAAGTGGATCAATCCTGGACAAGGCTATGGAAGGCTGTTTGTGCTTTGGGGCAGTATCAGGGTACCAGAGCGGTGTCTAGTGGCTGTAACTTGGCATGTGGTCAGTTCTCAATGTGCGGCTGTTTGACCAAGGTTTGATTGAGGCAAGTGGTTTGGCTTTCAGGAGGATAAAGCCTCAGTTTATCCACAAGAAAGCCAACAAGCCCAGCCAAAAGCCACTGCTGTACAGGTTGAGAGGAAAGAGGCAGCTCCTGCAAGGTTCCCAGCAGGTGAGCCCTCACCCAGGAGCAGGCTCTATGGCTGCAGTTGCCATGTGCTGCCACAAGCCACTCCCAGTGTGGGAGTCCTAAGGGTCCTAAGCCTGAAAATCTTCCATGGAGAAGGGTAGACATGATGGAAGCTGCTGCTCCCTATTTCTGGTTCCTTCTGGCTGGCACAACCCCACAGGTCAGCATCTCATGCCAGGGATGTTCTCCTTTCTTATCTTCCAGCCCTCTCAAGTCAGGCTGTATCTTCCTCCGAAGAGCAGCTACAGGCAAACTTTTATCAGCCTCACTTCTTCTGCAGACAGGAGGAGATGGATGTGCACTTGGAAAGCCATCAGCATGGCTTGCAGCATATGAACAGCCTCCCCAATGCACCTTTGAACTCATTCCTTCTGCGTTTGTTTGTCTTGCAGATAAAACTTCTCAGCAGTGTTTGGAGAGAAGTCTAATGAGGGACCACTGTTTGCATAACAAAGCAAGGCTTCCTCTTCAGATGTTCAACCTTCATTAAGCATAATTTATATTCCAGCTAATCTTGGAAGAGAGTAAAATATGGAGCCAAAGTTTGTTTTTACATAGTTTGGAGTAATGCATTGTTTGCTTTAGGAGGTCAATTGCAACTGATAGTTGATTTAAATTCAACATAATGATGATTTGTGATGGCTGCATGTTTTCTAGGGGAGTGTTGTGACATTGACTGACATGGCTTTAGCACTCTTCTGCATCTGTTATTGAATTAAAGGAAAAGACCAAATGGATGGTTTCCCGGTTTTGCAGATATTTCAGCACATCCACAAGGCATGAAAAACTGTGAATTTGTAAAATACAGGGGTTTTTCCCTCCTGGACTCATGTGTACTTGATATCATAGCGCACTGAGCAGCAGTTTTCTTTTGCAGCAGTCGTGCTGGTCACCAACATGGGACCTTTTGAAGGTCACCAGGTTCCTGCAGCAAGAAACTCTCAGGGTGATAAGGAACAGACCCATTTATAGAGTCTCCAGTGCACTGCTGTGAGTCCTGGTGACTTAATGTGTTTTCCTGAATAGAAGGCAAACCAGCAGGTATAGCTGGATGCCTACATGTCATTACAGGCCAGTGTGTCAGAAACAATAATTTCTCAGCCCTCAGACTTTTTTCGTATTATAGGCACATAAAAAGTATCCAATCCTATTGACGCTTCACTTCAGTTTTGTCCCCCAGCCAATATAAGATACCAGTTGAAATACCCCATATATTTCACTTACCACTTCCAGGTTTGTTGAAAGATGAGAAATGACTGATAACATTTATCCTCTGTGTACTCCTCACTGAGACTTACCCCTTTCTGCAAGTTTACATTGTGATGATGGATGTTTGAAAACACTCTTCACTGTAGCGTGAAAATGATGACCTGTGTTGTGTATATGGACAGCATAGAGGTGTGCTGCATCCTGTCAACACAAGAGAGCAGGGTTTTTGGAAACCACTTGGGATGTTGGGGAGGTTGATGTTGGGTGGCTGAGGTGGCTGAACATGGTGCCATTTAAGTGCCTCATGGACCAAGTGGTGCGTTTCCATGCTGCATCCTTTAAAGCTGAGATACCTCCAACTACAGTGCTCAGGATCCTCATCTTGTTTGGTTCATCAGATCCATGATCTATCTATGACCTTTTTAAAGGCAGCACCAACCTTTAGAGAATATATTTATTTATTCATTTATTTATTTTATTGTTTTTCAGGAAAAAATGCTGTAAGGGTTATAAGTTTGTTCTTGGACAGTGCATCCCTGAAGGTATGTGATTTCACTGTTCTTACCCGTTATGTCCCCATGCATTTCTCTTTCCCCATTTATCCTGTTTTCCACATTGCCAGTTTGGAAGAGCAACCTGATATAACTGCAGGCTCAGCTGTATCTCATGTGTCCGTGTAGGGGGGGAACTGTTTCCAAGAAATTGTTGGGAAAATAAAAAGATCAGCAACTTCCAAAAGTCTTGCTTAGTATGCCAAGGCCTCATCCTTCCCTAAGTACACGTGGCTACACGGATCTTATGCCATGACCTGCTGCAAACAGGGGGACATGTTCTGCCCTTGGCTAGGTAGGCAGGAGTGCTCTGTGCACCCAGAAGCACATGTTTCGTGGTTTTTCCCATTTATCCCTTGGATCTGGTACAGCTGATTTGGCTTGTTGGTGCACAGGGAGGGGGTGACTTGGTGAGTTAGTCTTGCCCTTTAGTTACCTATTTCCCAAAGACATCTGAGAGGGGAGAGCATCAACAAATAGAGTCTCTCTTCTGCCACCTCTCCTGGTCATGGGCATGGCTTCCTTGTCAACAGGGGCTGAGGAAGATGTAGATTTAATCAGGGTGGTTCACGCAGTAGTAAAAAGGGAACTGACTTGAATGAAATTGGCTATGAAGTTGTAGAAGTAGAGGAACAGCCAGGCAGGAGCAAATGTCCAGAAACAACAAGCCAATAAACCTTTTCTTCTCCAAAAAGCAGGTTAAAAAGCTAGTTTAAGGCAACACAACCTTCTATTTGATGATATAAGAAAAGCCTTGAGTTGGCCTGAGAATTTTCCCAGTTTGGAATGGTAATGTTTTGGGGGAAAAAAAAAAGTGACAAATGAACATGGAGAGAGTTGTCTGTTTTTTGAGTTACAGTCTCCAGCCAATAGGGATTATAATCCAAACTCTAATCCTGCTGTTTTGGTTTTTTTGGGGTTTTTTCCATTGAGTTTTTTTGGAGGGGAGTGGTTTTGGGGGGTTTCGTGTGTTTGTTTGTTTTTTGTAAATTTGTGTCTTCTTTGCTGCTGGGTGGAAACACTAAAGCATTCATTGCAAAAAAAAAACAAACAACAAAAAAAAAAACAAAGCCAGCAAACAAACAAACAAACAAACAAAATCACCCCCAAACACAAACAAAAACTAAAGCAAGCAAGCAAACAAATAAAAAAGCAACAACGAAAAAAGGAACACACCACCCTCCCCCCCTCAGTCTTCTCAAAACAAGAATTCTGTATTTGCTGCTTCCCTGCAAAGAAACAGCTCACGGGGCCAGTCTGAGCCCTGAGAAACCGGGTATAGTGTGTGTGAAATCAATGCTCACACCAAGTTCCCTGTCCTATGGTTTTGCAGTGAGTTTTGTCTCACTGTGTGTGGCAAGAAGTGACAGCTCCAGTGGGAAACTGACACTTGGAGAAGGTGGTTGTGTGTGTTGGAGGCAGAAGTCCGAAATCCTTTCAGAGTGGAGAAAAGCCAGGACTCTACAGTCTGGCCTCCCATTTTCCTATGGATTTAACAATTTTATAGACTGGTTATTCACTAAATATAATGGATACAGCAGGAGAAGTAATAGGAGCAAAAATAAAATGTGAGCCATGGCAATATATTATTTTGGCTTCTGATTTTCATCTCTTGAGATTTTAGGTGATTATGAAAGCAGCTTTTATTATGTACCCACTGACTTCACTTAATCCTGTTATTAACTGCATCTCAGTAACCTGAGAGTTTCTGCTACTAATTCAGTTTCTCTGCTGGCTGTGGCTTCCCTCCCTTTGTTTCTTCATTGCCCCTTTTCCAGCTCCATCTGTATTTTGCCTTGAACTTCGGAGGCCGCAGCAGTTGCTGAAACATCCGAGACAATCTCAGGCCATTGGAATAGGGACGAGAAACATGATTCACTGAAGTATTCGTTTCACTTACTCTGTTACAAGACATCACTTGGCTCTTCACACATTGTTTTGGCATAATCTTGACAGAGTAGCTGTATGAAATTCATATCTCGACACAGGCACATAAATGCATTACAGATGTGAGTTTATTAGAGCGCATCTTCACCTTTTAATCCAGTACTGGCACATCTTAACTGTGAGAAATATTTCCATCCCTGTCTTCTCCATGATTTAGCTGTGGCTGCAGGGAGGAGGGTCAGCAAAGGGAGAGACCCTCCCTTGTCCACCCGTTTACAGCTGCTGTGGAAAAACACCAATCTCCTTCTAGGACAGCTGTTATTTAAACAGACTGTTTCCCAAAGGGTTGTGTCTTTGTCCATGTGCATTATTGGTTTCTATCCTGTTATTTCTCATCTGCCCTTGAACAGAAATCAGTGTAGTCCAGTATAAGTCCACGCCCCCATGTTCTGCATTTCATTTGTTTTGTACTCACCTTCTTGTTCTGGCTTTCAGCTGCAGGAGCAGGAAGCAATGATCCTCAGGAAAAACATCCAGTGGAGTTTCCTCTGTGTGTCTGATTCTCTTTTTAGCATCTCTTCCTCCTCCATCTGATCAGAAAAGGTCAAAACCCACTTTTTCTCCTGTATGATCTCCTTCTTCTTTGCTTTGGAGACTCACAGCTCCAACCAAATCCTGTCTCATGTGCTCTTTCATGGTGTGATAGAGTGAGGAAGGGACAAATGTAGTATGAGCACCCTCCCTACCACTGCTTTACCTGAGTTTCTTGGCTGTGGGGGAGCACAGAGCAAAATACTCTATTACAGGTGAGCTGCAATCAGATCTGCTCTTCCCTCAATAATGGTGTTTCGAAAATTTCCTTGGTACAACTTTCCTGTTCCCAGAAATGATTGCATTGTCATTTCTGAGGTCATTGAAATACACGTAGGGACATTTATTATTCTGCTTTCAGTTTTGCATTGGTTCTTCCTGGAACAGCCTGACCTTCACTGTGTGGTTTCGATTTGTTCTCAAACCATGTTTCTTAGGCTGGGCTGACAGACAAGGGGTTTGAACATGCATGTGCATCCTCAGTTCTGCAGAGCACACAGAGGTGGTGCAGCAGCTTTTGCCTAATTTCATCCCAGTTGCGAGGACTCTTTCTGTGCAAGTCAGGCTTCCTGGTACAAAAGCCCTGGGAGTGCACAGCTCTGCGACATGGGACCTGCCCGCAGCCGTTGTGTGATATAGGTTGACTGTGTGTGACCATCAGCAGAGGTAGTTGTACCCCCTGGACCCTTCCCCAGCTTTGTATGAAGGTAAATGAGGCAATAGTCATGATGAAGTTGTGCTGGGGTGGACATGAAAACCATATTTAAAGACCAGTTACGTGAAATATGGTGAAAGAGAAACTGATAAAAAGAACTGGCGTTGTTTAGTCTAGAGAAAAGGAGGCTGAGGGGAGACGTGATAACAGTTTTTAGGTATGTGAAAACTTGCTGCAAGGGGGGAAATAAACTGTTCTTTATGGCCAAGGAGAAGAAGACAAAAATAATGGGCCTAAGTGGCTAAAAGGGGAGTTTGGATTAGATATGAGTAAAAAGCTTTCTGCCTGCAAAGGTATTTCATCTAGGGAATAGACTACATGGTGGACCACATCAACCCCTGAGGGAAAAAAGAAACTAGGAAAAGTTTACGCGTAGCTAATCCTACTTGTGGTGGGAGATGGTCCCTTCCAGAACTGTTCTTTATGATTTTGTTAGGGCACATCTATTCATGAAAGCACAGAGAGACCAGAGCTCATTTTACCTCTGCTCTGAGAAGCTGAACATGGGACAGGCCAAATCCAGCAAATGCACCAGCAAATGCACAGGTACACTGGCTAAGGAGCAGGAATGTTCACCTCTGTGCAGGGCACACTAGCCTGTTCTCACTCTGACTTCATTTCAGTGGAAAATGGAAATCACAGCTGTGCCCAGGAAAAACACCAGCAGTGCTTTATATTTGGGACTGTTTAGTAGTGCCAAATGTAACAGGAATTTACAGCCCCAGCATCACCTAAAAAGTCCAAATTAGACCCCCAGACTGGCCAGTTTGAAGGTAAGAGCTATGTTTTCTTTCCATGGCCCTGCACTGTTTGACCTTGGTTACTGCTGGGGATCCTGGCACTGCCACTCACTTCAAGAGCTTCAAGAGCTCAAGAATTCAGACTTCAAGAGCTAAAGTCAACACAGTTGTGAAGTAAGAAGGAAAGAAAGGATGCCTGCTATTCAAAAGGTGACAAGCAGAAGGGAGGAAATGCTTGGCACCATTACAATACTCTGTTTTTGTCTATGGGGCTCTGGTGTGAAACACAGCAGCTTTTTAAATCTCATCTGGTGCTTTTCTGTACCTTGGCACACTGTCACTTTTAACCCCATTGCTACACATGTGTGCTGTGTATTTCATACAGAAAATATGGTTTTATTTGCTTTACCATCTATTAGCTCATTTTAATTGTTTGGAACAGTCATTGTACCCAGAGATGTCTGCTAGTCATTAGGGTGAGTCAATAACGAGTCTGCGTTTTAATTGTGTATATGGAAACACAGTGCATTGCTGAGAACTCGGCTGAACCACTTAGGTTTGGTTTAGATACGTTTGGTCTGGAGCATGAGGAGGGTATTTGTGCTGTGGTCTCAGCACCCAGTCACTGGAGGATCACAGCCACATGGATCCTCCGTGCAGAATGATGTTCTCTGAAACAACCACAGAAACTGCCACTTGCTTTGGTGTAAAACTTGACCGTCAGCAGCAGGGTGTGCCTGAGCTGTTTTTGAGACCAGATGCTGCTTCAGCTCTGGGCTTCTCCTGGCAGATGTTCCCCATGGCACTGCAAAGCCTTTGCACACACAGCCAGGGGCTGCCCTTCTACCCTCAACCTTGTCAACAGCACAATGCCAGGGGCCAAACCCATCCCCTGGCAGGGCAGGGATGTGGGTCAGACTCTGCTGTGCTCTGCTGTCCATTCCTCAGACTTCAGCTCTGCTGCTACATAGCAGTGAAATCAGAAACAGATTTGCCTTCCTTCGGGTTTCAAACAGGGACTTCAGTCTTTTGGGATTTCACTGACAAAGCCAGGCAGTGATTTTACCATACCCTAATCTGCACATCGCTGTTATTAAGAGTGATGATGGTTTTGTAACAATACATTCTTTGCTAGAAGGGTTATATCTGGCTTTGAACAATTACTGTATGATTTAATTAACTTTTCCTTATAATATACATTCTGCCTGGATTTGGCAATTAGCCTTGTGGTTTTTCACAGTATTCTGCATAGGAAAATGTTGCTATCTGCACTTAAAAATCTGTAGAAGAAAACAACAAAAAACGTTTTAGGTAATTTAATATTTCTGCGAAAAGAATTCTTAAATTCTGCCAACTGCAAAAGTGACCCTTGCTTAAAATCTAGCTTTAAGAAACAGTCTAACTACAGTAAAGATGTGAGAAGCAATTACAATTTTAATATAATTCTTTGCTTATGTCTCATGAATGTTTTATGTCTGTATTTTCAGTCCTTAAAAACAATGCGACTCAACTTTATATTAATTAGCAGAGAGGTGTAAAAGTGTCATTCAGCTACTGCTGCTGGAACTTTTCCTAATCGTGTTTTTCTCTCTCTAGACTATGACGTCTGTGCTGAAGCTCCCTGTGAACAGCAATGCACAGATAATTTTGGGCGAGTCTTATGCACTTGCTACCCTGGGTACCGCTATGATCGCGAGAGGCACAGGAACAGAGAGAAGCCTTATTGCCTGGGTGGGTAGAAGTGCATGTTGAGCTCATCCCTGGTTAATGATGTATCCTGCTCCCCTGAGTCTTTCAGGAACCAGTTTAAGTCTGAAATCTTTCTTACTTTTTTAACTATGTTAAGGATTGCTTAACAGAATTAAGAGATCTAGATTCCCCTGAAATTATTAGAAGGTATTACCTACAACAAAACACATATACTCAAACACTTCAAAGTGTTGGGCTGATGCAATTTTTCCTTTAATTCCTCTTGCAGGTTGTGAGCTATGTTTGTGGAATATTGAAGCATTATAATCAGGCCTAATTATGAAAACTAATCCTTCAGGTTTGATTCAGATGGCCAGTATCTAATTCAGGACTGATCATTTAGATGTGGTCCTCATGTGGCTAGTCCTGCCCTGCCCTGCCCTGTGTGGTTTGCCATGCCAGGGAGCCAAGGTTTGCAGGGTTGAGCTTTGCTTGTGAGCTTTTTGATGCAAGGAAATGGTGCAGCAGTGTTCACTGATAAAATGCCGGGTGTGCTAATAGTGCAGCTATATTTAACTACTAAAATCTCTTTATACCTCTAAAGGAAGCCTTTTATTGTATTTGAGGCCTGAAACCTCCAGCTGTAGGACATTTTTTAACTTCTGCTGCTCCCCAGATATCGATGAGTGTGCCACGAGCAACGGGACTCTGTGCTCTCAGATCTGTGTCAACACCTTGGGCAGCTACAGGTGTGAGTGTCACGAGGGCTATATCCGGGAGGAGGATGGCAAGACGTGCACCAAAGGAGATAAAGGTAGGGGCTACTGGAGGTTAAATGTCCTGGGCTTAAGGGACATCTAAAGGATTGATCTTTGATGAAGAAGAACTGCTCCCTGGAGCTGAGGGTCCAAAGCTGGGATGTAGCTGATGCTCCTGGAGAACCCGAGCTGCTCACTGGGCAGCTGAGCACTTGTGGAGCAGTCCTGCCACATGCTATGCTCCAATGCACAGTTGCATTGAGGGATGTGGAAAGAATCTTCCCCTGGAGAGGCAGAATGGCTGAACAGTGAAATTTGGCATTACATCTTCAGTTAGACCATTTCTGCTGGATACGGCTGCTAAAAGCCATATTTTGCTCCCATACCAACCTGAATTATACCTATTTTGTGGCCCAGAGCTCAGGAGACACAGGGAAAAAAAATTACCAGATGATGACCCCGACAAACCTTCATTATTTAAATAATTTCACTAACTTTAATTTGTATTTGCATGCCTACGTTTGAGATTAGTAAATGGCCCTGGATTGGGTTGTTAGTGCCCCTTGGCACTCAGAGGCTCAGAAAAGGTGTGTCTGGAAGTTCAACACATATTTCAAGCATTGCTTAAATCAGTTTCTAAATTACACTGAGTAACACTGAATTCTGCTGACCTGCAATTAGTTTGTGTGTCTCGTGACTGTGGTCAGATTTTTTTTATTTTCATTTTATTTTTTAAGAAAATAAAATGTGATGGGAAAGGGGCAGAAGTGAGGGATATCATTTCACTGTTGGTTTCGAAGTACATACATGTGCTGTGCATAAATGATTTTACAGGTTTTGACCTCATCCCAGTCATTAAATTACAGCATTGAGAGTACTGAAGATTAAATACTGATATGAAAATTTAAAAAGAAAGGAAGAAGCAAACACCCTGTGCTCTGAAAAAAAGACCCAACATCTTTTGATGAATGGTGGCTTACAATATTCATCAGTTAATGCCTGAACATGGTATCATAGAGTGCTCCAAATCCCCCTGGATGGCCAGAGCAATTTATAATTTTGATTTTCCTCTGAAAATGTGTAACTGGAGCCACTCTGGTAAATGTAATTGTTCCTGGTAATTTTCAAATGTTTCTTTTTTCCTCATAAGTGTGTGTGCATGGGTCATAAAGGAAAGAGATATAACTTCTATAATCTCCTTACAAATATTTTTTTTTACTTAATTTTTCCTCTGGGTAGTTCAAATTTCCTGATAGAGTAATGTCTAAAGCATTCAGGATAACCAACCATTCAAATATACAAGGCTGTGGAAATAATTCTAATATTTGAAAAACACCAATTTTACACTGACCGCACATGGCACATAAAAATGTCAGTTCCGGTAGTTAATCTGGAATGGAACACCCACCATCTCTTGAGACAGTTCCCAAATCATCTGTGTGAAGCAGAGAAGGATGCTTTCTGCTCAGTTACCCCGCAGTACTCAACATTAATGTTACTAATTGTCAGACCTCTGGTGAAAATGAGGGAGGAGCTGGCTATCGCTATTTCCCAGGACTTGTGTCCATAACTCATTCCAAAGGAAAGGGTTTCGTGAGGAACCAGCTGTAGTGATGCACCACCCCGTGGTAAATCCCAGCCCTGCACCGCATCTGGGCCTGAGCGACTTCCAAATGAACAGATGATTTGCTTTTCATAGTAGCCGGAACACTCCGATTTTGTTTTAATATTTAATATTGTGGGAGACAAAAACACACGCATCCCTCTCCATCTCTAACAATGTTGCATGTTTCCGGAGAGATCATACTCATGTTGTCATTGTTCCATGCCTGAAGGCTGCAATTTGGACACTTTTTTGGCTCTGTAAGTGGCTTGACTGAGAGCTCGGCGTTGGTTCGCGGACAGAAGAATAGGGAGCATTTTTCCTGCATCTGCAGTCACGTTGCATTTGACGGAGACAGTACAGCTGCCCGTGCAGAAGTAGGCAAATGAAACCATCTCAGCAGGCTGAGCCCAGATAATACAACACAGATGATCAACTCCACGCACAGAGCGCCCGCAGCAGAGCTCCCGCAGAGCTCTCCCCTGCCAGCATCTCCTTCTCTTCCAGCATCAGCAAGGCAGAGCCTCCAAGCACATGGAAAGAAAACACACCACTTCTCTGAGCGGATCTCTTAACTATAGGTGCCACTGGCTTTACCAGCATCTCACCAAGATTAAAGGACCCCTGTCAGGACAGCAACATCATGTATGAACTGGACTTCACGCTTTGGAAAGCCTTCATAAAAATGGGGAGGGTTTAAGCCTTCTCCAAAATGACTTTAGTTTCCTGGTATAGGTTTGTGCAGTGGAAACAGGCTCTGTGAGTGCCTTGCTCAGTGCATGGTAGGTGACCTCTGTTTCTGCACCATGCGTGGGTGGCTCCATCTAACAGCTTCCTGCCCCCTCTGGCCTGTCCTAGGTGGCTTCTGGCTTTATCCATGCTTTATTTTGGCTTTACTCGTAGTCTGGTCCTGATACAGGATTGGATGCGGGTAGAGTGAATGTCTGATGGATGACTCCTTCCCTGGGCAAATCATCACCTCTGTCTGGTATGAGTTAGGGGGATTCCACCTCTCTCCTGGGATGCAGCTCACGCTTGCTTATATGAGGATGTTGGACTTCTTCCTCCGACAAGTCAATCCAACCGGATTTGCAGAAATCTCACTGGTATGATATTTCCCAAACATTTGCTGATCCCCCCAGCATTCATCTCCACGGATTGTTACAGCCCTCTTTTATCTGAACTTGTCAGCCCCGTGTGCCGCATCCTTCTGGAAGATAAACTGGCTTTCATAATGAAACACAAGGCCAAATTTACCGCTTCCTAATCTGCTCATAATTCCACTGATTCTAGTGGGATTACATTAGGTTTCAAATAGCAGAGACTCTGGCAGTTTCTCCCTATGACGGTATGTTGTTTTCAGCAACATTTCTTAATACAATATGACAGAACTCATTTGGTGAGATAGCTATTAAAACAAATTTTGGTTGAGACTAGTACCAAACACAGACTTTATTGGCATTTGAAAAGGAAAAAAAAAAGCTTTTTTTCCTAACAGTTCTATTTATATATATCTGTAAATCCTACACAGGTCCAAAAATGGACATGTCAAGATACAGGGTTTTTTTTTTAAAGGAAGATGAAAAATTGGAGAGGGAGAAAGAACCCCACAAAACCGCCTTGTGGTCAAGAGAAAATTTATTTTATAGAAATGTCAATAGGTATCTGGATTAAAGCACATCAATTCCTAGTTAAGGAAAAAAAGCCCTGCATAGTGTAGATTATTTAATCTACCAGAAAAAGGTTTATGGGCAAAGAGGCTTTGGAGGGAGTCAAAGGCAAAATGAGTAGCACTATGAATACAGCGAAGAGGAAGGAAAGCAGCAAATGCTGTGTATTCAGGTATCTTCATACAAATGCTGGAGTTCTTCTGAGAGTTCTTTTTGCCAAATAGCCTTGGATTCAGTGTAGCTTGATTTGATGAAATTCTATTCTATGCTATGTAGAGTTCACTGGAAAACACCAAGTAGTACCTTCTGGCCTTAAATCTTTGAGCCATCTGAACACTGCACAGAAAGCTGTTCAGGTACCAAGTCTGTGTTTTCAGAAAGGGCTGTGAAGCTCAAACAGCAGGGTGTGCTTGCTGCCATAAATATGGTAAATAACATATGTAATCTTGGAGTGCAGCTGTGGGAACAGGTAGTTGATGAGTGGGGAAAACCTTCAAGCCTTTGCCTCCCAATCTTCTGATCAGTTCAGTACTCATATCAGTCTTAAGGCTTCTGGTCGTTCCAGCATCTTGCCCTTACAGCTCTCTCCTACCTGATTACAAGATAAAAGAAACAAATCTTTCTCTTCTAAAAGCAAGCTTACCTGATGTGTCATTACACTCAATGGACAACACACACTGAAAAACGTTCCCTAGAATTGTGCGTAGGTGGTCCATAGATAACCATCAGATTCTTCCTTATTAGACCCTGCAAACACTTAAAATCAAGTACTACATAATATCTTTAGTATTAGAAACTTCTGGATGTATTTAAAAAGATGCAGATGTTTTCAGAATCAATGCATATTTCTGAAAAGATGAAGGCCATGTAAGTCTGTGCCCAAGTGGGAAGTATAACACAATAGCTAAGCACATTGCAGTTGATCCTTTCAGAAGATTTTGAAGATTTCCTGGCTGTAATCAGGAGCACCTGAAGAGTTGTTCCATTGCTGGACGTGCCCTGAAATGTCAGACTTCAAACATGCCTGATAACCTGCCCAGGTAACATCGTACAGGGCCACACATTTTATGCAGAGCCACTTGATGCTTCTCAGCAACTGTATGTGGAAGGGAAAAAGTTCACCTGGAGTTTGCCAATATGTGTCACCCTGTGGTTTGGAAACCAGATTTCTTTTTAAGCAGACATCTGTTACAACAATGCTTGTTTGTTTGCGATGCAGAAGTGCTTGACTGTGTATGGGACTGGGAAAAGGACAAAAATAACATTTGCAATATCTCTTACAGTTTGAATCATTTAATGGATTCCTGAAAAGATCCCGTTCATGCATAGTATCAACAGATGTGACCCTTTCTCTTGCGTGGATTTAAATCCCTGTCATTAATCTCAATCCCCGTCTCTGCTCAGGCTGATTCCATGCATGGAGAATAACCCACAATGATAAAGAGCAGTTTGTGCAAAGTGAACAAAATTACCATATTGTGAGGGATTTTACTGTAATTTATGGCATATGAAAATTTGCCCTTCAGGGGACTGTAAATTGGTTCAGATCTATGGGGTTAGTCTACCCTAAACACAAAGATAAAAGAAGGGGTGTAAACTTTTCCAGGTATTAAAAAAATGAATTCTTTGGGGACTGTTAACTGAAAACAGCTGCTTTAAAAAGAGCTTAGTGCTGTCCCTGTGAAGTTTCTCAGCCTTTCATAGGAATTCACAGTCAAAGATTTAATAATGGTAAGATTCTCTTCTCTTTTCACAGTCTGGGGAAATGTAACAGCCTTCAAGTTGCTTTTGCAGTCACTTTATGAACTTCTTTCCTTTGGATCTTTATATTTATATTGGAAGCTGCTTTCTTTCAGCTGTGCTTCCAGAGAAATCTGAAAATGTGGCGAAACCAGGGACATGCTGTGCCTCTTGTAAGGAATTTCATCAAATAAAGCAGACGGTTTTACAGCTGAAGCAAAAGGTATGAACACTGATCAGCCATGTCTTTACCAGACTTGCATGTTTTACAACAACTGAGATTAAATTTAAGTATTTGGAGCTGTCACTGACATGTCGTTCTTGTACCCATAAAGAGGATGGCAATATATTTTAAAATCATGTAAGAATGGCATCTCTTCCTTACGTTTCTGTATGGATTGTAAGCAGATTGCAACTCAAGTTCATGGACCTCTGTTACCAAGCTCATGGTAATAGACTCTGGCAAACATCCATCCTGGGCTGAGCCCAGGTTTCTTGGCCATCTGTGCTGGCCTAAGCTTTTCATTCACTCTGGGTGCACAGGATTTTGGACTTGATCCACCTTCAGAGTCAGCAAGTGCAAGACATTCTGTAGATGTAGGAACATGATTTTGCATTAATGGGGTGCTGATACAGGATTCTTGCTTTCGTAAGTGTGGGGCTAAACAGAAACGTCGCTAGCTTGAAACATCACTCTTCTTTTAAAAAAGAAAAACCCTCATCCCAAACCTTTTTGCTTCCACTTGTCTTCTTACAAGTAGAGAATAATGCATTTAGAAACTTCCCCTGGCCTTTAATTGCTCCTATATGTACCCTCCTTTTGCTTTTGAGTTAGGATTGAAATAACCCAAGGACCCAGCCTCAGATCTGGAGAGCCTAGTGCAGGGATGCACGTGTAATGCTTTTTCTGGTGACATCTCCTTTGAACATTCAGGTTCTTTCAAACTGAAATGTTCTGCAGGAATATTCTCAGCAATTCATGCTGACAGGCTGCAATTATTTCACCCAGGGTACTCATTTAATTTCACTGTGTCAAAACACAATTTGGTGTATTCGCTTGTTGCATTTAATGTTATTCCTCCAATTATAGGAAGAAAGAAATCTGCTTCACTAAAAATGAAATTCACTGAGGTTAGAGATACTCTTTATCTCAAAAATCTCAAAATGTCATGTTTTCCTTCTGGATCAGCATGAAGACAAATGTGGAAGTGACAGAATTCCATGTGTGATGGAAATTCTGCTTTTCAAATAAATGGTAGCACAGAGGTTAAAAAAGGATCCGTGCTTTTGCATGGCTGTTTCTCCAGCCACTCTCAGTGATGCTGAACAGACTCACATTGACCTCCAGGGAGGGATCTGGAATCACACTGTTGGTCACGTTGTTTGCTGCAAGAATTGACTGATGGAATTAATGGAAAGTTTTGTGTGTCTAACTTCCACTGTTAGATGCCTGAGTTCAAAACTCAATTTGAACTCAGATGCCTGAGTTCAAAATGTTAGATGCCTGTGTTCAGGCCATCAATACCTGTCACTATAGGCTCTTGTACAGCTCACTCTTACTTCATAGCTGTCCTGTCATAGCACATAGCTAAATTTTTCCCCAGTATCTTCCTACTGAGACTTGACCTGTTTGGTATCCTCAGAGGGAGCCCACTGGATTGTGCCACATACAGACAGAACTGGAAGAGAAGGTGCCTGATACCCTCAGCAATTTTACTGCACAGAGAGGAGAGCTTTTGTCCATCTGAGAGATCTGGCCCACTACTAATTCTCTACCCAGGGAGACATCAATTCTTGTGTGTCACCCGCTGCTCCCCATAGTCAAGTTTTTCTGGGGAAGACGTCTCTCAGTACCTGTGGCTGAAGCTGTTCTGTTTTGTGTAGAAAAATTCATTTCTGTCTGCCAGGGAGACAGTTTATGGAATGAGTCTTCAGTCTTGTGGTTAAGGCTTTCAGATTTTATGAACTTTATTCAAAATTGTGGTTGGCAGAAAAGCCCGTGTGATGCTCTGTCACAATATGTAAGAGGTCTGTGGGATATCCTACATTGATCCCAGACCCTGATGGAAGGAAGAAGAGTGGAAAGCTGAAAAACTGGGGGAAAGATATCTGACACGCTGACAGACAGTCAAGAATTTTTTCTAAAAATCAAGTAAGCTGGATTCTATTGCACAGATGTATTTAAACATCTTAATTAGAAAGCCATGTTCCACATCACTCCTGACAAGCACTGTCAAAATTTGTCTAAACCACAGACTCCCTAGAAACTACCCAAAACTCCAGATGCAACATGCAACACAGCATATGGGAGTCTTGTTTCTAGAACAGTCCTTCTTTGAAATTTACCTTCACTAATATTTGCATGCACATGGAACAAAAAAATTATTTTTGAAGATTTGGAGCTGTTGATGGAGAAAGCCAAGGTCATCCTGGACTAGGATCCTGGTTCAGTTAAAAGGTGAAACAAATTAGGCTAGTGAGTATAGCCAATCCCTAAGAGGATGTAAGCCAACATCAAAAACACATGGTTTGGCTCCAGTGCATTTAACAACCATTTTCTGTCCAGAAGATATCAAAGAGTAGTGAGCTAGACCAGAGCCTGGGTATTTTGGCACTCCTAGTGTATGCCTCAAGTCCAGCTGACTCAGTGGGGAAGCATGTGTAGATGCTTTCACAGCAGCTATGTGATTGTTTTTTTACATACTCAGTTGTTACAACAGCCTTGCTGGCAGGAAGAAGTCAATATTTAAGCAACAGAAAAGAATACACTTCCAAATCCTTTTCTTGATGAGTCTTCACCACTACATACACCTTTTTACTCCAGCTTGCCTATTTGCGATATAACGTGGAGAGTATTCACGGCAGAGTCTATGTACTAAGTGACGTCTATTTCTCAGCTGGGACAGATCCCCAGAATGAGATCTGTTGAGAATTACATGCACGAGGACTTCAATGAATCCGTCACCCAACAGTGGCCACCCATAAGGAGAAACACTGAAAATATTCTCACAAAACTACCTGAAAAATATAATGTTCTCAGGTGGTCACAGGATTTATCTTTGTGTCTCGGTTTTGGCGTGGCAGTATTGGCACTGCAGAACCCTTGGTTGATTTGTGTCACATAGCGAAAGTTTTGCAGCATGATGGTCCTTGCAACCCTTCCATTTGCATCCAGCCAGGAACCTTCTCTGATGGAGCGGACACGCCTCTGGTACACAAAACTTTGCTGACCAGAGCCAGACACTGGAGCTTCCCGTGCTGGTCCCCGGCCAGTGTGGCTCTGTTAGCCCCCAACTACTGCATTTTCCTTTTCAGCCCCAGGTGTAGGACACTGCGAGCCATGGAGTAGCCCTTCATCTTCAGTAGCCCCTCACTTTGGTCTGGGGTGATGACTGCAAGGTCTGGGGTGTTGGCTGAGAAAGCTGCAGGGTCACTGGTAAACAAAGCAGAGGTTTTTCTCTGGAAAACCAAAGATAACAGCTCACCCCAGAGCCATAGGTGTGCTGGATCCCCATTTTCTGTGTGAGCAGATCCATATGAGTGAGCATTTAAGGAACACACTGTGGGAAGTGTTGACCTCATATAGCCACTGATTTCTGGGGGGGGTGGAGTGAATCTACCAAATTCTTGTAGGACTTATATCATGACACTTAATTTGCCTATAGTGCAGTCATCATGTCTTTGGAACTACAGTGCTTTCAAAAACCCAAGTAACAAATGGCTGATAAATCTTAATATTTCCGTCATTGCATTTGGAATTCCAGCCTCAATAATCAAACTGGTGTTTCGGAAATTCCACCAGAAACATCGGGATTTCCAGCTCCTTTTTTTCCCTGAGTTTTTTCCTTCAGAACTGCTCTGTACCTCCAACCTCAAACTGCAAGCAGGACTAGCTGCTCTTAAGTTGCATTCTGTAAGTAATAACCTGTTTGCCAAAGGAAATTTGCCCAGTTATAGTAGGCACTGAAAGTGCATAGCACTGGGGTTTTTTCTTGTGCATTACAAACATTAGGTTTGCAGTAATGACAGGAGAATATATATCAGATAATTACAGAAACAAGTAGGAGTCTTGAGAACAGCCCAGTTCAGGGAATTCCAAATAGCTGATGAAAAGCATTGTCAGATAGCAGGAGTCATCATGTATTTTATTTAATGCAGTTCTCCCAGGCAAATATTGCAGAATTCAGCATCAAATTATTGAGTGAGCCAAATTCCTTCAAGGAACAAAGCTCACCCAGAGATAGGTCTGTTCTGGTGTTGCTGAAATAGCTCTTCAGTTCCATTTGGCAGAGCACAATCCTCAACTCTACATGCAGCTGTTCACCACTAATAAACTTTTTTCCTCTTTGCAGACCAGCCTTCTGGCTTGTCATTTCCCTTCAGCTGCCTCTAGAGACAAACATTTGTGTATTTTTCTAAATATGTTTAATTATTAAATATGTTCAATCTGGACAGATTAATGTTTCACAGATAATTAAACATGTCATTAATAATGACACTTTAAACTATAATGTGCAATTCTTCTTACATTCTCACTTACTTTATCTTGCGTCTCTATCCACAGAAGATCCAGACATCTGTTGGATTAACTAGTATGGTTACAGGGCCAGATCCACTAAAGATTTGGGGTTCTCATTGAAACCAATGGAAAGTCAGTGGCTTGTGCTGCAATTGAGAACTTAAATATCCAAGCAAATGTTGCCCTGAGAAAGGAAGAGTAAATGAACAGAGAAAACTTCAAATAAGGAAAAGCAGGCTTCCTGAGAAGATCCAAGTAGTTTTGAGAATTAGGTTTTTCAGAATTTGTTGCTGTATGTCTCCTGAATTTCTCCTCTTCTCCATTGGATTGGCTTTCAGAGTTTCCACAGTGACTTAAAAAGTGAACAGACTCACAAAGTAACTTTTTTTTCCTAATGATTTCAATGAAAGATATGATTAAACACTTTATATTTTCCCGAAATATTTAAATAGACTGTTTTTTCTTGTGAAAGCTTAACTAAAAATGGAATTTATTCAGCTGAACAATGAAGGTCTTACAGTGATTTTTGGTTTTGGCAGGTTGCTTTGCTACCAAACAATGCTGCTGATCTTAGCAAGCAAATCACTGGTGAAAAAGTGCTTGCATCTAATGCATATATTCCTGGTCCCCCAGGCCAGCCTGGCCAACAAGGCCCTCCAGGTAAGATATAGAACAGAGGGGTAGAAGTGTTCAATACTGCTAAGAATAAAAATAATAAGCTTCAGTCTTTCAGTGTGATAGGATTTTATGTGTTTCACATTTTGATTGATACTATTATATTTGCATTTGTGCTAAATTTGAAAAGAAAAACTTTCTGGTTGTTACAGTCAGCCTCTACCAACCACCTAACATCATCCAGTGTGTCTCCATGTGTTTCTTGGCGTGCAAGCTGTGTTTGTCCCATATGTGTTAAATTTCTCCCTCTCACTGGGATATCTCACCAGCTTCAGTTGTCATTTCCTGTATTTTAACCCTGTCTTAAAACATTGTCTATTATTTCAGGAATATCAATTGCTTTAGCTCACTGTCAATAGTAGAGCAGAAAATATGCTTTCAGTTTGTGGGGGTTTGTGCCAACTGTTTTAATTTTCCTCATCTGGTTTTGCAAGGATTCATCTGTTGGTTTTATGTTGTGTTCAGACTCAAAGGAATCTGAAAAGAAAAGTATAACTCTACTCACACCTTCTTTGCTAAGGTATAGATTGAAACAATGCAAAAAATAGAGGGATCCTAAAGCTCTAACTTAAGCCAGACACCTTGCAACTGACAGCCAACAGTACTAAAAATTTTGGAAATCTAATTTTGGGTTAGCAATAAATCCAAGGAATTTTAGCATTGCGCTGGATTTCAGAAAGATTCTTACAGAGAACTAGCAAATATTCCTTACAAGGATTTTACTTCCTATTAAGCTGCCCCCTCCCTTCATTCCTTTCCTCCCTGCATTTATACCCCCTTTCGGGGTCTTGTTTTGTTTTTTGAGTCTTTATCTCATTTCCTTGGAGAACGAGTACCTTCAGTCTTCAATATATCGTAAGTGCAAGGACAGTGTGGTTTTAGAGGTTTTGCATCAGACTCTGAGGGGTACAATGCATCGCCTTGCAATCCCTCCAAGGTAGGCCTGACCCTCCAAGGTTTTCCACCCACCGGTTTTTCCCATGAATGAGCTGTCCGAGGTACTGTAGAACTCGGCTCCTCCTAAAATCACCTCCTCTGCTGCCCAGACAGGAGGAATCCCAGAGAGTCATCACTGAACTTGAGTTGCCTCCTTTTGAAAATCCTAACTGTACATATTCTGTCCTGCTGAACCCTCTTTAGTCTCTGCCTTTCACTCTCTATGTCTTTCATGTGCCCTCAGTATGAAGAAAAGTGCTTTTCCCTCTAATCATAAAGCGTTTCAGCTAGTGACACTTCAATGGTCTTTATTTTGTGCAAAGGTTGTTTCAGGTGTCTGATTTTCTGGTTTTCATTTCATAGAATTTCTCTTGAGCTAAACATACATTTGTTGCCTGTGTGCTTCCTAAAAACTAACATACTCTGCTGAACCAGCAGAAACTGAAAAGGATATAAAGCAAAATGGAAGAACAGAGCCCTTTTTGCCCCTAACACTTTGGCTACTGTACTGAGCAAAAGAGAGGTGCAGCCCACCACTGGAAAGGGCTTGCTTGTGCCAGTCATGTAGATACCATCAACACAGAATTCCCATGAGTTTTCTGAGGCTTTCTTTTTATCAGATATTCCTCAAATGTGACTTGTTCTTCTTTGTGTCAAAATGAGGCATTTTTGCTTTTCTTTTAGTTCCCTCTCAGTCTGTGTCCCTAACCATCTGGCAGTGGCAGACTTGGATTCTTTGTATGCGCAATATTAAACTGTTAAATTGATCATCTCTTGTAGCTACTGTGACAAAGAGTATTGTCTCAGAGGGCTGCTGATGTGCATATGCAGATGTGTTTGTTGTATTGTTATGGATTTGGATGTGTTAAGGTAACCAATCAATTGGGTCATTCAGAAAATGGTCATTCCTCACTGTTTGCACTGATGAGGTGTCCTGAAGGCTTCCCCTGACAGATAACCTTTTCTGTTGATTGCAGGGGCTCCAGGACCGAAAGGGAGCCAAGGAGTTCCTGGGTTACCTGGACCTCCTGGACAGCCAGGCCCTCGTGGATCCATGGGACCTATGGGCCCATCTCCAGACATATCACATATTAAGCAGGGCAGACGGGGCCCCGTGGTCAGTATTCTCATCTCCTGTCATGCCCTGCACAATTGGCCTTAGCTCCACAACTTCTCATGTCCTTGTGAACACTTTCTTTTCCCTTGCAGGGCCCACCTGGAGCCCCAGGGAGAGATGGTAGCAAGGTGAGGAACAGTACTAGTTTCTGTAAGATGGACATATGCACGTGTGAAGTGAAGGCTTGCTAGAGTGAAGGCTTGTCTCTCTGCACACCTGTAGACCAACCCTTTCACCATCTCATTTCCTTTGCTAAGATGAAAATGTCCTGTTGTCCCACCCCTTCATGTCACCCTTCTGCTATTTTGTGTTTGGCTTTGCTAAAATCTTGCAAATAGTCCCTCCAGGCTGTCAAGCGGCCTTCTTTCCTTTCCCTGTAGATCTTTAGGTTTTCCCCTGAAGAAATGTCGATGATTTAGCCCTTTTCATTAGATGATTCTTTTGTGAATTTCTCCTGTTCACTGCTTTGCTTGTTACTGTGCAGGGCAAACATCAGAAGTGCCTCACTCTGCTCCATCTAAAATCAGTGGCAATTTCCTTTCTTTCCTCCTTCACTTTCTTTTCTTTTTCCAAACAAGCATCAGCTGATGGTTTCTGATCTGGGGACAGTAAATAAGAGAGACTGCAGAGGCAAACAGTGCGGGTTTTTTTTGTTTTCTTTAGTCACAGCAAACTAACCATGGTGGTATTGATTACAGGGGGAGCGAGGTGCACCAGGACCAAAGGGGATACCTGTAAGTATTTCTCACAGGAGGAATTTACACAACAGAGTGATGCTGACTATTAACAACAGGTCAGCCAAAAGTTTAAAAAAAAAAAACTGCTGTGTCAAGAGCAAAGATACTTTACATACACAGAAAATTTTATTGGAAACAAAGTAATTACCTGTTTTCATCCAAGTCTTTTTTGCCTGCACACCTCTTTCCTCTCTGGGTATGAGCTGGAGGCAGTAGGTACCCCTCTGCTCCACAACAGTGCTGGAACACCCTCAGAAGGCATGAGATCCCATGAAGAGTGCTAGTTAGCACAAATTCAACCTCAGCTCCTATTTGGAGTTTGATCCCTGGAACCTTTTAAAATCCTGCCCCTCATCTCTCTGGGATTTGGGAAGCTATGGGCTTTGAGTCAGTCATCACAAGAAGGATGAGTATTTACAATCTGTTTTCAGGTGGAATTGTTTAATAACCTCTGGGGTCCCCACACAGGAAGGACATTGACCTGTTGGAGTGAGTCCAGAGGAGGCCACCCAGTTGATTAGAGGGATGGAGCACCTCTCCTATGAGAAAAGGCTGAGAGAATTGGGATTGTTCAGCCTGGAAAAGATAAGGCTTCGGGCTGACCTAATTGCAGCCTTCCAGTACCTGAAGGGGCCTACAAGAAAAATGGAGAGGGACTTCTTACAAGAGCCTGTAGTGACAGGACAAGGGGAACGGCTTCAAAGTGAAAGAGAGTAGGTTTAGATTGGAAATTGGGAAGGAATTCTTTACTGTGAGGTGGTGAAGCACTGGCACAGGTTGCCCAGAGAATCTGTGAGTGCCTCATCCCTGGAAGTGTTCAAAGCCAGGTTGGATGGGCCTTTGAACAACCTGGTCCCTGCCCATGGCAGGGAGGTTGGAACTAGATGGTTGTTCTACAGTTCTATGAATTAACTTCTTATGCTATTTTCTCATAGGTGGAGTGGATTTTTAAGAGTGTGCCCATCAATGTATCCTCAGTATTAAACAGTTTAGTTTAATATGTGAAATCAGCTAAAATTAGATACTCTCTGCATTGTAATTATCAATATATTTAGCAAGTGATGGACAGCAGCGAGATTACCATATTGAAAAGATAGTTTCCAAAGAACAGAAGTCTTTAAAAAAATGAGTTGTTTAGTCATTCTAAGAATATAATTTCTGTCAGTTTAATAGGAAACAAGGCGGGGAAGCAAGATTTATGTCCTCTATTCCTGTGAGGTGTCAGGCTACTCTTAGGAAACAGATACAGCAAAGGAATTGTTAAGTGACAAAAGGGCTAAACATCTTGTAAATGTAGGCTCTGTCTGAAAAAACATTTGATTCTTTTGAAAACTGTTTCCTGAGCAAGTTGGTTAAAAACCAGACCACTAACTTTTGGCAATTGATACAAAGCAGTATTTTACTGAACTACCCCTGCAAGAGTAATTCTATCAAGCAGTGTGAAAACTGTAAGAGCAAGGTGGTTTGTTATTAATGACCGTGCGTTGTGACTGCAGGGCCCACCAGGTTCGTTTGATTTCCTATTGCTGATGATGGCAGACATCAGAAATGACATCGCTGAGCTGCAAGAGAGAGTGTTTGGACACAGGACTCATTCATCAACAGAGGAATTTCCATTACCTCAGGAATTTACAAACTATCATGATACAGTAGATTTTGGATCTGGAGAAGACTACAAACCACGGGCAGCACCCAGAAACTCCAGGATACAGAAGGCAGACCATCCTTAGCTATGCCTACTGAAAAATAAAGCCCCTTTAGAATTCTTCAATATAAAAGATGCACTGACAATGTAAAATATATATATATATTATTTCTCAGTTTTCTTTCTGCTTTTTCTGGACCATGCTGCCTGTACTGTAGCTTTCCTGGTTCATGGTAGCCTCCTTGCAGTAATTTCATACCATCAAGCCTGCACTGTGCATTGTACCTATACTATCAAGAAAACCTTCTTAGTATATAATATGACTAAGGCATGCTCTAGCTAATAATCCAGACCACAGCATTCCATCTGCCTACCTTGCATTCTATTTCCAAATGACCCAAATCTTGCTAGGGACAGAGGGGTAGCTGAACATCATCCCTGAATGATGCCAATAATGAAAACCCTGATCCACAGTTATTTTATAAATGCAAATATATTATACCACTGAAGTCAAGTTTCCAGCTACTGTCCCCAGGCTTAGGACAGTGTGAGAAGTGGATCCCTGTTTCACAGCAGAGGCCAGTTGTAAGTGAGATATTGTCTTCTATTATGTCCCATTGTGGCAGAAAAAGGAAAAAAAATGGTGAAGCAGTGATACAAGGGTGCTACTGCTTGATCTGGAAATTATTAGGCTTTGTGTTGCTAGAGTATCATTCAAAGACAGTCAAAAGATGTTCATCCTAAACTAACACTACTTTTTCCTTACCATTGTCCCACTGCTCAGTGTGAAGGCCAGTTTCCTTTCTCAACAGATTCATGTTGAATACACTGCACAAAAATGAGCAAGATAAAAGGGGATGTTTTAAACAGGAAAACCAATCATAAGTGAATCAGGCAGGCTTATTGGCAAGCACAAAATCAATCCCAGCCTTGCAGAAAGAGTCAGAGTCTGACCTCCTGCAGGTTCATGTCTTCCTTGGTGAAATTGAAGCCTGAGTGAAATCGACACCAGAGAGAGGCCTCATGTTTGCAAAGAGCTTCCATCTGTTTTGTTCCACTGCTGCATGAGATCAACCTAAATGGCTTTCACCGAACTGGAACACAGAGTGGCAGCGTACTTGGCTGGGTATATGGAAGAGTATGAGTAGGTGCAGGAGTGCACATGACAAAACATTTCAACAGGTACGAGGATGGCTAAGTGAGGTACTGCACATGGGATCCTGTATTTGTGAATGGGGATAAAAGGGAGTGCCCTTTATTTACACTGGAAGATTGGATGCACAAGTTAGACCATACCTCATGGATGATGTATGTTACCATTTCTTTTGGATTTCCACAGCTCCTGAGGACTTTGCCATGATTGGAATATAAAGGAGTATATTAAGCACAAAATTTCAATGTTGTATCTGTGTGGCTGCTACTTCTACAGTATGTCTAGTGCTCAGTGGTGTCCATGTTACAAATGCAAAGAAAATCTTGTTATTTTGCTGTGTTTTTCAGGGCTTGGATGTTCTAATAGAATAAATACAGATAAAAATATAAGCAAAGCCTTTTCAGATAACACATAAAGGTTTGGATTCCCTTCCATATTTTCTAGGCCAAAAGATAGTTGGTGTAATCCTGACACCACCAGTACAGGTCATGTGGTGTAAACAGTTGGCTCTCTAGACCTTTCATGTCTGTTGTGTGGTGTCTTAAGAGAATGTATTAATTCCTGTAGCTGTTTCCCAGCTTCTCACTATCACTAAGCCATAAGCAAGGGCATTAACCTTTAAGAACATGAGTATTCTGTATTCCTCTTCACGTTATGTCTTTATCAGTATTTACAAAGCAATGTCTAAGTCACAGGCATAGCTGAAAAAAAAGATTGTGGTCTTACCCTGTGTCCTTGGGTTTCTCCTCAGTCTGGGAGGACATCTGCCAGCAGCTGCAGACCCAAGTAGACTTGTGAACCACATCATAAGGGAGACTTGAGGAAGGAACTTGTTGCCAAAAGAGGGATGGTCTTATATGCAGCAGGCTGAAAGAAACCTCAAAGACAGCATAAACTGAGGCTTTTATGTCGTATTTTCTTGATTTCAAGCAGGCAACTAAGTATAAATTGCATCATTTATGAATATGCAATTTTAGTTAAATTTGTTCGGTGTCAAATGTTGTATTTTAAAATCTTGCAAATTGTGTAACTCTTGCATATGTTTACCAGTACACCTCATCACCTGCTGGGCCAAGTTGGTTCCCACTAGAGAATTAGTAGCTGAAGATTTTTGACCATCACTTACAAAATGACATAACTTATGTTAGATGTGCCACTTCCTACATATCAACTAGATTCTATTGCCCCCTGCCCACAAGATGTTGTATTCTAAAAAAGGCACTTATTTTAGTTCTAAGCTCTGCTTTTTCAAATATAGAAACATACCAAATGAGAAGTTCCCACAATTTGACTGTCAAATTCAGGGAGAGGCGACAATTGCCCTGCTGTGCATAAGTATCCAGGGAAGGAAAATTCTGAGACTGGACCAGAAAAGTAGATAAAACACATGCTTTGCTGTAAGTACAGAGAGTTGTTCTACAGGTTCATGACTAAAAATATAGCATATGTTTACGTGACTTTCTGAATAGAAATTTCAGTGTCTTCCCTTTCTGGAGTTAGCATCATCGGTTTTCACAGCCTAGAGCTGGATTTCCAACAGATGAGTTTACTCCATTAAAAAAAGGTGACAGAAAGTGCTCCTTGGGCTTGTCCTTGTCTTTCACCCTTCTCAGTCCAGACTTTCTTCCCCAAAGCTGTTCTAGTCCCAGCAACAAGGGGGACACTATGGCAAAGAGAAGTTCAGCCAACATGGCACAGGAATTCCTAGGGCAGAGAGAGCCCCTCTGAGCACAGATGGCAGGGAAGGGTCAGCTTCCGCTCTGCGTCCAGCTATGACCTTTCTCATTTCTGATTAACGGTATGATAACTTTCATAACACATTGTATCAGCAACATTTCATTAAGATTTCTGGATAAACACATAAAGACACTCAGAAAAGTGTCATTTTCTTCAGCTTACCCAACGTTTTATAACACCAGCACAGAGGAATCATTTCCAGTTTAAGTTTCATTACAGGGTAGCCAGAGAAGTCATTACCTTTCAAATTATTTATTACTCTGTGGCTCCAAAAATAACAAACTTTCCCAAGAATCCAAAACAAGAAAGTAGAAACTTCTACACTCATGTCTAGTCTCATTACTAGGCTCATGCACATGACAACTTTGTTTCATATAAATATTATGTATAATTTTATTAGAAAGAAATATTATTTTGATGTTAAGACATCAAGTTATAAGCAGAAGGATAATAAAGAATTTGTTATTTTATTAATATTAGAAATATATTTAATGGAAACATTTGCAAGAGTGTGTAGTGGTGGGAAAATGCTGATTGTTAATGGGATTAACAAAATCATGAATCTTGAAAAATGTTTTCTTTCAACACTGTGCCAAGTACATACAGGTTTAGTCTTTTTTGCAAAGCTGTAATTCTGGCATGGAAGAATTTTTATATCGTCACGCTAAATCAGGAAAAGAAGAGGAAAATTGATTGTAAATGGAATTAGGGTAATGCCTGGAGTTATTATTGGCATCACAGCTTACCTAGCCTTCTTCCTAGAAGTGTTTCAGAGTTAATATGCCAAGTCCCAGAGCAGCAACAAAAGATGGGGGTGGAGTCCAAGTCTCTTAATTTCACATTAAAATCCGTATGTTTGTTCCTATTACACATTCCAATACTTATACTGTTCACTTTATTTATATATGAAATACTAAAATGTGTATAAGATGACTGTGATTTTATGATGTATTCATAATAACAAAGATATTTTTTCTTACACTGTTGGTAGCTGCTTTTGTTACACATGACTTTCTCTGAAATACAGCAGTGTTGGCTGGAAGAAACAAATGGCAGGAAACCTCCTTGTGCTGCCTTCTGGCATTTTTCTTGGAACTGAACTACACATACTGCTGTAGTCCTCTGACTATGAGGGATGAGCTCTTGCAGACTAGGGTGGGTTTCAGTCTTTGTGGGAATAAAGCACAATGCCAGCTTCACTATATGGATGGTGGCTCCTGCGCTGTGTGAGGCTGGATCCAGCAGCCTTACCCCGCTCTGTCAGTGTGCACAGTTTCTGCACAGCCTGGGTGTGTGCTATGGGGGTCTGAAGCCCTCTGGCATCCTGCCACCAGCACTGTGGAAAAGAGGGGAATAAGACACAGGCTCTGACAGGCCTCGCTTGCCTCTCGCAGGTGGCCCAGCCGCTCCCTGCAGCCTCAGGAGCATCCTGCGGGCTGTGCCCCATCATAGCTGTAGTGAGCGGCAGCGGGGAGCCCGGCTGCATTCTTCCCTCCCCGCAGAGCCCACCCTGCTCGCCGATGCCACAGGGACAGCAGCACGGCTGGTACCCAGGGCTGGTTGTCATTCCTGGTGGGATCCGGCTCCACTGCTGGGACCCAGGACTGTCAGGACTCGGGTAATGCAAAGTAAAACGAAAAGTATCTATAAATCATACTGAAACATATATAAGAAGAAAGGAAACAAAAAAAAAGGCTGGAACAGTCGTAGTAATAACTGTCTTGGATTTTATAAAGTAGATAGTGGGAGCAAAATGTTAAAGACAAAAATCTGTGGTTAGCAGATCTGACAATGAAAAGGTAGACAAAGAAGTTCCCAATTGTACTGGGAATTTTATTTTTCCATGACTGGATGATGACAACAGAACAGAACTGACAAGAACTCATGAAAAGCAGAGTCATTTAGTGTCTACATCTGGGGAAAGCCAGATGGTATAGTCATATGACAGGATGATGAGGTTTAATTTTGATTTTAACCACTTACACAGCAGTTTAATCAAGCTAGACATTTTAAGATCTGAGTGGCTAATTAACTTGCATCCGATAGTTTTAAAACTAGCAAAAGACCGCCGGGACCGGCAGCGGGACCCGGGGGCGGTGCAGCCCTTTAGCGCCAGCAGTACCTCCGGCTCTCCCCGCCGGGTCTGTCCCGGCTTCCCTGTCCCGGTCAGACCTCCCGGTACGCGGCTGCGGGCCGGGCTACGTTTGGAACGGCATTGCCAGCGGTAGCGGGAGCTGATCCTGCCCCTCTACTCAGCACTGCCGAGGACACATCTGGAGCGCTGTGTTCTGGGCGCCTCAGGACAAGAGAGATGTGGAGGTCTTAGAGCGGGTCCAGTTGAGGGGTACAAAGATGACTAAGGGACTAGAGTCATTGCCTCTTTACAATGAAAGGCTGAGGCAATGGGGCGTCTTCAGCCAGAGGAAGGGACGATTGAGAGGGGACCTTATCAATGTGTCTCTAAAGGGACGGTGTCAAGAGGACAGAGTCAGGTAGTACCGAGCAACGGGGAGCAACGGGGCAAGAGGCAACGGGCAGAAACTGATGCACAGGAAGTTCCACCTGAAAATGAGGGAGAACTTCTCTACTGTGTGGGTGACCGAGCACTGGAACAGACTTCCCAAAGAGGTCGTGGAGTTTCCCTTACTGGAGATATTCAGGAACCGTCTGGACGCAACCCCGTGCTGTGTTTGAGCAGGGAGCCTGGACCAGATGACCCCAATGCTGTTCCTCCCAACCTGATCCACTCCGGGATCCTGTGGCTACATCTGTGACTACATCTCCCGGCAGCGCCCGGGCGGCGCGCGGGAGGCCGGGAGGCGGCGGTGGCCGGGAAGGGCGGGCGGCGGGCAAGGGCAGCGGGATGCGGCTGTCGGTGGCGGCCGCCATCTCGCATGGCCGCGTCTATCGGCGGCTCGGGTCCGGCCCGAAGGGGCGCCTGGACCTGCTGCGGAACCTGGTGACGGCGCTGGTGCGCCATGAGCGCATCGAGACGTTTTGGGCGCGGGCCGACGAGATGCGCGGCTACGCCGAGCGGGTGAGCGGCGGGCCCGGGCCGGGCCGGGGTTTAGCGCCGGGGGGGCGGGCGGCCGAAGGGCCCTGACCCGCCGCCTCCTTCCTCCCCGCAGCTCATCGACTACGCCAAGCGGGGGGACACGGACGAGCGCGCCATGCGCATGGCGAATTTCTGGCTGACGGTGAGTAACCCCCCCTCCCCCCCGCCATTCCCAGCCCCAGATCCCTCCTGTCCATCCCGCCGCGGTGCCGGAGCTGAGCGTGCCGCCCCGCAGGAGAAGGACCTCATCCACAAGCTGTTCAAGGTGCTGGCGCCGCGGTTCCAGCCGCACCCCGGGAGCTACACGCGCATGCTGCAGATCCCCAACCGGGACGCGCTGGACCGCGCGAAGATGGCGGTGATCGAGCTGAAGGGGAACCCGCTGCCGCCGCTCGTCCGCCCGCGCCGCGACTCCGAGAAGACGCTGCTCAACCAGCTGCTCAAGGGCTACCGGGAGGACCTGCACAGGGCGGCGGCCCCGCCGGGCACCCCTGTCTAGGGGTCCCCCCCGTGCCCCGAGGGGCTGTCCTGGAGCACGGGAATGGAAGGTGTGTGTCGGGAGGGCTGGAGGTCGGTCGCTAACCTGAGGTTGCCACGGGAAGCGCGCACAGTTTACTTGCTTCTTCCCGTGGTTTGGATAGAGACTCGGCAAGAGGAGGAAATCAAGCTAGGAGCCCTGGTGGTTGATGTTCTCTGTGTAAATAAACTTTGTTCAGAAAGTTCAGTTTGCTTCTGTTTGAATTATGTTTACAGAAACAGTTAGGTTGGAAAAGACCTCTGAGATCGCTGAGTCCAACCTGTGACTGAATACCACCATGCCACCTAGACTATGGCACTGAGTGCCACGTACAGTCTTTCCTTAAACACCTCCAGGGACAGCGACCCCACCACCTCCCTGGGCAGCCCATTCCAGTATCTAATCACCCTTTCTCTGAAGAAATTCTTCCTAATGTCTGACCTAAACCTCACCTGGCACAGCTTAATTCTTTTGCATGAGCGTTAGTAGCTTACTCCAGCAAAACCTGGCTTTATTACAGGTTCTGGTCCAACAGCCCTGCTCTGGGGCAGCATCTCCACTGTGACAGAGCTACATTGTTTCCTAGAAGCCAGCGCGCAGCATTTCAGGGCAGGAAGTTCAGTGAAAAATGAGATACTTTTGCTGTTTCAAAAAGTGCTGAATGCAAATAGGGTGGTAACACTGAGATAAGTCCTATGAAGAGACAGTATCAAAGGAACTTGTCTTATAGTAAGGTGGCAGCCCAGGTAAGAGTTGTTGCCATCTCTAGCAAGAGCTTGGTAGACATCCCAGCTTCAGGTGCAGGATTACAGGAAGTCTCTATTTTACCTAATTAGAACAAAAAGGGAGAATGGCAGAATTTTTTCAGAATGATTTAACTTTTAAGAATCTTTAGTTGTTAGCTTTGTCTTTGATTTCAAGCACAGCTAGTACTTGAAAGTCCTAGCTGTACCTTTGCAGTGAAAAAAAAAACCACCAAAACCAACCCAAACATGGTATCACAGAATAGAACACCAGGTTGGAAGGGACCTCAGGGATACCTGCTCCAACCTTTCTTGGTAAAACACAGTGGAACTGGTGTGGCTTCCAAAACCCTATTGCATTCCTTCCTCCCTCCCAGGTTTTACAGACTTAAGACATTTAAATGAGTGATCCCGTGGAGCAAGTTAATTGTATGGAAAGACAAAAAGTTAAAGTTACATATTCTCTGTTTTAGTGAACCCAGTGTGAAATTAAAGACGTGTACTGCTAAAGGAAGGAGAAAAAAACAGTCAAAATGCTGAAAGGTCAGTGTTCAGACAGACCTTAATCTTTGTCTCTAGTAGCCTTGAATTTGCCCTCTTTGTAGGGAGATGAACCAAACTGCTGTTGCTTCAGAGCTTCCACATTGTTAAAAGTCCACGCTGAGGCTTTAACAAAATACTAATGAATAATATGTTTTCTGTATTTATTCCTTAAGTTGGTCTGTCATCCTAGTAAACTGAACCCTAGCACATTTCCAGGGATTGATGACCCAGGAGAATGACTGTACCCCCTGGAGATTTTCCCTGGAGATCAGGAGCAGAGGTGCTGCCAAAGGTTTTCTCTGCAGGATTTCAAAGCAATAAAACACTGCACACCATGCAGGCAAAGGCAAGAGCTGTTTCAGCTGCATAATCTCTTAGTATTCAGATTATAAATGTGAATGCTGCTTGATAAGATGACTGTGGCCTGTACCACTGGCAGAAAATATAGTGTAATGTCCATATTACCACTACCCAAAACACACATTTTGGTCACAGGACCCAGAAGCATGAGCAGGTGGACACATACATAGACAAATGAGCGTGAAAACACTGGTTTAGAAAGACGGTTGAGTAAAAACATTTAATGAGGGAAAGCAAATCAGGCTCTCGTCTGCTTGTCTTTAATAATCTGAGTTTACAAAAGTGCAGAAAAGCTAGAAGCTTTTAAGCTAAATTGGGGAAAATTCTTGATACTTATTTTTTATACACAAATGCTTAGTGTGCATACTTGTTTTTTGCAGTGTCTGTATGAACATTAGGACAGCTGACAAAGCATTTGTCATCTCACAAGCACAGTGTGTAGTCCCTCTAACTGCAGTTCTACTATATGCCCCTGAGCATTTTCTAAGGTTGTGTAGGCTTCTGTCATGACAGTGGTTGTCTTGCCAGTCTGTCTTGCACTCGGGTGCGTCAGGCTTTCAGCTGTCTGTAGAGAAAAACAAAGGGCAAGGCCACTTCATAGGTGAAATCTGTTCATACAATTCCCTTGTGTTCCTGGCTGCCAGAGTCAGGCCTTCTCTATCACCCTTATAACCATACACAGGCCTATATGATCATTTTTATGTCCTGTCCCCTTACTCTCAGCCCCTTCCACCTCTGGAAAAGAGGTGCCTACCTGACTGCAGCTGTGAGACTCCGATACCAGTCATTGATATCTTGTTGGTCGCTGGACATCAACAGCAGTGCCTTGTGTGGAAAGGAAAGCTGAAAGGCAAACAGAATCTGTGGCATTCCTTGCCTAGGCAGCAATTCTGGTTAAAGGAGAGTCATCACTACTGGATTCAACTCATCTCTGCATGTTGATTTTCACCATTTTCCTTCCCAGACTGAAAAATTTAGCTTTAGTACTGGGAAAAGCCAGAGGCTGGACAGTACAGAGCAAGTGCCAGACTTGACCGTTCTTTCCAGCCACAGTTGACAGCTCTCTCTGACTTTATAAGCTGTTTGGAGATGAGCAATGCAGTTCTTAGCAGCTCTTCATCCAGTTTTCTCCCTTATTCCAAGCTGTCCCTCAGGGTCCTTCCACTACCACCATCTACAGGTCACAGATTGCTTGTAGTGTTCTTTGTCGCAAGGAATGAGATAACACAGCCCCAGGTCCTGCAACCTTGGAAGAACTGACTTTGAAACCTCTACTGAGGACACTGGTCCCTGCCAAGGACCCTGCAGCCCTCAGGGAGTTTGATGTACAAGCAATATCTCTTGTGATAATAACTCCTTCATTCTCTGTTTTTCTGAAAGTTGAGCCCACAGTCAATGTAATTGTCACATGCCTGGGGGGCTGTCCCCTCAAACCTGTAGCTCTGATGAGGGCATGTCAAAGTTTTATTGGATCCTCCTCACCTGAGCTAAGTGAAGCAACCAGCAGCAACCTGTACCCCAGAGTGTGCAGGAGGGCCTACAGCACTCAAAAAGGGTTGCCTTGAGTCAGACTAGCTCATTGCATTTTGTCACTAGTCTCGTCGTCTCAGTCCTGCTGCTGCTGAGACAGCTGGAAACCTGCTTCCAAGTCTGACTCCAGTGGTGCTCCTGCCAGGCAGAAGTGGGGAGACTTACACTGAGGAGCCCTCCCTGGCTCTGCGTGTGGCCGAACACTTTATCCACGGTGCACTGGTGGAGAGGGTAAACAGCCTGGCACGCCAGCTTGTGCGAGTTCAGCGGGTGCAGGGGGTGGCAGGGCTTTGCTGCAATGAGGATATCAGAAAACAGGAAGAACATCCTGCGCTTCAGTTCTTCTCCCTTTGAAGGCACCACCAAAAGCCAACCTTCCCGGATGTACCAGCGCCCTGGGCATGCAAAGGAAACAGAGACAGTTGTCAGATCACTTGAGGAGGGGGGAAAGATGTAACGAGACAAACAGGAATACAGCCTGAGCCACCCTTGTAGGTTACCGGGTTCTACATCAATTCCAGCCACTAGAAGGCACTGAAGTATCAACTGGGTCCAGCCCACCAACATGGAAAACACCCATACAAAAGCAGTAACCAGCCCAAAACGTTTAGGAGCAGGCTGAAGTTGTTATAAATCTACTATGTTAATTAAGAGGATATTATGATATGCAAGCCTGTTTAAAAAGATCAGAACAAAAACATGGTTTTAAAATTGTATGCACACCTTTAAACTAAAATAAGCCTTCAGAAAACACACCATGAACAATCTTTGTGTTGCCCATTTGTTTATCCTTAGTGGTGAAACAGAAGATAGCCTAAGCTTTGAAAATGTAGTATTTTGTTGCTTGCTTGTGTGCGTAAATTAAATAAATTTAAAAAAAAAGAAAAACAGCAGAAAAACCAAATCCTCCATGTTTCACAGGTCACCTAATTATATACAGACCTCCAGTAGTTAAGAGATTGCATGATGCAGACTACTGTTCTAAAGAGGAGACAGCAAAGGGGATAAAAAATAAGAAAGGTCTGAATAGGCAACCTTATCAGCCTCTCTTACAGAACAGAGCCCAGTGTCATCCACCCGTGAAATGAATTGCAATAAAAGTAAAGGAAGAGAAAGCAGCAGAAAAATAATTAAAACAATTAGATAAACCCAGCTGTAAGCAGCAATTAAAAAATGGCATCTACACAAAATGGAATAATTAAAGCAGGACCTCTAAGTAGGATTCTTGTGCAAGATAGCCATCAACTCATGGAAATTATGAAGGCACCTGCCAGTGAGATTATTTGTAAAAATATAAAGCTGTAATTAGGTATTGCCACCTGGCCTTGTCTAGGAAACACCTGCCAGGGCATTTCTGACACTGTTTTTCATGCCTTAGCTTCTGCATGAGCTATTAAGTACCTTTTAGAAAAAAAGCAGAGTTTTGTTTTAATTATGGATTGTGTCTTACTTAGTATGCCACAGTCACAAAACGAAGAGGCAGGTGAATTCCTGTTTAGCTTATTCCACAGGAACCACTCCTCTTGTCTGAATTAGAACGTGAGAAAGAGAAGGAATCAAGTGCAGGAATCAATCAAAGTTTAAGAAATAAATGAAAGGACGGTGTCAGCAGCATGGGACTGGACTGGGAAACTGTTCCTCTCAGGCTAAGCTGTGATCAGACTCTCAGGTATACAATCTGTCCTGGACTGTACTGGAAATCTTGGATTATGGATTAAATCCATGGATTACCAGGGGCACAAGATTTAGGAAATGCTTGTGAAAGGAGGGCAAGAAAATATCCTTATGGAAGCTCAGGATGACAGAACAGTGTACCAAGTTAAGGAGGTGATTCTGGTTAATATGGTAGTTGCCCTAAATATGGAATGCAGCAAGAAAAGCAGGGTCTCTTCACTAGGAGCAGTATATCTCAGAGACACTGCCAAATGTGAGATACCCAACTCCAAAGCTCCCCCTTTCTGTGAATTTACAGCATTAGGTTTTTTCTTCCCTCCTGGTGGCAGGACACAATCTTAACAGTTCTGAAAAAAATAGCTTGTTTCTGGAAAGCTGACCCAAAACTAGCAAGGCTCCAGTTGCCTCTACTTTTCTGCTTCACACATCCGAGAGTACCTGTGTAACTCCAGGAAATGGAAAACATGACCATAAAAATTCTCTGTCCTAGATAATGGAGAGGCCTCTACAGACCCTCAACACTCGCCTTGCTACATGTCTCAGAATATTCAAAGACCAAAAAACGCATGGACCTAATGCTTTCAAATGATGGCCATCTCTGGTCAAGCTGTAATGTTTTGGGTGGTTTATTTTTGTTTGGTTTTTTTTATCAAGGGGTTATCTTATTAGTTCTGACATTCAGGATAACTGATTTACCTTTTTACTTATGCACTACCCCAATGTGCCCAGGCCCCCCACCACATGCTCCTGCTCCCTGTAAATACAGCACACCCGTGTAAGTTCCCTTTCAGCTGGCATCATGAGAAGAATTGTAAGAACGGGGAAGAGAATTTTAAATTTATCTGCCCATTGATTAAGCACTTTTGAGAGTGACCTCTGATAAACAACCTTTGTCAGCCTTGCTGATTTGGCTGGTATAGAGTTAATTTTTTCCATAGTAACTGCTATGGGGCTGGTTTTGATTTGCACTGAAAACAGCATTGACAACACAGGGATCTTTTCTTTATTGCTGTGTAAGCACTTCTCAGCATCAAGATCTTTCCTGCTCCTCACCCCACCAATAGGGAGGCTGGGGGTGCATGCGAAGCTGGGAAGGGACACAGCTGGGACAGCTGATCCCAACTCCCCAAAGGACATTCCATACCATATGGCACCATGGTCAGCATATAAAGCTAGGGGAAGAAGGAGGAAGGGGGGTGTTTGGAGTGATGGCATTTGTCTTCCCAAGTAACCACTGTGTGTGTTGGGAGCCCAGCTTTCCTGGGAATAGCTGAACACCTGTCTGCCCATGGCAAGTGGTGAATTCCTTGCTTTGTTTTGCTTGCATGAACAGCTTTTGCTTTACCTATTAAACTGTCTTCATCTCAGCCCACGAGCTTTGTCAGTTTTACCCTTCTGAATCTCTCGCCCATCCCACTGTGGAATGTCTCTTTCACCCAAAGATCCACAGGTATGAATTACAACCCCATTCACTAGTACCTGGAGCTGTGCCTTCACACACAGAGACTTTAATACTCCTCTCCAGCTGCAGCACTGTGCCTGAATAACCTCTGCAATAGCAGAGTTTAGTGAGGGTACAGGTGAAACCCCAGGTGACCATTTCATAATTTCCCAGACGGGGCGCATTTATCAGAACATTCCACACACAGCTTGGAGCGTGTTCTGGGCTTGGAGAGCACCCAGTAACACAAGAGGTCATAGAGATCTGTTATCCCATTAGATGTTCTTACATGCCAGTGACTGTGATTTTATATATCTCAGCTATCAACACAAATACGCTGATTTCTGGCACAGAAAAAAGAATAAATAAAAGACAATTCTTCGTATGAAGAGTATGAGCAGAATTCCATTAATCTTATGGCTTAAGATAAACAACAACACAGTCCTTGGGCCCTTGACATTCAGAAATCTATGGTTCCTGCAATGGAGTAGAGACAATGCCACTACTTACACTCTTTCAAAATTATTTAATGTCTGTCTTTCATTCCCACCCAGGACTTAAAATCCTGGCTTCCTTAGGTTCATAATTTTTAACTACATGTCATCACCTCCTCCTACCTGAACGTCAGGCAATTAAGATGCTGCTTATCCTTACTCCAAAATGCTTAACTTTAAAAAAAATGTTTGAATTAGTAGTCATATTCCTTCACCACCTCTCTATGGAATTTGGGCAGAAGGGGAAAACCGGTTAATATGAGTTGAGTCAGAGGTGAAGGAGAGCATACCTTCATGTATCTCAGCATGGTAGAAGAAAAACAGAACTGTCAGTAGGACCCACCTGGAGTCAAAACCTGGGTCTTCTGTCCTTTGAGCAGTTTCTGAACTCGAAGCAGCTGCAATGAGTTCTCTCTTTTTTCAGTTATGCCTTGGACCCGCTGAGATATCTCAGATACAGACTTCACAGCCTCTGAAATTACAGCAGCATATTCTGAGGTTATCACAAATGAGTATATATTTCACCTTAGCTATCTTGCTAAGAAAAGATAATATGAAATTAAGAAGCAAACTTTTAAACCAAATATCAACAACAGTTTTATTCAGGAGTTTCAGCAGGAGATTGGAGTAGTTTACCTCCAGAGGCCTCTCTCCAATCAACAATTCTGAAGCTCTAGAAAACATTTTCCAATTAAACATTAGACAGAGGAATAACTTGGAAGCAGAAAAGGAAAAAGCCCTACAAGTGGTGTTACTTCAGTTAACTGCTTGTAAATGTCACAGAATCATTTTGGTTGGAAAAGACCTCTCAGATTATTGAGTCCCACCTTTGACTGAACACCACCTTACCAACTAGAGCATGGCACAAGTGCCGCATCCAGTCATTTCCTGAACACTTACAGGGATGGTGACTCCACCACTTCCCTGGGCAGCCCATTCCGATGTTTAACAACCTTTTCCATGAAGAAATTCCTCCTGATGTCCAGCCTGAACCTCCCCTGGCACAGCTTGAGGCCATTTCCTCTTGTCCAGTCACTTGTTCTCTGGGAGAAGAGGCAGACCCCCACCTGGCTACAATCCCCTTTCAGGTGGTTGAAGAGAGTGATAAGGTGCCCCCTGAGCCTCCTCTTCTCCAGGTTAAACACCCCCAGCTCCCTCAGCTGCTCCTCATAGGACTTGTGGGCAACCTTTCCCCAAATTGTTGGCCTTTTCTGGGCACACTGTAGCACCTCAATGTGTCTCCTGCAGTGGGGGGCTTAAAACTGGGCACAGGAATCAAGGTGCAGCCTCACCAGTGCTGAGTACAGAAGGACAGTCACTGCCCTGGTCCTGCTGGCCACACTACTGCTGACATAAGCCAGGATGCCACTGGTCTTCTTGGCCACCTGGCCACACTCTGGCTCATGTTCAGCCACTGTTGACCAGCACTCCCAAGTCCTTTTCCACTGGGCTGTTTTCCAGCCACTCTGCCCCCAGCCTGGAGCGGTGCAGGGGTTTGTTGTGACCCAAGTGCAGGACCCAGCACTTGGCCTTGTTGGACCTCACACAACTGACCTCGGTCCATTGATCCAGCCTGTACAGATCCCTCTGTACAGAACGTTCCTACCTTCCAGCAGAACAACACTCCTGCCCAACTGGGTGTCATCTGTGAACTTATTGAGGGTGCACTTGATCCCCTCGTCCAGATCACAGATAAGATATTAAAGAGGACTGGGCCCAGTACTGAGCCCTGGGGAACACCACTAGTGATTGGATATGGCATGAAGGACACGAAATACCCTAGAAAATTGAGGCATGTGACCAAGAGAGTCATAGAATGGTTTGGGTTGGAAGTGACCTTAAAGATCATCTCGTTCCAACCCATCTGCCATGGCCAGGGGCACCTTCCAGCAGACCAGGTTGCTCAGGGCCCCATCCAGGCCCCTTGCCTTGAACCCTTGGTGGGATGGGGCATCAACATATTCCCTGGGCAGCATGTGCCAGTGCCTCACCACCATCAGAATAAAAAAGAATTAAAAATAAAAATGAAAAAAAATAGAGCTGCCATTTCTCCAATTTAATCCTTAGGCCACTTTTACAGACAGTTACTCTACATTTTTATTCTCAATGTGTTCTCAGGGGTATCTTGATCAAAATGGAGAAGAGAAACAGTAGTCCACAAGAACCCCACAGAGAGAAAGATTTTTCTTCTGTGGAAGCAGGCAGGGAGTGGGAATCCAAATATTAGCAAGGAGGCTATCTCTGACCAAAGTGTCAGCATCTACAGGTGGAATCATACTTGCAAGTTTGAGGTGCTCAGCACTGTCTGGGCTGGTGTTCTCCAGCAGGTCTCTGAAGAAATGCTTGTACCTAAGTTGGAGAGAGCAGGTTTAATTCACCACAAGATGCCAGGAATGTCACCACCTCCTGTAAGTGACAGCATGACGAAGAGCACTCCACCAGGAGATGGAGTGCACACATCTAAGCCTAATCAAGCAGTTTTGGGCACACTTCAATCACATTCATTTTATCATCAAATTTATCCACTAAAGTAAACCAAGTATTTTATACATCTGCAAGCCTTTGGCTTTTCCTGGGAATCTGATAAAAACAACCTCACAAATTACTTATGTTCACGAGACTCTCAGCATTCACACAAAAATGCCTTCAATACCAGACAAATTTCCCTTTGAACTATCTATTTTTTTGTATCTGAATGGTGGCATTCATACCGTGTTTCCTGCCCATACAAGAAAATAAAGGCGTTTCTATAAGAACTAGGATCTTCCTTTTTCTTTTTTTCCTCTCCAGTCTTTACTGGAAAGGATCAGATCTCTGCAAATTCTTTCTCTTAATAAAGTCAAACTGTTTTCAATCTGAAATGAGAGAAGGAATTTAACAGATTCACAAACTGGCAGAACTCGTGTGACCTAGTGTATTTGTTATTAGTGTTTTGAAGAAAATTGAACATGATGGAGCTGATTAATGAAAAAATTAGATCTTCTGTTAAAAAGCTGACACTTCTCCCAACTGCTGGACAGCAACAAATATACTGCTGTTTTGCAAATTTAAAGGAAGTATCCAAAGCATTATAATAAAAAAACCACCAGTCAGCTTAATGTTTATGAAAAGCAGCTACTTGGTCTACAGCAGCAGCAGCAGCAGCTGAGTTCCCAGCAAACTACCTGTGCCCTGCATTACCCAGACACCCTCCCCAAGAAAGGGCTGCCCATGAGTGCATGCAGCACTCTCCCCATGCAGTCAGTTTGCCTCTTCAAAGGGGGGATTATCATAGAATACCCTGAGTTGGAAGGGACCCAAAAGGACCATCAAGTCCAGCTCCTGGCTTTGCGCAGGATAACCCTAAAAATCACACCACATGCACAAGTGCTGTCTGAATATTTCTTGAAATCTGGAAGGTTTGGTGCCTTAAAAGGGAATGCAGCAATCCAGAGTGGATCTGTCTAGGCTCAGACAACTGCAATAGGCATCGAATCTGAGGAAAGCGTATGGCCCTGATAACCAGAAAGGGAAGAAAAGCTCTTCTGTGTTCGTTAATTTCATCCTTTCCAAAAGCAGTGATCTACAAGAATCACAATGCCCCAGGGCAGCAACCTGCACAAAAGCAGAGCAAGGCCATCTCTGGCAGAGGGCATCACTTCTGCATCATTTCAGACAGCTTGTTTTTGTTCAGAGCTGAAATTCAGTAGCTTACTGAGGTGGCAGGAAGCCTCCAATTCTACCCAAGAGCTACATGAAGGGATAGGAGCCAGGGCTAAACACAGCTACTTCCCTGCATCATCTCCAATCCATGTACAGTGATTCCACTCTACGGGGACATCTTCAGATCTGTTTCACTGCTGTCTATGTGCTTTTTTGATTTTGAGACACATTAAGCAACTTTACCTCCTGTACCAACCAAGACACTGTTATGTTCCTTTTTCCCTCCTCATGCTAACCCCTTGAAGACTCACAATTGTTTACTTACTGGTGCAGCCTCTGCAGGGGCAAAGGAAGCAGATCCTCTAACTCCCTCCCTTGAAACTGAGGTCGAGATTCCTGGAGTTTCTTAAACCGCCGGAACGACTTATTTTTCCTCAATCGCTCCTGTGTGCAGCAGAAAAGGGATATAGCTTTGAGACTACAAAAAGAACTATGTGCTCTAGTCTGAACCAGAGCTTAGAACTCTTCAACTTAGAGTTTAAGACTCCAGTCCTAAACACAAGCATCAACTTCTTTTGTGGTCATAGGCAAGCCACTCCCTTTCTCCTAACCATCATTTCCAGTGGGTAATGGAAGCAATATTATTCTTTCATACAGGCACAGCAGTACAAAGCTAGTACATGCAGCAAATGGAAAGAAAGAAGAAAGGAAGGTTGAACCCAGTTAGGAAAACAAGGAGTGCACCTGTGGCTTTGTGCCACTCATTTCAAGACAAAGCAATGCAGCTCCACATTCCCATCACCTCAAGGCAAGTATCCAAAATGCCTTTTTCTCTTGGACAATCAAAAGTGTGAATATGTGCATGGAAATACAAGAGAAGAGAAATATCCCAGTACATCCTGCATCTGGGAATATGCATGGACAAAAACCGGAGGTGGAGGGGTTTAAATTCCAGATACCATTGTCAGAACTTTGGAATAAAAATATATCCTTCTGAAATTTCTTGAAAACATGTTGTATTTGGAGACATAAGTGTCCCCCTCAAAAAAATAAAATTCTACCAGAGAAAAGAAATTGTGAAGGAAAAGGAAATCCCACTGCTAAGGATACAGTTAATGGTAGTGGGAAAGATTAGGAGACCTGACAATTCCCAGAAAGAGATCACTGTACCCTAGTGAAAGCCTGGAAGCTCTCTAGGCCTTGCCAGCCAAGAAGGAGTGGGAGTAAATACAGAACTCTGTTTGAGAAAGCTGTTCTCAGCATATGCATATACATACACAAACACCTGAAAAAAGCATGAAAAATTTGAAGCTCTAAGGACGTATAGAAGTTTTTACCATTTTATTATGGAAGAAAGACTGAATATCATCAGCCCAGGAGAAGTCAGAAAAATGATTACTCCAGAAGCAGAAGAAAAAGGGAAGGATGTAGCTGTTTCACAGAACAGAAAAACACAGAGAATAAGAAGAGTAAAGTAGTTATTTACCTTCAAGGTTTTATTTGCCTGCTCCAAATTCTCAGCATAGTGGCCATAAAGATCCAGATTCTGACAAAAACTTTCCAGTCCTGGTCCCAAATTCCCTCTTTCCAGGTGAAATGACAGAACACTGTGTACAAGGAGCAAAGATAGCTTGTGAGGGCTACATTACTGATGGCATTTTCACAGCTCTCTCTGGTTCGTTCCTATGATGACCTTCCTTTGTCGTTCTCCACCTCACATCCAGTTTCTGTGCCAAATATGTGCTTGGAGGTCACAGAGTAAGCCACAGAATACACTGTGGAGCAGATTTACTGAGGTTAAACCACTATCTAGTAACTGGGTATCCGGGTATGTGACACAGATCAGCAGTTTCCTGGGTACACATCAAGTGTCACCAAAGCTAGCAGTGCTAGAAGTGAATGCCTGTTTTACAAGGTGTTAGTAAGATATTTGGAAATAAAGCTTTCTCATCAATATAGAGTCCTCCCAGTACAATCACAGGAATTGCAACAGTGTGTCCACTTACTGGCTGGCCGAATATATGGATTCCAGGGGTCCAAATATAGTTTCCAATACAGCAGGTTTCAGTGTCCCTTTGGCCTTTAAAATTGTCACAAAGTACTAAATAGGAAAAAAAGAGAGAATTTCAAACAGGCAGAATTCACAGATCATCATAGAATCACACAACGGTTTGGGTTGGAAAGGACGTTAAAGACCATCTCATTTCAATGTCCACTAGACACTTTCCACTAGACCAGGCTGCTCAAAGCCCCATCCAACCTGGCCCATCACCTCCAGGAGTGGGGCATCTGAAACTTGGGTGGGCAACCTGTTCCATTACCTCATCACCCTCACAGTAAAAGAATTTCTTCCTAACATCTAATCTAAACCTACTCTCTTTCAATTTAAAACCATTCCCCCTTGTCCTATCAATATATGCCTGTATAAAAAGTCACTCTCTCTCTCTCTTTTTTATAAGCCCCCTTTAAGTAATGGAAAGCCACAAAGGTTATTAACCTTTAAGGTTACTCAAAGGTCATTTGTGGCATACAGCAAAAGCCAGAAGTTCCTCCCTGCACACGCTGGCTTGTAAGGATATCAAATATTATGAATGTCTGCCTAAGATATCCATTGTCAGACGTAAGCCTGATTTGTAACTTTGACCGTAACTCTAAACACATGGAACAGTACTATAGTACTACTAAACAGACTGATAGAGCGTATTTCAGTATCCTTAGATGCATTTGTCTTTCACCGTCTTGTCTATAATCTCTGTTTGTTTGTGCCCCCTACATTTCATACACCTCAGGCATCTTAAGGCAAGTCCTTATACAATCAAAATTCAAAGGTTTATGCCTGTGTATAGACCAAAGCCAAAGGCCTGAACCCACGAGCTACTGAATATTACAGAGGAGGTAAAAGAAAAACAACAAAAAAACCTTTCAGCCCTAGCAGCTGTCCCAGGCACTAGGGATATATCAAAGTCTTGCTCTTGACCCTTCCCCATGACAACACAAATAAGTACGGGCTATCTGAAGATACCCACATAGCAGAACGGGCAGAAATACTCACTGTGACCACCAAATCCAGCTGCTCGAGGTATTTGTGTTCAGTTTCCAGCAGCTCCTTGGCTGTCCGGCTGCGCTTTCTCTCCCAGCGAGCCCTCTGGTCTTCCACAGTGTTTGCTCCAGCAATAAACAGCAGGGATGAGTCACTCATGGCAGACTCAGGGTTGATACACAGAAAGGTAACGGATCCTGAAGAGCCAAGAGAGGTGGACACACAACAAAGGAATAACCTATGTCGCAGGGTAGGATTCTGAACTACAGACTCTACGCTTTCCTAAGCAAAAAGGGAAGTCAGTTGCCAGCAACAGTTATTAACAGTTTCCTTCTGCATTCCCACCCGCGATCACAGGAGCCCTGCATTGACCGGAGGAATGGAGGTTAGAAAGACCAGGCTGTGAAAGCAGGAGCAGTACATGACGATACATCTGTAGGCAAATCTCAAGCGTACAATCCCACTCACAAGCCACTGCTTCCTGTGCTTTGCCCCCCAATTCTTTGTGCAAAATTCTCATTAAACTCAAAGTGGGCGGAAGAGGTGCTGTGGATAGCTGAAAACAGCCACAAGATTTGTCTTGTGGGGGAAGGAGAAGGGAAGGAGAGCACTCTTGCTTGTTTTCCCATGAAGGTTACCAAGAAGCAAGTGGTTTGCATTGCCATTTTCTAACAGTAGTTTGTGCTTGCAGAGATGAGAGAGGCTGAGCAAGTGCTGTGAATCACACTACCCACTCATTAACCTGCTTTGGTCCTGCTCTGCTGTTCTGCCAGAGCAGTGTGGTTTTGTTACACAAAACAGTCCCTCTTCTAGCCCACTCTCTCAGAGAAAAAGTCATGTTTTAGCAGAACACCAGTTAAATATTGTTCTTTTGATGAAAAGGCAGTGCACACTTGTCCTGGCATTAGGTATACAGTTTCTCTGGAAGCTGAGCTACTTCCACAAAAGTTCTGATTCCCACATGGACAGGATACACTACTACAGAGAGATGTGCCATCACAGAGAAGGAAATTTGTCAAACACAATCTTCCAGAGACATTTCAGATATGTAAATCAATGCCTGAAACAAGAATTTCACATCAAATAAGTGACTTGCTTAATGAGTTTGCAAAAGTCCAGGTAGCTGAGGGACATGTGCAGTATTTTGTAGTAGCAGGAGCTTCTTCACAGCTTTATCCTCATATTCACTTACAACACAATCACAAGTGTAGCCAAGGCCACGTCTTGGTCAAACAGGGCAGAGCTGACACCACTGTGGATGGAGAGGCAGCACTGCAGGGAATACCACACAAAGCTTAGCATTAGACCCCTCCCTGGAAGTGCCCAAGGCCAGCTTGGATGGGGCTCTGAGCAACCTGGTCGAGTGAGGGAGTGTTGGAATGAAATGGTCTTTAAGGTCCCTTCCACCCCAAAATATTCTGTGACTCTATCAGTGTGCAGTTGCAAAGTACTCACCAACAGTGGACCAAAATGCTACCACTTGCAGAGCACCTTTAGCCAGGGCAGATTGCAGTCAAGGTTTTCATTTTGCAGACCAATTTCTTTTAACAAACCATAATAATAAAAAAAAAAAGTTACTCCAGGTTTGACCATCTCCTCCTCACACAAAGCAGTTCAAACACTCCCATTATTCCACAATGTATTACACTATAACTGTGTCAGGTCTGTAGGGTAAGAGCTGCCTGGAATCCCATGGGTACACTAAAAAACACTACACCTACAGAGGACAGAACCGCTCCATCTTGCTTCTCCTGTCTCACATTCACAAACCAATAACTAAATGCCACTAATTAAACACATTCTGTTACCATTAACCACCTTATGACACCCCGTTACCAATATTCCCTTCAATGTTTCTAAATTTTCTGAGTATCCTCAAAAAATCTCCCATTTTTTATCACTGCACAGCCACTGTCAATGTGTCAGCAGGGTAGCCACTCGGTGAGTGGCCCACATCCCATCCCATGGGTGGTGGCTGCCATGGAATAGACCTTAGGGTTAGGACTGCTCTTATCAGGAAGGGTGCAAAGCCAGAGACCACAGCCAGCCCTCAGCCACCCTGAGGAGTAAAGATAGCAGGAGTAAATATTACAGTAAATGTTGCAGGAGTAAATATAGTAGGTAAACTATGCTCTAGCCTTCCTTCAATTTCCCTGCAGTGTAGGTTATTAATAGTTTGTTTTGGATTAGTCGAAACCAAAGGTACTATATTTTGCAGGAGATGAGAAAAGATCCACCAAAAGACTTAGGGATTGTGCAGAATGTTTTTGTTGACCAAAAATTAGGCATTTTATTCATTATCGGGTTGTTTGGGTTTTTTAATCAGGTAAAATACGTTTTAGAGAAATAAAAGTTTTCAGTAAAAAAAAAAGAATGTGAGCACGCCGAAAAACATTAACCAAACGTTAATTTTTTTTTTTAACTAAAACTAAATTTCTTTTTCCTCTGCGCATGACACGGATTCAGGAAATACTTGGCTGGGGTCAGTGACGAATTCAGCGAAAGGGATCTTTAGCGGGGGAGTCATCCCATTGAGCCTTGTGCTCAAAGCGGGGCTGCCATCAAAGTCAGGCTGAGCTGCTCAGGGCCTCATCCTGCCCAACACCTTTCCACGGGGGGAGATGACATGGATTCAGGAAATACTTGGCTGCGATCAGGGATCAGTTTAGACAAAAGGATATTGGGGCGGGGGGGAGGGTCATCCCACTGAGCCTTGTGCTCAGGGCGGGGCTACCACCAAAGTCAAGCTGAGCCCAAGGGCCTCATCCTGCCCAGCACCTTTACACAGGTGGAGACCACGCCGGTGTCCCGCCGCCCCCGCCGCCGTCCCGCCGCCCCCGCCGCCCCCGCCGCCGTCCC